>NC_058081.1:603492760-603799772 GCF_014858855.1 Bufo gargarizans
CAATAGACGTTTTTTGTGCTGGACTTTGTCTGCAAGTGACATATAAATAACTGTGTTAAAGTTCCATCCCCCATTATTCGCCTGAGTGGTATCTGCCACGTGCAGAGCTCCAGCCGCCATCAGCACGATATATATGATGGAAAATGCATGAAAAGTGAGCAACGGCGACAGCAACACCTCTGAAAACCTCTGAAAATACCACCCACACAGTGGAAACACAGACTCTTGCTTACTGTTATGCATGTCCTCGCAGCTGCTGCTATGTGTTCAACGTCCTTGTCATATTTCCCAGATAAATTGTTACACCATCCCCAGATGAATCAAGATCCGACCTCAGAATTACAATAAGTGATATAGAAACGGAGAGGCTCATTCTAAGAACTTCTTTTTATGTTCTCATCAGCTAAAGCCATTCTTCCAGCAGCACAGAGTATTTCAGGCAAATAATGTTTTAACAGTGGGGAGCAGTGACCCATCCATACAAGTGATATCAGTGAGAAGAGGATTGGATGAGGTATATACTGTAGCTGATATACAGTAGATAGATAATCGAATTTTCTAACCAGCACCTGGATCTGAATACTTTTGTAATTGCATGTACTTACAAATTTAGCATAGCCACTGAGCTATCCAATAAAATGTATCTGTATATCGCCACCTGCTGTTTGTTTTTTGTCCGACTCACTGACATGGCCGCACATGCTCAGTTTCATCCTTCAACTGCCTCCTGAGCTGTAATTGGGGGAGAGAGCGGCAGCAGAAAGAACACGCCCCCTTGAGCTGCAGCAGAAAGGACACTCCCCTTGAGGTGCCAGCTTGACATAATTTATCAGAGCAGTGAATAGAGATCTCTGGATCCATGTGAGGTACAGGGCTGGTTCTAGCTTTGTTAGAAAGAGATTGTCATGTACTAGATTATGTGTCTGGTTTGCAATTTTTAAAATAGTCATGGGATAACACCTTTAAGGGAAATTCAGAAACCTTGAAATACTATTTTTTACTCTATGTGCTAAATCTGCTCTCAGTGCCTAAAGGCGACTATACATATCAGCAGGGGCATTGCTAGGTCAAATCATTTTGGGCCTGGGCCCCTGATGTTTTGTCCCAGGCCCCGAATGTCCTGCCTGCCTGTTAGATATAACTATATTGCCATCCTCAGGACGGTGTTCCGTTAGATTCCCCTACCTGTAAGATTTCCCTACCCTCGTCACTTCCTGCTGTGACGCGGCCACACAACGGACATGACGTGAGGAGGTGTGCCGCGCCGCGCAGGCGCACAACGACGGGGTAGGGAAATTTCACAGCAGAGTTAGCTGGACACCGGCCGACCGGGAGCCTCACCAGCGGTTAGGGTAGGGAAAAATTACGGGCCAGTGCGCAGGCGTGGTGATCAGATAGATGTTCTAAGCTGGACACCAGCCGACACTGCGCATGCATTGGGAGCCTCACCTGCGGTTAGGGTAGGGATAAAGCACTGGCCCGTAATTTTTCCCTACCCTAACCGCTGGTGAGGCTCCCGGCACATGCGCAGTGTCGGCCAGTGTCCAGCTAACTCAGCTGTGAAATTTCCCTACCCCGTCGTTGTGCGCCTGTACGGCGCGGCACACCTCTGGCACACGTCCTCACGTCATGTCTGGTGCGGCCGCGTCACAGCAGGAAGTGACGAGGGTAGGGAAATCTAACGGAACACCGGCAATACAATTTATTCTAATGCACTGCAAGAGCTGAAGGACCTGTGATGACCTCACAGGTCATGTGATCAGTTTTAAATGCAGTAGCTGAAAAGGACCTAGGATGATGTCACCATCATGTGACCAGTGCAGGAGAGGACCGCTCAGCAGTAAAGCGAAGCCTTGGGAAGAGGCTGAGGTGAGATCTGCTACATGAGGAGAGGTAAGTGGAGGGAGAGGCAGAGCAATGCTGGGAGTTCTAGTTATTTAACTGGGACTGTATGTTAGGGCTGAAGGGAGGGAAGCTAATTACATGGGACAGTGAGGTGGAGTGATGTTAATTACATGGGACAAATTTGAAAGTGGCTGGAGTAGGGTGATGTTATTTACATGGGACTGTATGTTGAGGGGTAATGTTATTTACATGGGACTGCATGTTGGAGGTGGCTAGGGAGGGGGTGATTTTATTTACATGGGACTGTATGTTGAAGGTGTCTGGGGAAGGGAGTGATGTTATTTATATAGGACTGAATATTGAGGAGGTGATGTTATTTACATGGGACTGTATGTTGGAGGGGGCTGGAGAGATGGTGTGCTGGTATTTATATGGGACTCTATGGCGGAGGGAGGGAAATAGTGTTATTTACATGGGACTGTATGGCAGAGGTGCTGAGGAATTATAATTTCTGAGGACACTAAATGGAGGAATATAACTACAGGGGGCACTGCAGGCGGCATTATAAATACTTGGGGCGCTTTAGGGTGAGCATTATAACAGTAGAGGGCGATATAACTACAGGGGTCACTGCAGGCGGCATTATAAATACTTGGGGCGCTTCAGGGCGAGCATTATAACAATAGGGGGCAGTATAAATACTGGAGGCACTGTGGGGGCATTTTTAATCCAGGGGACATTAGGCGTTCTTATTACTACTGGAGGCTCTATAGGAGGGATCTGCATTATTTCTACTAAAAGCACTATGGGGGCCTTATTACTACTGAGGGGTCTGTAGAGAGCTGTATTACCACTGGGGGAACAATAGGGGGCTTTATTTCTACTGGGGGCTCTTTGAGGGTATTATTAATACTGGAGGGCTCTTCTACTGATGGAGGCACTCTTGTGGAGCATTATCACTGTTGGGTCCAGTAGGGGGCAGTATTACTAATTAGAGCATTCTAGAAGGGAATTACTATTGGTGGGACTATGAGGAGTACTGTTACTATGGGAGGCACTCATTTTTCTTCAGGATAGTATTTGGGGGTATAGAAAAGTAAGGAAGCTAAGATGTCCGTGTGTCACACTCTGCAGAGACGAGGCGGCTGAGAGACGTGTCTGGACCGGATGGAGAAGATGATGACAGAGAAGATCTACATCAGAGGAGACGTCGCCTGGGAGGCCCTGGATGTAAGAGGTATAGCTGTATAGCAAGTACAGTAAAATGTCTTCAGTGCTAGTGTTTGAGGGGGGGGGGGGGGGGTGCAGTTGTTCAACTTAGAGAATTGGGCCATATGCATTGGTGCTTGGGCCCCGAATCTTTTGAGACCCTAGCAACGCCCCTGCAGATCAGATAGATGTTGAAAAAACCTGACAATTTCAGCGGCATCAGCCAACCATCTAATGTGGTAGCAGTATGTCGAGGGGCCTTACACATAACCTCTACTGATTATTGAGGAACAGAACTGTGTACAGTAGCAAATGCACTATATGTGATTGTGTACTGCACTCTATTTGGCGAACCACTAGTGTCTGTAAAGGGTTAACTACCTAGTAACACAGCAGAGGCTGGACTGAATCAGAGGTCAGTGTGGTGGTCATGCCACTGATGTCCCCATGCAAGCTAGCAGGACAAATAGTAGTGCAGGATGAGCCAAGAGACTGACCACTGAGAGGCAGAGAGAGCCACACCACACAAGTGTGAACTATGAGACTCTGCAAGATTCCTGTGTGTAGCTAGCTAGCAGTGGATGTTAGTGGTGGTAGCTGTAAAGCTTGGCCTACGAGGTGACGTGTCACATAACAGCAAGTCTCAGAAAAGTTGCCAGCAAGTCACATGTCACACATACCTTGCATTGTTGTCTATGATGGCAAAGTCACATGTGACCTATGTCCAAAAATCCAACAGTGTTGGAGTCTTTAAATTTGAATGTAGGGAGAGAGCGAGGGCGATGCATGCTACTTGAAGGCCAAAAAGACAAACCCTCTCTTACAGACAACCTTGTTTCTTAGTAGCTGCCTACTTAATCTTTAACCACTTCAGCCCCCCTAGCTTAAACCCCCTTAATGACCGGACCACTTTTCACAATTCTGCACTACACTACTTTCACCGTTTATTGCTCGGTCATGCAACTTACCACCCAAATGAATTTTACCTCCTTTTCTTCTCACTAATAGAGCTTTCATTTGGTGGTATTTCATTGCTGCTGACATTTTTACTTTTTTTGTTATTAATCGAAATTTAACAAAAATCTTTGCAAAAAAATGAAATTTTCACTTTCAGTTTTAAAATTTTTCTAAAAAAAACGACATTTATATATAAATTTTACTCTAAATTTATTGTTCTACATGTCTTTGATAAAAAAAATGTTTGGGTAAAAAAATTAATGGTTTGGGTAAAAGTTATAGCGTTTACAAACTATGGTACAAAAATGTGAATTACCGCTTTTTGAAGCAGCTCTGACTTTCTGAGCACCTGTCATGTTTCCTGAGGTTCTACAATGCCCAGACAGTAGAAAAGCCCCATTTAGGAAAGTAGACACCCTAAGGTATTCGCTGATGGGCATAGTGAGTTCATAGAACTTTTTATTTTTTGTCACAAGTTAGCGGAAAATGAATAATTTTTTTATTTTTTTTTCCTTACAAAGTCTCATATTCCACTAATTTGTGACAAAGAATAAAAACTTCTATGAACTCACTATGCCCATCATGAAATACCTTGGGGTGTCTTCTTTCCAAAATGGGGTCACTTGTGGGGTAGTTATACTGCCCTGGCATTTTAGGGGCCCAAATCCGTGCGAAGTAGTTTGAAATCAAAATCTGTAAAAAATGGTCTTTAAAATCCGAAAGGTGCTCTTTGGAATGTGGCCCCTTTGCCCACCTAGGCTGCAAAAAAAGTGTCACACATGTGGTATCGCCGTACTCAGGAGAAGTTGGGCAATGTGTTTTGGGGTGTCTTTTTACATATACCCATGCTGGGTGAGAGAAATATCTCGGCAAAAGACAACTTTTCCCATTTTTTTTATACAAAGTTGGCATTTGACCAAGATATTTATCTCACCCAGCATGGGTATATGTAAAATGACACCCCAAAACACATTCCCCAACTTCTCCTGAGTACGGCGATACCACATGTATGACACTTTTTTGCAGCCTAGATGCGCAAAGGGGCCCAAATTCCTTTTAGGAGGGCATTTTTAGACATTTGGATCCCAGACTTCTTCTCACGCTTTAGGGCCCCTAAAAAGCCAGGGCAGTATAAATACCCCACATGTGACCCCATTTTGGAAAGAAGACACCCCAAGGTATTCAATGAGGGGCATGGCGAGTTCATAGAAATTTATTTTTTGGGGCGTGTTAGTGGAAATAGATTTTTATTTTTTTTTTCTCACAAAGTCTCCCTTTCCGCTAACTTGGGACAAAATTTTTAATCTTTCATAGACTCAATATGCCCCTCATGGAATACCTTGGGGTGTCTTCTTTCCAAAATGGGGTCACATGTGGGGTATTTATACTGTCCTGGCATTTTAGGGGCCCTAAAGCGTGAGAAGAAGTCTGGAATATAAATGTCCAAAAAATTGTACGCATTTGGATTCCGTGAGGGGTATGGTGAGTTCATGTGAGGGAGTCTATATGGGGTGATCACCACCCTGTCATTGATCACCCCCCTGTAAGGCTCCATTCAGACGTCCGTATGTGTTTTGCGGATCCGATCCATGGATGCGTGGATCTGTAAAACACATACGGACATCTGAATGGAGCCTTACAGGGGGGTGATCAATGACAGTGGGGTGATCAGGGAGTGTATATTGGGTGATCACCCCCCTGTAAGGCTCCATTCAGACGTCCATATGTGTTTTGCGGATCCGATCCATGGATGTGTGGATCCGTAAAACACATACAGGCATCTGAATGGAGCCTTACAGGGGGTGATCAATGAGGAATGAATCGACCGCCTCCAGGACGCATCCGTGCGTTAGGCAGTCCTGGAGCAGTTAAAGGGGCTGTGTCACTTCAGCAAGTGGCATTTATTATGTAGAGAAAGTTAATACAAGGCACTTACTAATGTATTGGTATTATCCATATTGCCTCCTTTGCTGGCTAGATTAATTTTTCCATCACATTATACACTGCTCGTTTTTATGGTTTACGACCACCCTGCAATCCAGCAGTGGTGGTCGTGCTTGCACGCTATAGGACAAAGTGCCGGCCTCTCTGGTGGCCGAGACCACGGGGGCGCCCACAGGCTGGTGCTTTTTCCTATACAGGGAGTGCAGAATTATTAGGCAAATTAGTATTTTGACCACATCATCCTCTTTATGCATGTTGTCTTACTCCAAGCTGTATAGGCTCGAAAGCCTACTACCAATTAAGCATATTAGGTGATGTGCATCTCTGTAATGAGAAGGGGTGTGGTCTAATGACATCAACACCCTATATCAGGTGTGCATAATTATTAGGCAACTTCCTTTCCTTTGGCAAAATGGGTCAAAAGAAGGTCTTGACAGGCTCAGAAAAGTCAAAAATAGTGAGATATCTTGCAGAGGGATGCAGCACTCTTAAAATTGCAAAGCTTCTGAAGCGTGATCATCGAACAATCAAGCGTTTCATTCAAAATAGTCAACAGGGTCGCAAGAAGCGTGTGGAAAAACCAAGGCGCAAAATAACTGCCCACGAACTGAGAAAAGTCAAGCGTGCAGCTGCCAAGATGCCACTTGCCACCAGTTTGGCCATATTTCAGAGCTGCAACATCACTGGAGTGCCCAAAAGCACAAGGCGTGCAATGCTCAGAGACATGGCCAAGGTAAGAAAGGCTGAAAGACGACCACCACTGAACAAGACACACAAGCTGAAACGTCAATACTGGGCCAAGAAATATCTCAAGACTATAGATTTTTCTAAGGTTTTATGGACTGATGAAATGAAAGTGAGTCTTGATGGGCCAGATGGATGGGCCCGTGGCTGGATTGGTAAAGGGCAGAGAGCTCCAGTCCGACTCAGACGCCAGCAAGGTGGAGGTGGAGTACTGGTTTGGGCTGGTATCATCAAAGATGAGCTTGTGGGGCCTTTTCGGGTTGAGGATGGAGTCAAGCTCAACTCCCAGTCCTACTGCCAGTTTCTGGAAGACACCTTCTTCAAGCAGTGGTACAGGAAGAAGTCTGCATCCTTCAAGAAAAACATGATTTTCATGCAGGACAATGCTCCATCACATGCGTCTAAGTACTCCACAGCGTGGCTGGCAAGAAAGGGTATAAAAGAAGAAAATCTAATGACATGGCCTCCTTGTTCACCTGATCTGAACCCCATTGAGAACCTGTGGTCCATCATCAAATGTGAGATTTACAAGGAGGGAAAACAGTACACCTGTAAAATGGCAGGCTTTTGAGTGTCCTTGCAAAGAAAGGTGGCTATATTGGTCACTGATTTGTTTTTGAATGTCAGAAATGTATATTTGTGAATGTTGAGATGTTATATTGGTTTCACTGGTGAAAATAAATAATTAAAATGGGTATATATTTGTTTTTTGTTAAGTTGCCTAATAATTATGCACAGTAATAGTCACCTGCACACACAGATATCCCCCTAAAATAGCTAAAACTAAAAACAAACTAAAAACTACTTCCAAAAATATTCAGCTTTGATATTAATGGGTTTTTTGGGTTCATTGAGAACATGGTTGTTGTTCAATAATAAAATTAATCCTCAAAAATTCCACTTGCCTAATAATTCTGCACTCCCTGTAGTGTGCAAGCACGTCCACTGCTGCTGGATTGCAAGTTGGTCATAACCATGGAAACGAGTAGTGTATAATGTGATGGAAAATGAATCTAGTAAAAGCGGTAACCTTTCCTGTGTCTGCCTCAAACTATTGTGTTTAGTCCTATTGGGCCATTTGTCCCAGTGATCCCATCATCTATTATTATTTGTTTGTCTACATTTTTGTGGGTTCTATTTTATCTATATTTAATTAAAAGTGACGTTTTAAAGGGTACATTTACTAGCTTCAGTGATATTGTTGTTCTAATTACCCTATTGTATCTACATATGCAGTGATTCTGGAAAATGAATCTAGCCAGCAAAGCAATATGGACAATCACAGTACACAGTAAGTGGTTTGTATTAACTTTCTCTACATGATAAATGCTTTGTGCTCAAGAGAGACAACCCCTTT
This sequence comes from Bufo gargarizans, assembly GCF_014858855.1. NCBI lineage: Eukaryota > Metazoa > Chordata > Amphibia > Anura > Bufonidae > Bufo > Bufo gargarizans. Next base: position 603,500,817 of record NC_058081.1, read on the forward strand.
AAATCCATTGTGGAAAGTGGAGCCGTTATCATTCCAGGTTGATTCATTCCAGATTTTTATTTCATCTCCACTTCTTAAGGGCGATACAACTGCCAGGGGTCGACCACAGCTTGAAGTTTTTTTATGCACTTTTTGTATCCACTCTGGTTTGGGCTTTAAAAACTGCATAAAAAACCTGCACATGTGACGGTATCCTACCTGTCTTCCCAGGAATAATTCACCTGGAGGTTAGCCTCCTTCTAGTGCTGTCGCTCTGTAGTTTAGTAGCGTCAACTCAAGGTCTTGACCTGAATGAGCAGCTTTGCTCAAGAACTGCCATGGTGCATCTACCAGGGTAGCAAACACGGCATCTGATAGAGGGCACATCAACTAAGGTAACATCAACACAGAGGTAAGATGCAGTTACTGATGGCTATGGAGGGTAGAGTATATATTGAATGGGGTTCCATTCTATGTTTCATTTTGGAGCCACATAGCTACCCTGATGTGTTATCCTTCTTCACTTTTACCATTATCCCTGTACTGTGACATAATTGGTTTTAACAGTCTTGTGATGTCACAGTGTTCTTAAAAGTCTTCTGTTATCATGGTGGGCAAACCACTGTACTGTGACATCACGGGTGTGGACATTACACCCATGCTGTGAAATCGCCGTGGACATTATACCCATGCTGTGAAATCGCCGTGGACATTATACCCATGCTGTGAAATCGCCGTGGACATTATACCCATGCTGTGACACCACCGTATACATTACACCTATACTGTGACACAACCCGTATATATTACACCTATACTGTGACATCACTGTGGACATTACACCCATACTGTGACATCACCGTGGACATTACACCTATACTGTGACATCACTGTGGACATTATACCCATACTGTGACATCACCGTGGACATTACACCTATACTGTGACATCACCGTATACATTACACCCATACTGTGACATCACTGTGGACATTACACCCATACTGTGACATCACCGTGGACATTACACCTATACTGTGACATCACTGTGGACATTACACCCATACTGTGACATCACCATGGACATTACACCCATGCTGTGACATCACAGTGTATATTATACCCATGCTGTGACATCACCGTGTACATTACATTCATAATGTGACATCACCGTATACATTACACTCATACTGTGACATCACCGTATACATTACACTCATACTGTGACATCACTGTGTACATTACACCTGTACTGTGACATCACTGTGGACATTTCATCCATACTCTGACAGCACCGTGGACATTATACCCCTGCTGTGACATCACCGTATACATTACACCCATACTGTGACATCACCATGGACATTATACCCATATTGTGACATCACTGTGGACATTATACCCATGCTGTGACATCACCGTATACATTAGACCCTTAGTGTGAAATCGCCGTGGACATTATACCCATGCTGTGACACCACCGTATACATTACAACTATACTGTGACACCACCGTATACATTACACCTATACTGTGACATCACTGTGGACATTACACCCATGCTGTGACATCACCGTGTACATTACACCCATAATGTGACATCACCGTATACATTACACTCATACTGTGACATCACTGTGGACATTACATCCATACTGTGACATCACCGTGGACATTACACCCATGCTGTGACATCACCGTATACATTATACCTATGCTGTGACATCACTGTGGCCATTACACCCATACTGTGACATCACCGTGGACATTACACCCATGCTGTGACATCACAGTGTACATTATACCCAAGCTGTGACATCACTGTGTACATTACACCCATACTGTGACATCACCGTGGACATTACACCCATACTGTGACATCACTGTAAGTATTATTCCTGTACTATGACATCACTCTCTGTACATTATAATTCCTGTGCTATAACTTTACCACTGCACTGACCTCACTTTGTGCATCACTCCTGTACTATTTATGACACAGATGTGTGTGTATTATACCACTATTATAACTTCGCTGTGTGCATAATCTCTATGCTGCAGTGCATTAATTTTCAGTTACTATGACACCATCATCTGCATTATCCTTGGACTGTAACATAACACATAATACATGTTTTGAACTCCACGTTGTACATTATTCATGTGGCCCTGACAATTGCTTTAAAATTCGTGCACCTTCTGCAAGCCCACTACTCTTGAAGTCACATGTTTAGCTGGCTATATACATTAGATAGATATTGTTCAAACCTACAGATGGATGTAAACATGCTCAATCCTTTTGTTCTCAGGGAGATAAGGCTCCGTCAGCCGGTCACGGTGAGATTGTGGCTAAACTACAGTACTTGTAGCTTGTACAGCCAATGGGTATCTCATTTGTATTGTCAGTTTTAGGCTACCTGCACATGGGTGCAGGAAAGGTAGACTTTCAGAAACTCCGCACACATTTCTGTGCAGATTTCCATGTGTTTCTCCACCAAATCTGCATCGAAATACGCATGTGTTACTTGCGGATTTAATACGGATTTTCAGCAGATCTCTCCCTTCCATTGAAAAAGGTGAAATCTGCACCAAAAACATCGCACAAACAATTCTGCATAGCAGGTCCATTTCCGCACACAGAGGAAAAAAGCTAAGTGCACAGGAGATTTGTTTAATCTTATATACTTTTCTGGTACCGTATTACCATGACGTTTTTCTGTACAAGAATCAGTGCGTAAAAACATATAAAACGCATCCCCCCCCCCTGTAATTTTTATTCCTTTCTGGAAAATTGAGATGGTATGTCTGCTGTATTTCAGTTTTAGACCTTTTAATTGGAATATGCAATAAATTGAATCTCAACTATTATATTTATTATCAAAGCATTCATTCCATGGCGCTGTACATATGATAAGGGGTGCACATACATAATACAGACAATTGCATGAATAAGACGAGTTACAGACTGGTACAGAAGGAGAGAGGGCCCTGCCCGTGAGGGCTTACAATCTACAAAGTATGGAGGAAGGACACAGGTGAGGGTGAAGGTGATTGTGGGAAGATGTGATAAGAAGAGAGAAGGAGGTCTTCTGAGGATCGGAGATTACATGTGGAGATGTATCAGAAAAGTAGCTGAAAGATGTATGGAGGGGACAGGATATGGACAGCCTTGTATGGATTTGTTAGTATTTGAAACTGAACTCGCTGGGCAATTGGGAGCCAGTGAAGGGACTGGCGGAGGGAAGTGGCAGGGGAGTAATGGGGAGAAAAGGTGGATTAGTCAGGCAGTAGAGTTGAGGATAGTTGGGATGAGAGGGTGCTAGATGGAAGGCCACAGCGAAAGATCTTACAGTAGTCTAGGAGATGATGAGGGCATGTACAAGAATTTTACAGACTCCTGCAAAATGGAATGTGCGGATCCGAGAGATATTTTTCAGTTGGAGGCAGCAGGTGGTGGAAAGGGCTTGGATGTGCGTTTTGAAGGACAGGGTAGAATCAAAGTTACTCCAAAGCAGCAGAAATAATTTACCGGGGAGAGTGTACGGCCATTGACCATGACAGATAGGTCTGTTGAGGGGGTTGAGTGAGATGGGGGAAAGAAGATAAATTCTGTTTTATCCATGTTAAGTTTTAGAAAAGAGGCAGAACAGCCTGGGCTCCAACGAGATGAACCCGTCCCTGGGCACTTGCGAGCCCTTGAATAAAAGTCCGTTTTTGCCTTGGGGGAACTTCACAAGCAAACATCAAAGGTACCATTAGAATCATAGACTGCTATGCTAGAGCACTATGTAAGCAGTCTATAAGGTCACAATCTGGTGACAGACTCCCTTTAATGCTCCGTGCCTCTGCAGTCTGCATCGGGTCTTGGCACTCTTTCACGGAGCGGATGCCACGCACAAGTCTGTGATGCCAAGAGATGAGAGAAGGGAGTGGTTGATGGCGTAAAAGGCAGAGGAAGGGTCGAGGAGGAGGACGACAAAGTAAAACTAAAATGGTATGCCATAGTTCACATGGAATTTCTCTTTGCACAGAGGGCTCCTTAGGCAATGTCGGAGCAAAGGTTTGACAAGTTGTGCAACTTGCTACAATTTGTTCAATATCCTGATACATGGCCAAAACAGGAATTGCCCTTCTTTTGCAATTTTGAATACAATTTGAGATCCTTTACTATCTCTTCACACAGTTATGTTTGTGTTTTTTAGGCTTTTTTATTAATATTTTTTAAATGTCATGTCGCTCAAGCACCATGTTCTGTCGAGTTTGAATATACAGTACCCCAGACCTGGAGGTATCTGCAAAGTTTGGTTTGTTATGTAATGTTAATACTATTTGCTGCACACTCAGTTGCAATGTTAATGATATGTACTGTGCACACAGTTGTTCCAGCATGAGCCAAGCAAGGTCAGAGTTAATAATCCTGGCCCAGCCTTCTTTGGAGTTCAGGGTGTGGACTTTCTCCACCCCCTAGTTTCAGAAGTTTTTGAGAGAGAGAGTAGCTGTAGAGAGGGAGGAAGAAGGCTCAGTCTCCATGTGCTCCACTCCCATATACTCCAGCTCCAAGCTCTAGAGCCTCGGTCACCTCCACAAGCTCCAGAAGATGCAAGCATGTAATACATAAAGGAGAAGGATTTGCATGGCTACAGCGTGAGCGAGAGAGACAGCAAGGTGACCCAGCTCATACTGTGACATGACACTTCTTGATGTGGATTTCCAATCAATACGAAGGGCAACATGGATTCCCATTTAAAATAATAGGACACAGTTTTCACTGCAGAGTATGTGTCAAAATACATATGCCTGCAGGCTATTTCTCTAATTCTCAGTTGTTCCTGAGCTGGTGGGTGGAGGCTAACTGATATGATGGCTCCCACAGTGTGCTTCCTAACTCTTTCTCAATGCCTCATAATCACTCAGAAGCATCACAAAGGACATTATAGAATGTATTGATTGAGTGCTACTAAATCACTTTTGCTGATTATAGAGAGAACTGTGTAGTTCTACATTTACAGCTGCGCAGTCCTCTCTATTAGAGATGAGCGAACTTCTGTTTTAAGTTCGGCGTCTAAAGTTCGGGGGCGGGTTAGCGGAGAATCCCGATCTGGAACCGGATATGGATTCCGACTTCCGTTGTGGTCCGTGGTAGCGGAATCAATAATCGGCCATTATTGATTCCGCTACCACGGACCACAACGGAAGTCGGAATCCATATCCGGTTCCAGATCGGGATTCTCCGGTAACCCGCCCCCGAACTTTAGACGCCGAACTTAAAACAGAAGTTCGCTCATCTCTACTCTCTATCCCATCTCTATAATCAGTGCCAGAAGGAAACAGGAAGCTGAACTAGCAGTGTGCAGCCTCATGTTACAGCCTGGACAATGCTGGAACCTGGAGTGAGTAACCCACTGAACCCAAGGTATTAGCCCTTCAGCAGGGATTTTAAAATCAAACATTTGACTACCCTACATGACCAGGTATCCTTACATAAACCTCTCACTGTCCTAGACCTTGAGGAATACTTGAATTATTCCTCTCACTGCCCTAGGTCACCTGGTATACTGAAATGAATGCTACCCTTAACTGCTCCAGACCACCAGGGATACAGACATTAACCCGTTTATTGCCCTAGACCACCAGGGATTCTGACATTAACCTATTCACTGCCGTAGACCAAGTAAGCCAACACTTACAGATTAGATAGACAGATTAAAGGGAGTCTGTCACCTACTTGACACGTTTTAAACTGATTGTAAAGCTGTGTGGAACACAAGTACATGACGCTAATGTTACCTTTGTTTCATTTATGAGAGTCTCCAAATCGCCCAAAATCAAGTTTTAAAGATATGCAAATGATCCATCGCAAGTGCCCAGAGGCAGCTTATTTGCTGCAAGTGCCCAGGCCGCCCCAGCCTTACTCACGCCTAACTCCTCCCCTGTGTATCCTCCGGCCAGCCCTGTATGCTTGTGGCATCATTCATTTTCTGCAGCCAAAATCCAGCGCCTGCGCGCATCACCTTCGGACCTGGAGGTTACTTAACTGGTGCAGTATACTGTTCCATCCTTCTTTGATGCATTCAATGCTGCAATATTTATATCAGTCTTGGGTATCTTCTTCCATTGCTCCTTGTTTCAGTTCTGATAAATGCCCACTGTAGGTGCTTTGACCCAGTTCTAGCAATCATAGTTTGGCCTATCTACATTCTGCATTTTTCAACACAGCACCTGGATCTGAATGCTTTTGTAATTGCCAGTACAGTATTTTTCCACCTTATAAGACGCACTGGACTATAAGATACACCCAAGGTTTAGACAACAGCACATTAGAAAAATATTTTCTAGGTCCTCTTTGAAGGGAATATGGTTTACTGAAGTGGAAGGGTCAAGTTCAGTAACTTTAGTGTGCAGCATGGGAAGGGGGAATAGCTCCTGTTACCCTTAGGCCTCTTGCACATGAACATATTTTATTTCCGTGTCCGTTCGGAAGGTACTCTGTTTCCGTATTTCCATTCCGCAAAAAAACAGAACATGTCCTATTCTTGTCCGCATTATGGACAAGGATAGTACTGTCCTATTAGGGACCAGCTGTTCCGTTCCGCAAAATACGAAATGCACACGGTTGTCATCCGTATTTTTTTGCTGATCCGTTTTTTGTGGACCGCAAAATACATACGATCGTGTACAAGAGGCCTTACTGTGTCATCTGCTGACCACTGTAACAACCAGCAATGGTGCATGTGGTTACCTCATTAAATGTACCTATCCAAATAAATGTGTCTCCAGTCATTGTTCTGTTGTGTTCTGCCATGCTTCTTGTTCTGCTACTCTATTTTTAAGTATTTGTCTGTGATACACACACACACACACACACACACACACACAGTCACACAGTTCTGGTACACACACAGCTCTGCTATATGCACACAGCTCTGCCATACACAGATACAGCTCTGCCATACATATACAGCCCTACTACACACACACACAGCTTTACTTCTACACACATACAGCTCTGCTAGACACATACAGTTTTGTTACATACAAATAGCTCTGCTACAACCATACAACTCTGCTACACCCTTACAGTTCTAGAACCTAAAAAGTGACACACATATATATTTGATAATGCTTTATTAGTAGAAAAAAACTATAATTATTACATATATGGCGGTTTCAATTAATGGTAAAAAGTGCAGGAGTATAAAGTGACAAGTGCATGGAGCCACCCAACCAATCCAAGAACTGATATATCTGATAGGTACGATGGTACAAGGGGTGATAGGACGATTATGAGCTAATGCAATAAATGGTAAGAGTCCCAATAATACTTGCACAAAAGCACAACGTCCTTATTACACTACCAAGGGTCATTAATATATAAGAGAAAAGAACATAAGTCCGCACTTAAGATTTGCAGAGCGGTCAGCAATGAAAACTAGCACCTGTGAGCAGATGCTGATCCGCCTGCAACCAACAGTTCAAATGGAATCGACCGTGGTAACCTATACTGACCAGAGAGGATAGTGTGATGGCTCCTTACCCGACGTGCGTTTCGCCTTGCTTCTTCAGGGGGCGTATGTCTACAGTTCTATTACACCCATACAACCCTTCTATCTCCTATACACATACAGCTCTGCTACATCTATACAGCTCAGCTACACACATACATTTCTATTACACACATACAGCTCTGCTACTTCCATACAGTTCTAGTACACACATACAGCTCTAATACACAAATAGAGTTCTGTTACACACATATACAGCACTCACACACACACACACAGCTCTCCTATACACAAACAGCTTTGCTACACCCACACAGTTCTGCTACACACATACAGCTTTGCTACACACACTTATCTTTAATAATTCAAAACTCACATTTCCCTGCACTAGTGCTGGCTGTATAGTTCTTTTACTCTTGCTCCTCCCATTGATGACATCTTCAAGGGTCCTTAAGCTGTAATTGGCCCATTTTAGCCCCATCCATTATTAAAATCCCCTCCTACATATAATAGGCCACTCCCAACAAACACTGTACAGCTGACATTCTATAGTTGAGGCCTGTCTCTACACATCATACGGAGAGGGGAGGCCTGTCCTGGCTGCACTGCCTGCTTCACATTATACAATAAACAGCAGGCTACACCCAGGAAGCTCCTCCGCTCTCCTCCCTCCCCAGATCCTACTCAAGGCCTGTGGTTCCCCCCACCATCTGCCACCCGCCCGTGGCCTGCTGCCCCCTTTCGCCGTCCTCACCCAGCTCTGAATCCTCCTTCTGCAAATGGCAGGGGAGGAGCCGGAGCATCTCCTCTCCTACATAGCACCTCATACCTCTTACATCAAGTGATGTCACCTTTGTTGTAGACGTTCTCTTTCCTCATCTTCTCCATTCAGACCAGACCGCCATGATGATTTTTCAGCCATCTCCCGTCTCTGCAGAGATTGACAAACAGACATTAGTTTCCCACATTTCCATCATCTTCACATGTTCTGAACACCCTTTCCTGCCACCCCCAATACTATACTGCAGTAACAGTCCCCCTGGAAATACTACTACCACACAGATAGTGCCCCCAATACTGTGCCCCCAATTCTCTACTGCAGAAACAGTCCCCCTGGAAATACTGCTACCACACAGATAGTGCCCCCTTCAACAATTATTGGCACACAGTGCTCTAAAAGAGAACTGTGCCCAGACACTAATAGTATAAAGATAATGTCCCCCAAAGATAAATGTGCTAAGCTGATACTGTGCCAGGGTGCCCCCCAAAGTAACAGTGCTTCCCAAAATCCTACCAATAGAAATAATTCTCTGCCAGAGCACACTTAGCAGTATTAATGCCCCTATAGTGCCCATACTAGTAATCATGTTCCTCATAGCCCCCCAGTAGTAGTAAAGCTCTGCATAATACCCCCTAGTAGTAATAATTCTCCCTATAATGACAGTACATGAAATATCCCTGCTTAGTGCCCACAGTTGAGCTAATGTCCCCATAATGTATGCCAGTATAAAATACCCCTATATAGTGCCCTAGTAAATGACCTCATAGTGCTCCCCATAATATGCCAATAAAAAAATGCCCCTTCTTAGTGCCCCCAGCAGATGTCCCTAAAGTGCTCCTCTCCCCCATAACGTGCCAGTAAAAAATGCCCCTTCTTAGTGCCACCAGATGCCCCAATAGTGCTCTTCTGCCCCATAGTGCCCCCAAATAATGCCCCATAGTGCTGCTCTCCCCTATAATGCCTCCCATAATGTGCCAGTAAAAAAATGCCCCATTAGTGCCATCAGATGCCATAGTGCCCCCCATAATGTGCCAATAAAAAAGGCCCCTTTAGAGCCACCACTTACCTATAGTGCCCCCAAATAATGCCTCTATAGTCCCCACAAATGCCCCATAGTGCCGCTGTCCCCTATAGTGCCCCCATAATGTGCCAATTTAAAAAAGGCCCCTTTAGAGCCCCCAAATGCCCCCAAATAATGCCCCATAGTGCCGCTCTCCCTTATAATGCCTCCCATAATGTGCCAGTAAAAAAATGCTGCCTTAGTGCCACCAGATGCCATAGTGCCCCCCATAATGTGCCAATAAAAAAGGCCCCTTTAGAGCCCCCACTTCCCCATAGTGCTCCTCTCCCCCATGGTGCACCCCCCATAATGTGCCAGTAAGAAATGCCCCCATAGTGCCCCCCCAAAATGGGCAAGAAATAAATGCCCCCAGAATGCCACTCCAAAAAATATGGGGCTTTAAGAAATGCCAGCTCCCCCCATTGTGCCAGCCCCCCCATAGTGCCCGCTCCCCTCATAGTGCCCGCTCCCCTCATAGTGCCAGCTTCCCGCCATAGTGCCAGCTTCCCGCCATAGTGCCAGCTCCCCCCGCAAAGAAAAAACAAAACAAAAACACTAATACTTACCTCCATCAGCAGCGATGCGATGCAGGCCTCTTCCGGCCTGTGTCCCGCGCTGTGTGCTGCCCGGCTCAGGCGGCGCGATGATAATGACGTCATAGCGCCGCCTGAGCTGGCCTCTGATAGGCTGCAGGCATTAGTGCCTGCGGCCTATCAGAAGAACAGGGGAGGGAGACGCCTCTCCTTCCCCTGCCCCACAGCATAGCCATCTGTATCGCTATGCCCCTACTGCTCGCCACCACCACCACCGCAATTACATCCAGGGCTGCGCCGCCTGTGGTGATCGGCAGTGCGCCCAGAGGAATAAAAAATAAAATAATAATTATTTGTTAAAGACGGCCCAGCAGCTTTTTTTAGGGCGACCTGGGGGGGCAATTGCCTCCCTGCCCCCCGTCCCAGCCTGACCCTGCTTTCAGTACAGTGTAGGACCTTCCTCCCCATGCGCTCTCCTGCCGCAGCTGATCACACAGATCGGTGGAGAGAGATGCATTGCACCCATATGATAAAAATTGAATGTGATCGCAGACAAAACAGAATGAACTTCTTGCAAAATTGTGCAGTTTTCACTGAACACATCCGGACCTAATCCGCTCACGCTAGTCTGCAAGGGGCCTAACTCACAGAGGATTGTGCAGGCGGGATACAACTGTCACATTCAGCTGTGTGAGCATGAAAAGGTCAGTATGGGGGAGATCTATCAAAACTGATGTAAAGTAGAACTGGCTTAATTGCACATAGCAACCAATCAGATTCCACCTTTCATTTTTCAGAGCTCCTTTGGAAAATGAAAGGAGGAATCTGATTGGTTGCTATGGGCAACTAAGCCAGTTCTCCCGTGTACCAGTTGTATTATCAGTCTGAAAATGTAAAATGAATGTTCAGGTTCATCTATAAGTCACAGAGCTGTTCATAACACCAGAATTAAACTTTACTGTACTGCCTCTTTAAAAACTGAGTAAGATTATGAAACCCACACTTTATTAAGAAGCGTTATATGCACTCGAGGGGTTAAACAGATGAGTTCAGTGTGGACAACAATGTTTCCATGGAAACCACAAGAACATAGAACTCTGGAGTTCAAATCTTAAATATTTTATAAGCAAAATATATCTAAATGTGGACAACAATAGAAACAATGAGAGATCCTCCAACCAGCGCTGTTACCAGGGTGATGCGCTCACGATGGAAGGTCATGAAGGCAACTCAACCTGAGGGCTGAGTCTGACTATTATTACAGGTGACTTATGGGGGATGGGCACAAAACGGAGTTACAGCAAACTGGACAGTAAAAGTAAAACATTGCCCCTCATGTATCAAAAACATCCAGAAAAAAGCTGGTATGTTGCCCGTAGCAAACAGAATCCAAGATCCAGCTTTTGCTCTACATGAGGCTTTTGCTCTACATGAGGCTTGCTGTACCAAGTGGCTGCTGATTAAGTGGAGTTTAAAGAACCAGAATTTAAGACAAGAAGCAAGAAACTAAGGTTTGATAAAATTTCCTTGTGTGTTGTTGGCTTGAGTCTAGCGAGTCCTTCAACTACAGCAGACAGGGTCTAATTCTAACTCATATTTACTGTTTTCCTACTTTACTGCTCATCCCCATTTAAACATGTGTCCATGGACAATGCCACTAAGTGTGTGTCCTGTGCAATGTATGCGTGCCTTGAAGAGCCTTTCAAGGGTGAATACAATTGCACTAGATGCAATCATGTTGTATATTTGAAAGCCCAGACCTTGGATCTAAATAAGCAGCTTAAAATACTTAGGGGCATTGCAGACCTGGAGAGAGGCTTAAACCTCACTGTCCAGGCACTAACTGGGGTCAGTGAAATGGAGGTGGGAGGAGGAGGGCAAAATCAGGACTATGAGGTGAGCAGTTGGGTTAATGTAGGAAGAAGGGGTAGAGGGAAAACTGCCAGGGAGGCTAGTCCTGAGCTGGAACACCCTAGTAAATATGCCTGTTTGGCTGATATTAGGGATGAAAGCCGAGGGCCAGCAACACTGCAGCAGGGCGTTTCTCCTAGCAACCAGGAGGATGCGGAAAGGAGGATGGGAAAAGGAGTGCAGCAAAGGTCAGAGAGATGCTGGTGGTAGGGGACTCTGTTATTAGGAGGACAGACAGGGTCATCTGTCGCAGAGACTGTGAATGCCGAACAGTGTGTTGTCTGCCGGGTGCTCGGGTTTGGCATATTGCGGATCTGATTGACAAATTTCTGGGTTGGGCTGGGGAAGACCCGGCGGTCATGGCACACATTGGCACCAATGACAGAGTCAGGGGGAGATGGAAGGTCCTTAAAAATGATTTTAGAGAACTAGGTGAGAAGCTCAAGTCCAAGACCTCCAAGGTAGTGTTTTCAGAAATACTACTAGTGCCACGATCGTCACCAGAGAGACAATGGGAGCTTAGGGAGTTAAATAAGTGGCTCAGTACCTGGTACAGGAAGGAATGGTTTGGGTTCATGGAGAACTGGCCTGACTTCTCGGTCGGTTACAGGTTCTACAGTAGGGACGGGCTGCACCCTAATGGGGAGGGTGCAACTGCCCTGGGGGGAAAAATGGTTAGACGGCTGAAGGAGCTTTTAAACTAGGATCTGGGGGGGGGGGGGGAATCATACTAATAACGGGGTAGATAGTGTAGATAGAGAGTGGGATAGTGAAGGAGACAGAGGGGATTTAAAGGGGGCTGGGGTTAACGAGAAAAGTAGGGAGAAGAATGGGCATAACAATACATTTATGAAAAAAAGAAATGCTGGTAACAAGAGCCTGTTACATACAAACATCAACCAGGGTAACCCAAAAATCCTGGATATTCACTTTACAGGTAATAGTAATTTTAAATGTAATTCACAAATGACAGAAGGCTAGCTGGAAAAATGGGGGAGCTGGAGGCTATGGTACTAGAAGAACACATAGATGTAGTTGGTGTGGCTGAAACATGGTTGGACTCTTCACATGACTGGGCTGTTAATATTGAGGGTTTTACACTATTTAGGTAAGGGTCAATAGAAAAGGCGGTGGCGTGTGCCTGTATGTGAGGAGTGATCTAAAGAGGCAATTGTGGGTGCGGATGGTGAGGATGTGGACACCTTATGGGTGGAAGTTCAAAGGGATATAAACACTGAAAAAATAATAGTAGGTGTAATCTCACAGAAGAGATAGAACTGCAACTTTATAACCAAATAGAGCGGGCTGCACAGGCTGGTACAGTGGTCATGGTTCTGCCTCATCTGCAAAGGGGAGAAAATTCCTCAACTTGCTGCAGAACCACTTTATGGGCCAGTTTGTAGAAGCTCCCACTAGGGGCGACGCTCTGTTGGATCTGGTAATTTCTAATGATGCAGAGCTTGTTGGTAATGTTACTGTTCGAGAAACACTAGGTAATAGTGACCACAACATAATTATATTCTATAACTATAAAAAGCAAACTCTGTCAGGCAGAGCAAAGACACTAAATTTCAAAATGGCTAATTTCCCTGGGTTGAGGCATTTCAGGGGATAGACCGGGAGCAGCTACTGTCACATAATAATACCACATTGAGTAATTGCACTAAAAAATTTATACCTTTAGGTAACAAGTATAGGCTTGGAAAGTATAGTTTGTAATTGGATTGAAAACTGGCTAAAGGACCGTGTCCAGAGAGTTGTGGTCAATGATTCCCTATTCAGAATGGTCCCAGTGCTGGGCCCTTTATTATTTAATTTACTTATTAATGATATCAAGGTCGGGATTAATAGCACCATTTCTATTTTTGAAGATGACACTAAGCTGTGTAGTACTGTACAGTCTATGGAAGATGTCCATAAACTACAATCTTAACTTGAACACTCTGAGTGATTGGGCATCAACTTGGCAAATGATGTTCAATGTGGACAAATGTAAAGTTATGCATCTTGGTAGTAATAATCTCTGTGCTTCATAAGTCCTAGGGGATGTAATAATGGGAGAGTCACCTATAGAGAAGGATTTGGGTGTCCTTGTGGATGGTAGATTAAATTACAGCATACAATGTTAATCAGCTGCTTCTAAGACCACCAGGATATTGTCATGCATTAAACGAGGCATGGACTCGCGGGGCACGGTTGTAATACTACCACTTTACAAAGCGCTAATGTGGCCTCATCTGGAATAGGCAGTTTAGTTCTGGGCACCAGTCCATAGAAAGGATGCACTGCAGCTGGAAAAAGTACAGAGGAGAGCGACTAAACTGGTAAGGTGAATGGAGGGTCTTAGTTATGAAAAAAAGATTTAAAGATTTGAATTTATTTAGTCTTGAGAAGAGACGTCTAAGGGGGGACATGATTAACCTGGACAAATATATAAATGGGCCATACAAAAAATACGGTGGAAAACTGTTCCATGTAAAATGCGCTCATAAGACAAGGGGGCACTGCCTCCGATTGGAGAGGAAAAAGTTCAGTCTCCGGAAGCATCAAAGCTTCTTTACTGTAAGAACTGTGAATCTGTGGAATAGACTTCCTTAGGACGTGGTCACAGCAGGAACAGTAGACAGTTCAAAAAGGGTTTAGACGAATTCTTAAAAGTAAAAAAACATTAATGCTTATGAAAATCTGAGTCTCAATTCCTTCTGGGATTCGCGTCCCGACCTATACCCTAACTATGTAACTACTGTATGTAATGCCATGTAAATATGTCACAATACGAACATGTTGACACACATTGATACATATAGATACGTCGCCCGACAATCTTCAAGGACAAACATATAAATATTACAAAAACGGATGCAATGTAAATGTGGCACAATTTTCTACTATACAGTGTGCGCCAAATTTATGAACGTACCCCAACCATATTACTACCAGAGGTTTCTTTTGAAGAACCCAAATCCTCCCCAGTGCCTCCCTGGCCTCGTCTATCATCCCTGTGGCTATTCTGTATCTCAGAAGACTGCTACACAGGTGGAGGAGACACACTTTTCGTTTCCATCACCCGATGCTTTCACAATGAGATCTGATTTCATTATGGCTCAGAGGCGGCAGGAAGCTTTGTGCTCCCAGACATCAGACCGCCAATAAATCATCCACAAAATATGAGATTGTACAATAATATGCAGACAGGATGGCAGATGCAGCGCTGAGAAGGAGGAGGACATGATAAGAAGGGTTCTAATCTCAGCTAACCTACAGGTGCAATGATCCACTACCTACACCATGACCTTTACTATTTCCAGCGACATCACCACTGCCAAGAGCCAAAAGGGTCTTCACTCCACTCCCCTATAGATGCAGTGATCCACCACCATTGCCACTACTACTACCATCATCACTGCCAACAAGATACTTACTACTGTCACTCTGCACTATATCATCAGTGATGTGGATAGAGACAGAGAGGCCCAACCTGCGGCCCTCCAACTTCGGTTTTCAATTTCGGCATACAAGGTTCGGGTTATCTAATAATTCCGTTATGGATTCCGCTTCCACGGACCATAACGGAATTCTTAGATAACCCGAACCTTGTACGCCAAACTTTAAAATATTAGATCGCTCATCCCTACTCCCAACATGCCTTGAAGCTGTAGGCTGTGCAGGCATGCTGGGAGTTGTACTTCAGCAACATAAGGAGGGGTATAGGTGGGGCACCCCTGATATAGTGGAAAGACCTAGAAAGGGTCAACTGCTCAGCTACTGTACAGGTGCAGTGATGCCCCTACCACCAGCTCCACAACTATAACCATCATTATTGTACTGACTGTAGTAGAGCTCATGCACAAGAATGTGTTCTGGCCGGGACCAATGCTCAGGCACTGACTGTGTGCCCACCGTCTGCAGAAGTGGACCCATTTACTTGAATGGGGACAATGATCTGCATCCGACAGTCTGCACCGCAAAAAAGTAGTGCGTTCACTACTAGGGATGAGTGAATCAACTTCGGATGAAACATCCAAAGTCGATTCGCATAAAACTTCACTCTAATACTGTGCGGAGCAGGAGCTTTGTACAGTATTAGAATGTATTGGCTCCGATGAGCCGAAGTTCGGTTCCAAGTGGTACCTTGGAACGAAACCAGAGTTCGGGAAATGTTTTTTTACAGTACAAATTAATTTATGAAGTTACTGCGCAAAGTCTTGTGAGACTTCGCAAAGCAATAACTTCAGCTCATCGTAGCCAATACATTCTAAGGGCTAATGCACATGACCGTTGCCCGGCCGTGGCCATATTGCGGCCCGCATACAGGGGGTCTGCAATACATGGGCATCAGCCGTGTGCACCACGGATCGCGGACCCATTCACTTTAATGGGTCCGCAATCTGGGAGATGCGGAACGTAGGCACGGAACAGAAGTCCACAGAAGCACTACGGTGTGCTTCCGTGGTGTTTCTGGCTGTGCCTCCGCACCGCGGTGCGGACCATCTAATGTGGATTGCGGACTTCATTCAAGTGAATGGGTCCGCGATCCGCATGCATGCGGCTACCCCCCGGTCTGTGCCCATGCATTGTGGACCGCAATTTACGGTCCGCAGCACGGGCACGGAGCCCTTACATTCGTGGGCATGAGCCGTAAATACTGTACGAAGCTCCTGCTCTGTACAGTATTAGAACTAAGCTTTATGCAAATCTACTTTGGATGTTTCTTCCGAAGTCGATTCGCTCATCCCTATTCACTACTTTTTTGCGGTATGGAGGCATGGACAGAAAACCCACGGAAGCAATCCCTAGTGCTTCCGTGGGCTTCCGATCCATGCGTCCGTTTCGCACCGTATCATTGGGATTGTGGTCAGCAGCACGGGCTCGTGTGCATGAGGCCTTAGGTTGAGTTCACACTTCAGTTATTTGGTCAGTTATTTCCGTCAGTGATTGTGAGCCAAAACACAGTCAAAAACACAGACCAGGTGCAGATCTTTCCTTACACCTTATCTCTGTGTAGGCTTCACTACTGGTTTCGGCTCACAATAAGGCCCCTTTCACACGGGCGAGTAATCCGCGCGGGTGCAATGTGTGAGGTGAACGCATTGCACCCGCACTGAATCCTGACCCATTCATTTCAATGGGGCTGTGTAGCTGTGTACATGAGCGATGTTTTTCACGCATCACTTGTGCGTTGCGTGAAAATCTCAGCAAGTTCTATATTCTGTGTTTTTCACGCAACGCAGGCCCCATAGAAGTGAATAAGGCTGCATGAAAATCGCATCGCATCCGCAAGCAAGTGCGCATGCGGTGAGATTTTCACACATGGTTGCTAAGGAGACGAGGGATGTATGACCCGGGACCCCATTTACTTTATTATTTTCCATTATAACATGGCTATAAAGGAAAATAATAGCATTCTTTAATACAGAATGCTAAGTACAATGTCAATTGAGGGTTAAAAAATAATAAAAACATAACTGACCTCATCCACTTGATCGCGCAGCCGGGATCCTCTTCTTGCTTCTTCTTGAGGACCTGCAAAAGGACCTTCGCTGACGTTATCGTGCTCACCACGTGGTGAGCGCTGTGACGTCAGCGCAGGTCCTGCTGAATAAAGATAGAAAGAGGATCCCGGCTGCGCGATCAAGTGGATGTGGCGAGTTATGTTTTTAGTATTTTTTAACCCTCAATTGACATTATACTGTACTTAGCATTCTGTATTAAAGAATGCTATTATTTTCCATTATAACCATGTTATAATGGAAAATAATAAACTCTATAGAACACCGAACCCAAACCCGAACTTCAGTGAAGAAGTCTGGGTTCGGGTCTGGGTACCAACATTCAGTTTTTTCTCACAGGAAGGACGGAGCTCTACTGCAGGCTTTCCTGTGGAAATGCAGGTTCCTTGAGGTTTTCCTGGAAATTCTACAATACAGAGTGAGGCCTCTCTGGGTTTTTTTTCCGTTTCCATTCCGTTTTTATGCGTTCCGTATACGGAACAATTTATTTCAATGGATCCGCCCAAAAAATTGGAAGGTACTCCATATGCCTTCCATTTCCGTTTTTCCATTTTTCCGTTCAAAGATAGAACATGTCCTATTATTGTCCACATAACGAACAAGGATAGTACTGTTCTATCAGGGGCCAGCTGTTCCGTTCCGCAAAAAACAGAATGCACATGGACGTCATCCATACTGAAAAAGCCATAGGGTCGTGTGCAAGAGGCCTGAAGTTTACATTGGTCTGTGGAAACTTGAAGGAGGAATCTCCCCTGGAAGTTCTGCAGGTAACGACCATGGTTTTTGTCCGCATTTTTGGCGGATTGGATGTAGGTTCCGTATCCTCGCAAAAAAATAGAACATGTCCTATTCTTGTCCCTTTTGCGGAAAAGGATAGGATGTTTCGTCCTGCGATATGCGGAATGCACACAGCCAGTATCTGTAAACGTCCCTCTGTAAAACAGTCCTATCCTTGTCCGTAATGTTGACAAGAATAGGGCATGTTATATATTTTTGTGGATGCCATGGAACTGACATACGGATGTGGACAGCACATGGTGTTCTGTCTGCATCTTTTGCGGCCCCATTGAAGTAAAAGGGTCCGCCTCCAACCTGCAAAAAATGTGGATCGGATGCGGAGTAAACAACAGTCATGTGCATGAGCCCTAACTGATGCATAGGATCTTTTTTTTTTTTTTAATAGATCAGTTTTTTCTACAGGATCCAGTTTTTTTTTTCTGTTCTTTGGACAGATAAGAACGGGAAATGAAATGGAGACGTGAACTGTCCTTAAGGGCTCATGCACACGACCATTGTTGCTTAGCTATCTGTGCGTGTTCTGCATTTTGCGGAACGGAATGGCCAGCCCATAATAGAACAGTCCTATCCTTGTCCGTAATGCGGAAATTATTTTTTGCGGAAAAGACATATGGACACGGAACGCACGCGGAGTCATTTCTATTTTTTGTGGCGCGGTTCCGCATACAGGCTGCAAAAAAAAACTGAATGGACAGGGACAAAAAATACGTCCATGTGCATGAGCCCTAAAGGAGAGGGAAGAACAAGGGCTGTAGATTGCTACTGAAGTTACCTCTAATTACCCACAACCTTCAGGCTCATGCACACAAGCAGCGGGTCCGCAATATATCGGCACTGGCTGTGTGCGCTCCGTATCACAGATGCATTGAATAAGTCCACAATCTGCAAGATACGGAGAGGTTTGGAGCAGAGGCACGCAGCGCAAGCCCACGGAAGCACTATGGAGCACTTCCGTGGGATTTCAGTCCATGCTTCCGCACCACAAAAAAATAGAACATAATTTATTATATTTATTTTTTATTTATTTTTTGCGGTGTGGACTGAATCTTGTGGATCACGGACTCATTCAAGTGAATATCTCCGGATCCGCAAATGGCAGGCACAAGGCCGGTGACCGCAGCACGGGCGACACACATTCGTGTGCTTCTACTAAGCCGTAGGGTTGTGATAGATCTGGTCTGTTCCAACTGTGCACCAGTCTAACCCCCATGCACAAATTTCTGAAAATCTCCGCCACTTTCCAGATCCTTGAGCTAAACCAGCCCACAAAAAAAACTGTCAAAATGATCACAACCCCGAGCAACCTCTAAGGAAAGAATGCAACTTGACTAAAATTCCTATTTATTCCAGCAGCCTTTATAAACCCGGTTCTATAATGTTATATGAGGTAAGAACCCTATCGGAAGCCCTACACTCAGAACCTTACACATTGACTTTTGGCAGCAGAGCTACGGCCTACGGTATCTCCCCTGACTCAATTCACGAGCAGCGCTGCATCTATCCGGAGACACCATACAGAAAACGTGAGTCACCGCCGCCATCTCTCCCTGCCGTAGTGTAACCACAGGGATTTCTCAGCAGCACCTTTATTACTAGGATGATAATTACGAGGCACTGACAGCGCGGCAACCTCACAGCATCACCTGAAGGAGCCGTCACCATCTAACCACATCCTGCAACTTTCATGTCTCTTCTGAGTAATCCATTGTGTGCTACAATAGGACGGAGTAGACATCGAGTGATCCAGCCCCTCCTCCGGGACCGGGATGAAGCCTCAACAAGTTCTACATGTGTTTTATGCGAGTTTGTTGCAGATTTTACTCTATTGCAAAGGGCGAAATCCGCAGCATAAATTGACATACTGCAGATATAAATTCTGTACTGCGGGTCACTGGATTTATCTGCAGCGTGTGAATGAAGATTTTGTAAAGTCTCACCTACCGTGGTAGGACTGCAATACACTGCAATACACTGCAGGCTTTCCGCTTGCAAATCTGCTGTGGAAAATTCCCTCCATGTCAACATACCTCTAGGGGTGTAAGTATACCCCAGCACCCTGATACGGGTAAAATATGGAATTACTCTACATAAACAGAGGTTCAAGGCTGATGCAGGCCATAGCTCAGGATCAGTACTGGGTAAGTGATGTAATATATGTCACCCCCAAATAGTAAGTGCAGCATCAGATAATAACTCAGAATCAGTACAGGATAAGTAAAGTAAATTATAAACAGTGACCACCAGCAAAATAGTGAGTTCAGCTCTGGAGTATAACACAGGATGTAACTCAGGATCAGTAAAGGATAAGTAATGTAATCTATGTAGACAGTGACTCCACCAGCAGAATAGTGAGCGCAGCCCTGGAGTATAATACAAGATGTAACTCAGGATCAGTGCATGATAAGTAATGTATGCACACAGTGACTTCACCAGCAGAATAGTGAGTGAGGCTCTGGAGTATAACACAGGATGTAACTCAGGATCAGTAAAGGATAAGTAATGTAATGTATGTACATAGTGACTCCACCAGCAGAAAAGTGAGCGCAGCTCTGGAGTATAATACAAGATGTAACTCAGGATCAGTGCAGGATAAGTAATGTAATGTATGTCTATAGTCACTCCACCAGCAAGATAGTAAGTGCAGCTCTGGAGTATACTATTGTCACATCTGCTGCACTGCAATCCAGCTGCCAGTTCCAGCAGAGAATGCGAGTGCAGCTCTGAAGTACAATACAGGATGTAACTTAGGATCAGTACAGGATAAGTAATGTATGTACACAGTGACTTCACCAGCAGAATACTGAGTGAGGCTCTGGAGTATAATACCGGATGTAACTCAGGATCAGTATATTATAAGTAATGTAATGTATGTACACAGTGACTCCACCAGCAGAATAGTGTGTGCAGCTCTGGATTATAATACAGGATGTAATTCAGGATCAGTACAGGAAAAGTAATATATGAACACATTGACTCCACCCGCAGAATAGTGAGTGCAGCACTGGAGTATAATACAGGATGTAACTAGAGAATCAGTGCAGGATATGGAATATAATGCATTTACACAGTGACTTATATATACATAGCTCAGCAGGCAGTACCACACCTGATAGGACAGTAACTGCGCAGACAGTATTACACATAACATACACAGATACAGCAGCTCAACAAACAGGCTTAGATACACAGCTCAGCAGGCAGTATCACACAGGATAGGATTAGATACATAGCTCAGCAGTCTGTATCACACAAAATAATAGAGAATGTGTTAATCAGTGATTATATTTGACTTTGAACTTCATTGACTTATAATTATGTGAGATAAACAGGGAGAATGTCTCCAATAACACGTTATCTGTGCACCGCTGCCTCATTAGTAGCATCCTCAATAAACAGCGCAGGGTAATTAGTAGGACAGGGGTGTAATTAGTGTGTAGCTATGTCTACTGGAGGAGCGTTCTGGATGCATCTTTTTTACGACTAATCATAAGACTAGAAATGTTCCCAGCACCTGGAACACACACTGTAAATGTGCTGTAATGAAGAAATAAGGACAATGCAGTGTTATTGGGGGGAGAGGGTTTAATACCCCTCGCTCAGTAAAGGGTATCCGACACTACTCACTTAAAAAGACCTGTCACCATGAAATGCAGTGCAATCTACAGGCAGCATGCTATAGCACAGGGAGCTGAGCAATGTACAGTTTTGTATAGACACTTATACAGGGAATGCTATCAACCATTGAAAAGACGGCTCGTTCAGCTATGGTTGGCACACTCATATTGAGGAGAGGACGGGTGAAGATCTCTCCTTACCAGCCTCAGTATCCGTCTTTTCTTGATCTTCAATGTACCACAGATTACTGCCTTGGACAAGGTCTCGGAAGACAAGCGTTGGCAGGACAAAATATGTCTTGTGTGGTATAATTATGTACACTGTACACCGGCGTTTTAGATGCCGGTCTTAATAAACCCCATAGCTGGCGGTGGATTGCCAAAGTTATGTAGAGGCGTTGGCCGCCCCCTTCCCTGCCCACACCACGCCCACTTTTTTTAGACCTGGAAAGAGCAGGGAATAAGTTGCAGATTCTGCTACAGTAATGTACGGCCACATATGGGGTGTTTCAGTAAACGGCAGAGTCAGGGCAATAAAGATACAGTCTTGTTTGGCTGTTAACCCTTGCTTTGTTAGTGGAAAAAATGGGTTAAAATAGAAAATTTGGCAAAAATATGACATTTTCAAATTTCATCCCCATTTGCCAATAACTCTTGTGCAACACCTGAAGGGTTAATGACGTTTTTAAAATCAGTTTTGAATACCTTGAGGGGTGTAGTTTATAGAATGGGGTCATTTTTGGTTTCTATTATATAAGCCTCACAAAGTGACTTCAGACCTGAACTGGTCCCTAAAAATTGGGTTTTAAAAAATTTCTGAAAAATTTCAAGATTTGCTTCTAAACTTCTAAGCCTTGTAACATCCCCAAAATATAAAATATCATTCCCAAAATGATGCAAACATGAAGTAGACATGTGGGGAATGTAAAGTAATAACTATGTTTGGAGGTATTCCTATGTATTATAGAAGTAGAGAAATTGAAACTTGGAAATTAGCAATTTTTTACTTCATTTTTGCTAAATTTGGTATTTTTTTATAAGTGTCATGAAGTACAATATGTGACGAATAAACAATCTCAGAATGGCTTGGATAAATCAAAGCGTTTTAAAGTTATCACAACTTAAAGTGACACTGGTCAGATTTGCAAAAAATGGCCTGGTCCTTAAGGTGAAATAAGGCTGTGTCCCTATGGGGTTAAAAAGTGTTAAAAACTGTTATTTCCATAAATTCATAAGCGAGTAGAACAAATGATAAGAAATTATTTATATTTCATTAGAGAAAAATGCCTCTTTCTCCACTTTGCAGAAACTTTTTCACCTTACCTGCCCCTGTGCTGATCTTTTACTCGCATTACACCGTAAAATCTGTCTTTAATGAAGATGGGTTAAACTTATCAGCTTTTTGAGAAATCAGGTTATAGCTGCAGCCCATAGAGGTCTATGGGAAGTGTAGGGAGAGGAGGAATAGCTGCTAGAGACAGAGGCACAGACACGGAGAGAGGCTGCTGTATAATGGGAATTACAGTTCCTATATAGTTAACCTAAGGTTAGAAACCACTGCCATATACTTTTTGGAATATCAGCAGTTACATGTATTTTAAGATACAAGGGTCTCATTTCTATTGCCCCAGCAACCAGTCTGTAATGTGTGAAGGTAAGTGACAGGCTGCAGTCAGTGATATCATATCCATACAAATAGATCCAAAGAACTGGCAGGAAAAGGACATTCCTTAATGGACTCCCCTGTACATAATTCATGAGACTAAAACAAGACTCAGGTGTAATGTAACCACCATTTCCTGCACCATTTAATGTCACTGGGGTTTCTGTCCATCACTGAGAAGTCTGTGAACTCTGCTGGTGTAAGACTATATCCTGTATTACATAATACACAGACTACCTGACCAACTGCACTGTCTGCTCAGATACATATACCTTTCTATAGAGAGAAGTAATGTATTATGGCAGTTACATTCATAAAATATTAGGCAGTATTATAGTAGTTATATACATGTACATAGGAGGCGGTATTATAGTAGTTATATTCTTAACCAAAACTCTTTTTATTGAGAGTGCAAAGGGTCTGGTCAAAAAATACGTATCAGTATATTGCCATGTGCAAATGGCAGCAGTAGAATGGGTACAAATATTCTTACAGACCATATCATATCTACTAACATAGTGAGTATGAACAAATTTAGTTAACAAAAAATGAAAGAAAAAGACACGGACAAGAATTGGGAGGAGGGGTAGAATGGGGTGGGTAGAGGAGGAGAGAGAGTTCTTCCAATTCACTCGGGATTGCGATACTTCTCCCACGGTCGCCACAGTTTGAGAAATTTGGAACGTGTGCGCGTTTCCCAATGGGCTAATTCCTCAAATCGAAACAGTTGGTCTGTTTTCTCGGTCCACATTAACATTGAGGGTGGCGAATCATTCTTCCAGAGGAGGGGTATCAACATACGTGCTGCAGTAAGAAGCATGGTCGGGAGGTCAGCCTTGGCAGGAGTAAGGGAATCATTGGGACACCAGAGGAGTACTAGTTTTGCATCCAGACGTACCTCAGAGGCGCATATCTGGTTAATTTTGTTCTCTATTTGAGACCAGAAGGGGCGAATTTTACTGCAGGACCACCATATGTGTGACAAGGAGCCGACTTCTGTTCCACACCTCCAGCACTGCGATGGAATATCCGGGTTGAGCCTATGTAGGAATTCTGGTGTTTTGTACCAGCGGGTCAGTAACTTGTAGGAATTCTCTTGAATTTTAATGCATCGGTTGAAGCCATGTGAATGGGCTAAGATAAAGGCCTTCTCCGGCTCAGTCAATTGGATTGTGAGCTCCTTTTCCCAGGCAGACACAAAGTGCAGTGCTGGAGGAGCAGAAGAGAGCAGCTCCCTGTAGAGTGTCGAGAGGGGCTTTTTCGGTAACTCGGAAACACAAAGCTTCTTCTCTAGCCAAGTAGGTGTATCATCAGTGGGGGAGGTAGCTTAAGGGCTTTAATATCACGACTAAATGCCCCAATAGAAAGGAAGGAGAGGGCTTTGACCCTCGGCAGAACCTGGATCTTGTCCCATGCCAAGTCCCCAGATGTAGAAGCGATATCTTGTAAGGTAAGGTCAGATAGTATGCTCCAGACTCCAGAGGGTCTGAGTATATCGGGGTGAATATAGTTCTGTAGTAGATGCAGGGGAAGGTGGATATTAGGGAACCTGAGGTCTCGGGATTTATATAGTTTGGCCCATTCCATCAACATGCCTTTCCAAATGGGAGAGGCATATGCGTTATTCGGGGTGCATGTGCGGATTCCCCATAGGATAAGTCCTTCTTTGTAGGTGATAAGAGCATGTTCCAGTTGTACGCAAAGATTCGGGGGTTGGCGTGAGAGGAGAGAAAAGCACCTGTTCAGGAGCGACGCTGTATAATAAGTTTGGATGTCGGGCATACCAAAGCCCCCAAATCTCTTTTCTCTTGTCAATATTGAGTAAGCTATCCTGGAGGACTTGCCCGCCCACATGAACAAAGAGAACATACGGCGTATCTCCATAAAAAAGGAGCGAGGGGGCCAAATTGGTAGTGTTTGTATTAAATATAGAAGTTTGGGTACAATGAAGGCTTTAAGGAAGTTCTTCCTGCCTATCCAGGAGATGAAGGGGAGTTTAAGGGACTGTAGATGTGTTCTAATATCTTTGAGTAGGGGGCCGTAGTTGAGATTAATTAAGGTCATCTTGGTTAGCTGAGATTCGTATCCCTAGGAACGTAATATCACGGGGGGCCCAAGCAAAGGAGGTGGCGCGTTTGAGGTTCTTGACTATATAGGATCTGCATGAAACATTCAGGGCCATGGATTTGCTATAATTAATCTTGAAATTAGAGATCCATCCGAACTCTTCGAACAGAGAATGGAGCCGTGGGAAAGAAATCGTGGGGTTGGTGGTCATAATTAATAGGTCATCAGCAAATGCTGCAGTGGTATGCATACAAGAACCCATCTTGATGCCTTCAATGTCAGGGTCTTGTCTGATCTTGCATAGCAGGGTTTCCATTACTATGACAAAGAGAGACGGGGAGAGGGGGCATCCCTGTCTAGTGCCATTGGATATGGCAAAGGCAGGGGAAAGAGTGCCATTGACCTTGACTCTGGCAGAGGGGGACGAGTATAAAGAGAAAATAGCCGCGATAAACTGATCAGGGAAGCCAAATTTCGACATTGCCGCCGACATATACTGCCAACTGACCCTGTCGAAGGCCTTTTCCGCGTCTGTGCTGAGCAAGGCTAGCGGAGTTGAAGTGCTCCGCGCCCAATTCATGAGGTGGAGGAGGCGGACGGTATTTTCGTTCCCGTCTGCCAGAGACAAACCCAACTTGCTCCCTATGGATGATATCGGGGAGAATCTGCTGAATTCGCTGAGCCAAGATCTTAGCCCACCATTTTACATCCGTATTAAGGAGGGAGATTGGGCGATAACTACCACAATTTAGGGGATCTTTGTTCTCTTTATGAATAATCGTAATGTGGGCCGAAAGCGATTGGGGGGGGGGAGTTGGCCTCCGTTCAGAAGGCGATTACACATGGAGCGGAAGTGGGGGACTAGGATATCTCGAAAAATTTTATAGTACGTAATGGAGAAGCCGTCAGGCCCAGGGCTCTTCCCTGAGGGAATAGATGCCAGTACTTTCCGCGCTTCAGAATCTGTTATTGGGGCTACTAGATGAGTTGCCTGGGACTGGGTTATATTAGGGAGATGTAGGGAGGAGAGGAATTTTTCCGTGGCGTCCGTGAGGGTATTAAGCGACTGATTCGAGGGGGGTGGAAGATTGTAGAGCTCCGTATAAAAGGTGCTAAAGGCCATCGCAATGTCAGGGGTGGACTTCAGGTGGGTTCCTTTAGCATCTTTGATAGCAGAGATAAAAGAATCAGAGTGTTGTTTTTTAACTAGCGCTGCCATAAGTTTGTTCCCTTTATCGCCATGAGCGTACGATTTAAATCTGGAGCGTAGTAGCAGTTTGGCCGATGTTACATTTAGTAAGTTCTTAAGCTTAGTTCTTGCATCACTAAGTTCAGTGGCACAACTAAGTGCCTGTGATTGTTTGTGCGTAAGTTCGAGCGACTCAATTTGGGACATAACGGTGGCAATGGCTTGAGAGCGCTGTTTTTTAACGTGGGAGCCGAGGGTGATAAGTTCACCACGGATCACAACTTTATGGGTTTCCCATACAATCGGTGGTGAGGGAGGTGTGTGGCCTGCATTATTCCGCTGGAAGAACTCGGTCAGTGAGGAAGCTAGTTTCTGGGAGTTGGCTTGGTCTAAGATGAGGGTGTCATTGAGGCGCCAATTCCATTCCCTTTTTGGAAGAGTAGTCAAGGTGAAATGTATTAAAATTGGGGAGTGATCCGACAGAGTAATATTACCTATTTTGGCGTGCAGGAGCAGTTGGGCATGTTTTGAGGATAAGAAGAAGTGGTCTAGTCTATGGTATGAGGACTTGGCATGGGAAAAGAAGGTATAATCCCTACCAGAGGGGTTTAGAGTGCACAATGTGTCAAACACACCTAATTTTTTCAGAGCTAGTTTCAAACGCCTTAGACGTATGTGTGTAATAGCCGATTTCCCGGAGGAGGAGTCTAAGCTAGGGTCTAGGGATACAATAGTGGTGAGAAGATAGATGGTAAGTATGTCAGCCAGATAAAGCAGGAGATGCGGGAGCTGCAGTATGACCACCTCAAGTCTCTCAAAGTAGAGGGGCAGTTCGATAATTGGGGGGGTTCACAACCCAGACCCCTATATTGCCTGTAAGAACAGGGTTAGTAAGAAGCTTATGACCAGCCTGTTAGATGAGCATAGGGTGGAGCAGTCAGATCAGAGTAAACTCCACAAGATTATTGGAGATTATTACAAAAATCTGTTTAACGGCCATCAGATAAGTGGTGACAGCATCAGAACTTACCTGAAAGGCGTCAAACTCCCTAAATTAGATCATGCACAAGTAGATGGCTAGGCCGAGCCAATAACTGAGGAGCATTGACTCCTTAAAAACAAAGAAGAGCCCAGGCCTGGACGGTCTGACCAGTAAGTTCTATAAGGAGTTTAGAGATATATTAGCCCCAGACCTGGCGCAGGTCTATAATGATTGCCTCTCTGCCAGGAAACTTCTGCAGTGACGGTATAATTCTGTTCTGGTTCTCCTGGCAAATAAAGGAAATCTAAAAGACTTAAAAAACTGGCGTCCATTGTCTTTACTGAACACTGATTATAAAGTCTTGGCCAAGATCTTGTATCACAGGCTGAGTGCAGTGGCAGATGACCTGATCATCTCCAACCAGACGTGTGGTGTGAAAGGCCGGACTATAGAGGACTCATTGCTGCTGGTGAGGGAAGCAGTGACATACATCAGGCAGCACAGTGGAGGAGCGTATGTGGTTGGGTTAGACCAGAGCAAGGCCTTTGACAGAGTCCATCATGACTACTTATACCAGGTGTTGTTGGAGTATGGCCTTCCTGTACGCTTCGTACAATGGCTGCAGGTTCTCTATAAGGAGGCGGTAAGCCAGCCTCTGATTAATGGTCATTTGGCAGAATCCTTTAGGATCATGTCTGGTGTAAGGCAGGGCTGCCCTCTAAGCCCATTATTGTATGTTTTCAGTCTGGATCCTTTTTTAAGAAAGTTGCAGGATAATAGAAATCTCTTGGGGTTGGAATGTCACCTACAGAGTAAAAAAGTGGACATAAAGTTCTGTGCTTATGCGGACGATGTGACGGTTCTGGTGTCGTCTAGTGAGGACTGTGTGGCCCTACAACAGGAGATAGCCGCTTTCTCTCGAGTGTCGAATTCTGCTGTGAATATGGATAAGAGCGAGCCGTTGTGGCTGGGGGGTGACCATGGGGTCTTCTCAGTGCCCTTTAGAACAGTGCAGGACAAGATAAAGATTTTGGGGGTTCAGTTTGGAACTGTAGATGATGGGAAGGTGAACTGGGAGGAGAAGCTGGCGGTGTGTGAGCAGAAGGTGCAGTGCTGGAGGCACTGGAAGCTGACTTATCAGGAGAAGATCCGTCTGCTGAAAAGCTTCCTTCTCCCGCTATTCCTTTATGTCAGTGTAGTGTTCCCAGTGCCCGATAAGTTACTTACCAGACTGACCAATATCTTCTTCCACTTCTTGTGGGGTAATAGGGTGAATATAGTCAGGAGGAACATTGTCTATCTTCCCCAGAAGGAGGGCGGCCTGTCCATGCCCTGCCCAGAGCTCTTCTTTAACCTAATGTTTCTTTAACATTTTGTAAGAGTTCAGAGTTGAAGTTGTGGAGTCGTCTGTTTAAGAACCAGATCCAGCAGTTTGTGTCTGTGTGGTCGGTAGGTGACCCCATTAAGAGGATCTCGGGGCGCATTAAGAATAACGTTTCTTGGTATGCGGTACAAGCAATTAGTAAGATCATTAAATGGAAAATCTTATATGGTGAGGTAAAGCAGTTCAGTAGGAAAGAGATGTATAAGAACCTGCTGTCGTCTCAGTTTAGTGCCCATATTCAGCTGAGGAACGCCCCAAACCTGGATGTAAAACAGGCTGTGAAAATCCTGGAGGACCCCAGAGTCCCCGCTCACATGAAGGATGTGTCATGGCTGGCATTTCATGGTAAAATGTATGTCAGGGACA
This sequence comes from Bufo gargarizans, assembly GCF_014858855.1. Lineage (NCBI taxonomy): Eukaryota > Metazoa > Chordata > Amphibia > Anura > Bufonidae > Bufo > Bufo gargarizans. Next base: position 603,530,155 of record NC_058081.1, read on the forward strand.
ATCTAAAGTGTAGAAATGTGCCAGATAGATCCTGCCCTAGAGAGCAATGCATCTTCTGCTGGACTGTCCGTTCAGTGTCCCGGTATGGGAGGCAGTGTCACGGTCCCTTCAGTTACCACATCTAGTGGGGCAGCCGTATAATCAGCTCTTGTATGGAGACTTCCCCCCAGATCTCAGACAATACAGCAGAAGTTCCCTGTATGTAGTGAATGTGGTGACCATGTACCATCTGTGGTGTGCGCGGTGCTGCCTGGTCATCAACAGAGAGCTCCTGACCTGTGATAAAATCTTATATAATATCCTGGAAAGTCTGAAGATGATATATAAGTAAGACCTGAAAAATAACCGCAATAACGTGTACTGGAGGAGCATCCATGTGTCAGCAATTGTATAATGCGTTGTGATGTGTATTATAAAAGTGATGTCACTTTATATTATTATTCTTTTCTATGATTTTATTGTAAGTGTATTGTAATATTTTGTTGCTTGTTTTTAAATAAAAAGATCATTATAGTAGTTATATTCTTGTACATGGGGCAGTACTATAGTAGTTATATTCTTGTACATAGGAGGCTGTATTATAGTAGTTATATTCTTGTACATAGGAGGCAATATTATAGTAATTATATTCTTGTACATAGGAGGCAGTATTGTAGTAGTTGTATTCTTGTACACAGGAGACAATATGACATCCATTATATCCTTGCACATAGGGGACAGTATTATAGTACTTGTATTCTTGTTTATAGGAAAAGTATTTTAGTAATTACAATTCTGGTCTCTAGTCTCTACTTCTGATCAGCAAGTAGAAACAAGCATGGACCTGGTAAGCATCAGAAAAGGAGTGGCAGGGGTTCGGTAAGGTGAGAATCACTTCTTTTCTTTTTTTTAACCCACTCTGCTAAAAAAAAAAAAAAATTCCCCACTGAACAACTTCTTTAACAAAGGACAAGGTACATTCACAGGATTTTACAATAATAATGGTGCTACAGACTCTGGTGCTGGATCGGAGTCATGTAGTTTGTAGCATTCATTAGTGCAATGAAATGTGACATCAATGATGAAAACTAAAATAATAAACTTGTGAAAATTCCACTAAATATTTTTGAAATATTTATTTAATGGCGTAACTACTATAATGTGACCCCAGATGTGATATTGCAGAAGTTACTACTGCCGAGTCCTAGGGGGTTAGCAGTTATGGCTCCTCAAAAAATTGAGGTGCATTCATAGATCTGTGGTAAATGTCTATTCCCGAAGATTGGGAAAACAGCAGTAGACACAAATATCAGCACTTATTATATGATAAGAATATCATACGTAACAATTAGAGATGAGCGAATCTACGCTTATGTAATTCGTTCGCGATTCATTTACTGGTAAAAGCAGAATTGCATTATGGATTCCGTTACCACGGACCATTACGCAATTCTATGATGTTTCCATTATGCATTAGAGGACTCCCTTGAATAATGGAAACTGGACAAATCCGTTATGCAGCCCCTAGACTTCTATTATGGCGGAATGAATTCCGTCATAGACTTGCGTTATGGTCTGTGGTAACGGAATCAATAACGCAATTCTGCTTTTACCAGTAAACTAATCACAAACGAATTTCAAAATATGAAATTCGCTCATCTCTAGTAACAATGTTACAGGGGATCCTGTACCTCACACACAAAATACAGATGTTGGAAGTTCCTTTAATAAGAAATTTTGGTGGAAAGAAGGCGAAGATTACAGAGCAGGAAGAGGAAATGCAACGTGTCATGGTTACACTGTCATACACATTACAGAAATGTACCGACACAATGGCTACATTAGCATACTGATTGTACAAAATGTAGGATGTACAGTAAGTATGAAAATCCATACTGTCATATTCCTGCCGTTTGTTACAATGTATCAGTCTCCAGGACAATACAGAGATTTGTGCTCCTGCCTATACTGATATGTTGTAACTGGAGCTGTGGATGCAGACTTTTATTCTTTAATGGACACCTTTCACATTGAAAAAAAAAAATTTACATGCTAGTAGTTACTTTGAGTAAAAAAAATAAAAAAAATACCCTAACTTTCCATCTGCGATTTTTCTTTTCTATATTCATTTTCACGCCCCGTCAAATAGAGTTTACAACTTGCTCCTATTTTCAGACTTCTAAAGTGGATGTGTCCCTCTCAGTAATACATGCTGGATCTGTGTGCCAACCATGCTGCTCTCTTCCCTCTGCAATTTGCCGCGTGTGCTTTCCTCCCTATGTACAGCCTGTGTGAGCTGCCCTCCTTGAACGCTTTCCCACTTCTCCACACAAATATCTGCCATGTGCAACCTTTATCACTGAGAGAAATGGAAGCAGAAAGTAATTTTATCAGATTTAGCAGCACCACCAGCTAGGTGAAGGACTTACACACACCCCGCAGAAGCAAAATGGTAGAGAATTAAAGCTTTTTAATTTATAAAGTTGCTTAATTTAGCATTTACAAAGCAAATGAGCAATTAAGAAAAATCAGAGCAAAGGTATCTATAACTTTAAAAGTGTTGTCAAACGATCAATGCTGTAGCGAGTGATGAGCAGTCACTTCCCACATGTTGAGAAGGAACATGAAGCAGAGATTGGCATGGGACTTGGGAGGATTCTAAATGGGAGCAGCATGGGATCAGTACGTTCAGTATGACTCATTTATTTATTTTTTTACATAATTCTCAACCTGTGTAAAAAACTATTAGCCAAACAACCCATTGAAATGCAAACGGCAACCAAAGATCTTGAAAACGTTGAGAATTTGAAACACAAAGTGAAAGTATAGTGGAAAGTTGCAGAATGTTACATAGTTACAATACATTTTGAAAGTCTTTAGATTATTTCATATTTTTTACATTTTATGTTTGTGCTAAAATAAAAATAAATAAATACTAATTTCCCATCATTCTGCACTCAGTACCACATGATAAAAAAAAAAATGAAAACAGAATTTTAGAAATGTTTACAAATTAAAAAAAAAAGGAAAAACTAAAATTTCACATGGACATAAGTATTCAGATCCTTTGTTATGATACTGTAAATTTAACTCTAGGGACCTCCCATTTCTCCTCAAGTCCTCATGCACATGACCGTTTTTCGGCCGTTCCGCGCATTGGGGACCGCAGATGGATCCAGACCAATTCAACTTGAAAGGGTCTTGATCCATCCACACTGCAAAAAAATTTAACATGTCCATTCCACACTGGACATTCCGGATTGCAGACCTATTCTAGTGAATGGGTCCACATCTGTGATGTAGGGTGCACGCAGCCGGTGCCCGTATATTGTGGACCCGCTGTTTGCGGTCATGTGCATGAGGCCTAACATTGATGTTTTTACATCTTGATTGGAGTCCACCTGTGGTAAATTCAGTTGATTGGAAATTATTTGGAAAGACACACCTCTCTATATAAGGTCTAACAGCTGACAATGTATATCAGAGCAAAAACCAAGCCATGAAGAGGAAGGAACTGTCAGTAGATCTTATAGATAGGATTGTGTGAAGACACAGATCTAGAGAAGAGTACAAAAAAAAAATTGTGCTCAACTTCATAAATGGAAGACATTTGAAACAACCAGGACTCTTTCTAGAGCTGGCTGGATGGTCCTGGTAAGAGAGGTGACAAAGAACTTAATGCTCTTTCTAGCTTAAAGCCAAAGATCCTGTGTGCAGATGGGAGAACTTTCTGAAGATCAACCATCACTGCAGCACTCCACCAATCTAGGCTTTATGGCAGAGTGGTATGAAAGAAACCTCTCCTCAGTAAAAGACACATGAAAGCTTGCAAAAATTTTAAGAGCTGAACATTGACTTATAGGATAGCTGCCTTACATCTGGTGGCATTAGAGGCAGAGCTTGTTAAGAGCTCATTTGCATCCCTTCCCTCCCAGAATTCCAGAGGAGCATGTATAGCCTATAAGTCTCCTCACACTGATTAAGGTGCTCTCTCCCTAAGGAGAGTTAGTTTCCCCCTGACCCGGACACAGGCCTCTCACCCAGTTAAGCCAGTAGTACTCTCTGCACTGATGAGGGGCAATACCCCCGATGCAGCTGTCTGCAGATGAGGTGCTGGCTTATTTAATATCCAAGTCGTGTTAAGAGCTGAACATTGACTCATAGGATAGCTGCCATACATCTGGTGTCATTAGAGGCAGAGCTTGTTAAGAGCTCATTTGCATCCCCTCTCTCCCAGCTTACAAGAAAAAACCTAGAGTATCTTGTTTCTGAGAGTCCTTTAAGTGTTGTGTCTGGAGGAAACCAGGCACTGCAATATACCATCCCTAAAGTGATGCATTGTGGTGGCAACATCATGCTGTGGGAATGTTTTTCAATGGCTGGGACAGAAAGACTGGTCAGGGGTGAGGAAAAGGTAAGTGGCGTAAAGTGCATAGATATTCTTAATAAAAACCTGATCCAGAGTGCCCCGGACCTCACACTGGGCCAAAAGAGCAACAAGACCCTAAGCACACAGCCAAGACAACACAGGAGTGGCTAAGGACAACCCTGTGAATGTCCTTCAGTGGCCCAATCAGAGCCCTGACGTGAACCCAATTGAACATCTGATAGAACTGAAAACAGCTTTCCACCAAGGGTCCCCATCCAACATGACAGAGTTTGAGAGGAACTGCAGAGAAGAATAGCAGGACATCCTCAAATACAGGTGTGCAAACCTTGTGACCTTATGTCAATGTCAATTTTAGCTTTTTCTTTTTAATAAATTAGCAAAGATTTCGAACATTTGGTTTTAACTTTCTCATGGGGTATTGAGTGCAGAATGATGGGAAAACTTGATTTTTATTTTAGCACAAGGCCACAACATAACAAAATGTGAAAAAAGTTAAAGGGTCTGAAGACTTTTCGAATGCACTATAGATAGGTTGAAACAAGACACACATCCATCAAATTCAGGCTTTCTTGATCAATTATCCAACATCAATTGTTAATTCTAACTCTTACTGCCTCTTGCTATTAGATAAGCATCTAGCCCTTTTAAATGCTGACATAGTATCTCCTATTACTACCTCTTGAGGCAGCGCATTCCATATTATGCCTACTGTAAACGATGTTTCTTTCCTCCACACATAAAGAATATCCCCTAGTCCTTTGTAAAGTCCTTGGAATGAATCAGTCCTGTGCCAGTTCCTTGTACTGACCACACTTGTATTCTACATGTGAATGAGCTGACTTCTAAGGTGTCTTTTCCCCAAGCTGAAGAAGCCAGATTTTTAAGCCTCTCATTATAAAAGAAATCTCATTAAATTATTTAATTGCTGCCTCTGAACACTTTCTCGCTCTTCTAGACCCTTTTTTAACGTAGAGCCAAAAACAGAATAACATATTTAAGATATGGTCTTATGAGGGATTTATATAGGGGATAATATAACGCTTTGTTATACAATAATTAAAGGGGTTGTCCAAGTTATATTTATTGATGACCTATCCTCAGGATAGGTCATCAATATCAGATCGGTTGGGGTTCGAAACCCGACACCCCCGCCGATCAGCTGTTTGAAGAGAAGGCGCGCGCCATGCCATGGTCTGGGGTGCTTTTTCCTTCAGGGGCGTCAAACGGCCATTGGCTACGTCCAGATGCTGCAGAGAGCATTCCTCATGACTGAGGGCCCTCGTCTGTGTGGTGACGACTGGGTTTTTCAACAGGACAACACTACAGTACACAATGCCCGCAGGACAAGGGACTTTTTCCGGGAGAATAACATCACTCTTTTGGCCCATCCTGCGTGTTCCCCTGATCTAAATCCAATTAAGAACCTTTGGGGATGGATGGCAAGGGAAGTTTACAAAAATGGACAACAGTTCCAGACAGTAGATGGCCTTCGTATGGCCGCCTTCACCACTTGGATAAATGTTCCCACTCACCTCATGAAAACGCTTGCATCATGCATGCCGAAACGAATTTTGGAAGTGATAAACAATAACGGCGGAGCTACTCATTACTGAGTTCATGTTTGGAAGTTGGATTTCAGTTATTTTTTTGGGAGGGGGGGGTTAGTATTTTTTTGGGAGGTGTGGTCAGCCTGTTTCAGTTTATTTGTTGTTTTCATTAAATTGAATGCTGAAAAAATGTTTTGTCTCACTCCCATTTCTTCTTGTTGCATGTTGAAGCTCTACTTGGAACCTTGTTAAGATCCAGCCATGCTAAATAGGATTGTTTGCCATTTTTCAAGTGGTCTTAAACTTTTGATCAGGACTGTAGCTGGGGGAGCTTCAGATTGGCACCCAACACTGCTGGCACCCAACACTGCTGGCACCACCACTAAAAAGGTTTTGCATTTTTTATCGTTGTGCTGCTACACATTTCCTTTTTTATACATCTGCTATACCAGCAGTGATGGGCAACATGGCCTTGTCCTATCAGTGACTCTGCACTGATACAGATAGATTAATGCAGCAATTAATGTAAAAATAAAATATAAATAATTTACTGATGCTGATGGGAAGAAAGGTCCTGTACATCACAGAGGAGGGAACATCCTGCAGACAGCGCGGAGTTAATGGATTCTTGCTGTTTAACTGCGGCTGGTTCTACTTGAGGACAAATATTCGGCAAAGTATTTGCAGTGTGTGGGGGGGGGGGTGTGGATGCTTTTGTTTATAAATATTTCAGCAGTTTCCTGCTCTATTATGTCAGAAGAAAAGGCCTTTATGTCTGTAGTGGATGCAGTAGTGGTGCTGCGAGAGGGGGAAAGAGTGAAGACAGAAGGGGAGAGAGCGCGACAGAAGAAACATGGGAGAGAGAAGAGCGCAGGTTAGAATGATGGAAAAAGAGAGAGCGTAGGGGAGAGATGGGATAGGAGAAAGAGAAGGACATACTGTAATAGAGAGATAAGAAGAGAGCAAGAGGGTGCAGGAGTGACAAGAGAAGAGAGCGGGAATGAGGAAGAAGAGCGAACAGGGGACAGAGAGATAAGACTGTCATAGAAGGGGAGAAGAAGACACAGCAAGAGAGAGAAAGCAGGGGAGAGTAAGAAAGAAAATAAAGAATAAGAATAGAGATGAGAGAGTGAATGAAAACGAGAGGCAGAGGAGAGAGAATAAAGAGATAGAATGGGGGAGAAAAGAAAGAGTTAGCGTGTGGGGGTCCCAGATGTCTGAGGGGGGCCAAATGCCCCATTAAGAAGACTCCAACATTATCACTTTCACATGTTATATGGGGGACCTGGATTTTGCATTTTGACCCAGGAGATTCAAGTTACACCTGTAGGAAGAATGCTAGTTAGACAGAGCCCAAGGAGGAGATGTAGAGAGACGGTAGGGAAGGAATAATGGTGCAGATGGCGTAAACTTAAAGGGTTTCTACCACTTGAATATCACATATTTGGTGTTCAGACACTAGCGATTCGCTAGTGTCTGTTCTTGCCTACAAGCTAATTATCACATTAATCCGGGCTGCCGATACCTCAAAAAAAGCACTTATATCTTTATGCAAATGAGCCTCTAGGTGCTATGCAGGCGTTTTTCTAAGCACCTAGAGGCTCCGTCTACCTTGCATTTTGCCGCCCTGCGCCTCGCTCCAGCACGCCCATCTCTCACTGTAATCGATCCTCCCCCTGCTTCAGCCTTCCGAAATCCCGCGCCTGCGCCGTCCGTCGCGGCATTCGGAGGCATTCGGCGCAGGCGCAGTCAATGTCTGACCGCTCCCTGCTCAGACATTTCAACTGCGCCTGCGCCGATGACGTCACAGAGCTCCGTGGGACAGACGAAGCCCAGCAGCAAGCGGTCAGACATTGACTGCGCCTGCGCCGAATGCCTCCGAATGCCGCGACGGACGGCGCAGGCACGGGATTTCGGAAGGCTGAAGCAGGGGGAGGATCGATTACAGTGAGAGATGGGCGTGCTGGAGCGAGGCGCAGGGCGGCAAAATGCAAGGTAGACGGAGCCTCTAGGTGCTTAGAAAAACGCCTGCATAGCACCTAGAGGCTCATTTGCATAAATATATAAGTGCTTTTTTTGAGGTATCGGCAGCCCGGATTAATGTGATAATTAGCTTGTAGGCAAGAACAGACACTAGCGAATCGCTAGTGTCTGAACACCAAATATGTGATATTCAAGTGGTAGAAACCCTTTAAGGGGCGATGTATCAAGTGCACTGTGCCATTAAAGTGGAAGGATTATGCCTGTTTTGTCGGTGATGTAGGTATTTGTGTCATATTCATGGGCAGCATAGTGGCTCAGTGGTTAGCACTGGTGCCTTGCAGCTCTGGGGTTCTAGGTTCGAATCTGACCAAGGACAACATCTGCATGGAGTTTGTATGTTCTCCCTGTGTTTGTGTGGGTTTCCTCCAGGTACTCCGGTTTCCTCCCACACTCCAAAGACATACTGTTAGGGAAACTTAGATTGTCAACCTCATCGGGGACAGTTGGATGCTAATGTCTGCGGAATATAGTAGCGCTATATAAGTGCATAAAGTAAATAAATTCATGATGCACTGGGGACATTTTAGGGTGTTTTGCGCCATACACTGCAGTTTGTATTTAACTCGTCGTCGCAGCTTTCTGCAAAAAATTTAAATTGCTAGTTTACTCCAGTCCTACAAACTGACGTAACCATTGTAATAAATGATTAGACTTAAAGGGCTTCTGTCACCCCCAAAACACAATTTTTTGGGGGGCTTGTTAAAATCCTTATTTAAGGACTATTCCCTATATAGGGATCTTACCTTTGTCTGTGGCTTTGTTTCCTTAAAACTAGATCTTTTAAAATATGCAAATCACTTCACTACCAGCAAGTAGGGCGTCTACTTGCTGGTAGCCGCCGCAAAAAACCGCCACCTCCTCCTGTTGATTGACAGGGCCAGCGAACGCTCTCCTCCTCTGGCTGGCCCTGTCAGCATTTCAAATCCCGCACCTGTCCTCTCAGAGCGCCTGCGCCGATCACGTCTTCTCTTTCGGTGATTTCATCGGCGCAGGCGCACTGAGGGAGTGCTGAGGAGGCGAGCCTCCTTCTTTCAGAGCGCCTGCGCCGAATAAAGACAGTCGCGGGATTTGAAATGCCGACAGGGCCAGCTGGAGGAGGAGAGCGTTCGCTGGCCCTGTCAATCAACAGGAGGAGGGGGCGGTTTTTTGCGGCGCCCTACTTGCTGGTAGTGAAGTGATTTGCATATTTTAAAAGATCAATTTTTAAAGGAAACAAAGCCACAGACAAAGGTAAGAGCCCTATATAGGGAATAGTCGTTAAATAAGGATTTTAACAAGCCCCCAAAAAAATATTTGTGTTTTGGGGGTGACAGAAGCCCTTTAAGACTGAAGAACTGATAGATGAAAGTCGCAATGTTGCATATTAATACATTTACCCCGTAGATGTGCCCCAGATTTATCACAGGGCTCAGGCTGGATGATAAATGTGGTGCAGGGATAGACACCTTTCTCTGACTCCATACCAACTATTGGTTGGCTTACTCTGAGACAGAATTTTATGCCAAAATTATAAAGCAATTTTGGTGCAAAATGTCTTATATTAGGCTACATTCTCTTTTCCCAAAGCCATACCCTTATTAGACTTAATTTCAGATCATTTCTCTAAGGCTAGGTCTACACGACGACATTTGTTGTGCGACAAATAGGGCGCAACATTTGTCGCGCAACATTTTGTTGCACTAATGTCGTGTGACAATTTTTATAACGGCAGTCTATGGTGTCGCACTGCAACATGCGACATGCTGCGACTGCGACGCGGCAGTCGCAGAAAAATCCATCTTGAATGGATTTTCTGCGACTGTTGCGTCGCAGTCGCAGCATGTTGCAGTGCGACACCATAGACTGCCATTATAAAAATTGTCGCGCGACATTAGTGCAACAAAATGTTGCGCGACAAATGTTACATAGTAACATAGTAACATAGTACATAAGGCCGAAAAAAGACATTTGTCCATCCAGTTCGGCCTGTTATCCCGCAAGTTGATCCAGAGGAAGACCCCTCTCTAGTAGCTATAGCCTGTAATATTATTACACTCCAGAAATACATCCAGGCCCCTCTTGAATTCCTTTATTGTACTCACCATCACCACCTCCTCAGGCAGAGAGTTCCATAGTCTCACTGCTCTTACCGTAAAGAATCCTTTTCTATGTTTGTGTTCAAACCTTCTTTCCTCCAGACGCAGAGGATGTCCCCTCGTCACAGTCACAGTCCTGGGGATAAATAGCTGATGGGATAGATCTCTGTACTGACCCTTGATATATTTATACATATTAATTAGATCTCCCCGCAGTCGTCTTTTTTCTAAAGTGAATAACCCTAATTTTGATAATCTTTCAGGGTACTGTAGTTGCCCCATTCCAGTTATTACTTTAGTTGCCCTCCTCTGGACCTTCTCCAGCTCTGCTTTGTCTGCCTTGTTTACAGGAGCCCAGAACTGTACACAGTACTCCATGTGTGGTCTGACTAGTGATTTGTTGTCATGTAGACCTAGCCTAAATCTAGATATGACAAATTGAGCCACATTGGATGCAAATAACTTCTAAATCTAGATGCATCTTCCATTTGTAAAAGTGAGCCATTGATTGTGAGGTGCTCCCCTGGGTGACCTGCAGAGATCATTACACAGCATTGCCCCATAAAATAATTGGGATCCAACAGGTCCACCATTACAGCTCCTACAGGGTTGTCACAGATTGTTATTTATGTAATGTAATAAAATAAATGTATCTCCATCCTTCTGGGAGGTCCGCTTGTTCTGATCCTCTATCTCTGCTGTCTCTGGAGAACGTTAACCACAGGCAATGCAATTTTCACAGTGAAGGAAGTAAAAGTTCCTCAATTGACCTCAACTGTGAAGGGTGACATGTGACAGCCAGACATGACAGCGACCAATGATAGGTAACAACCAGTAGAGCAGAGGGTTCAGAAATTAATTATATTTTCTGCTGGGTAAAATATATCACCTAATACGTCTCACCACAGAGGGTTTGTTACAACTGTATCCAGTGTAGACAACCCAGGACTCCAGATACAATATGCAAACTGTCAGGACAGAAGAGGTCCCTTTCACACAAGCGAGTTTTCCGCGCGGGTGCAATGCGTGAAGTGAACGCATAGCACCCGCACTGAATCCGGACCCATTCATTTCAATACAATTCTTTGTACATGAGCACTTTTTTTTAACACATCAGTTCTGCGTTGCGCGAGATTGGCTGCATGTTCTATATTCTGCGTTTTTTTCCTGCAGCCCTGGCCCCATAGAAGTGAATGGGGCATCAGTGAAGAACACATTGCATCCGGATGTCATCTGGATGCAGTGCGGGTGCAATGCGTTTTTCACTGATGGTTGCTAGGAGAAACTGATTGCACCTGCATGGAAAAAACGGGACCACTGAACATAAATGCAGACAAAACTGACAGAACTTTCTTGTAAATTGGTGCGAGTTTCACTAAACGCATCCGGAGCCAATACATATCGTTTGTGTGAAAGAGGCCTGAAGCCATTATGGGTCAGAGGTAACTTTATGTAATGTAAAAGGTGATTTCTGGGAGCTAAATATTGACAAATGAATATCAAACCGGAGAAGGGGGGGGAGCTGCTGAACAGCTATTGGAAGGGTCTGCCGCCTCCTGAAGGTAGTGCAGCCTCTGACTCGGCCTCTCCATCTAAAGCTTGTATGGGTCAGTGGTGACATTATGCAACGTTAAAGGGGGGCTCTGGGAGCTTAATATTGAAGAATTATCTATAGAATACATTATCAATATTAAATCAGGGGGGAAGGGGCATCTGAATCCTGCCACCCCCACCGATTAGCTGTTGGAAGGGGCTACGGAGCTTCTCAAAGTGCTGCAGCCTTTTCCTCCCGTAGCCTTTTAAGCAGCTCATTCCTATTCAAGTAAATGGGACTGAGATACAATCCCAAGCACAGCCACTAAGCAATGGACGAGCCTTTCCTTGATATACAATGAGGAGGTTGAAGCGCTCATCCGAGAGAAGCAGTCTCTCTAAACAGCTGATCAGCAGGGGTGCTGGGCTTCGGACTTCCACCGATCAGATATTGATGACGGATTTCAAGGACAGGTCATCAATATTTAAAGGGGTTATAACAAGAAAAGTATTCCTATGGAATGAATAGGGCATTTTAACCCCTTAGTGACCAAGCACATTTTTCTTTAAATTGCATTCCAAGAGCAAGAACTTTTTAGTTTTTTCATAAAAGTACTTGTCTGAGGTCTTATTTTTTGCAGGACAAGTTATAGTTTTTAATGCACAATTTTAAGTACATGTAATGATTGATTAAAGCCAGTCGTTTAGCTAAAACCACCTTTGTTTACGTCAGTAAACACACGTATGGGTGGTCACTAAGGGGTTAAACAAAGTATTATCACTGTATACATACATGCAATACAAGTGTGTTAGTTTTTTCATGTACATATTCCTCTATGAGAGCGCCCCCTGCTGTTTCTCAAGTGGCTAAAATTCTGGTCCATCTTCTCCTGCATTCAGTGGTAGACTAACATATCCAGCAGCTCCCCTGCTCCCCTCCTTCTCTTAGTGCCGGCGTAGTGAAGTGCTTTTCTTTCTCTTTTGCTCTTTTTCTTTCGCTTTCTCGCTTTCTTTCTTTCTTTCTTTTTGTGTGCAAGAGACTATATTCTATGCAGGGGGAAGGGGTTTACAAGAGCTGGTTGCATTGAGGGGAAGGGGGGGCGGGGGTTAAGGTGCTTGATGAGCTACTGTCCACCCACAGAAAGGGAAGATATAGGTCCTCCAGATAACATGAGTAATCTGTAAATTGCGCTGGATAGCAGCATTTTCTGCTTTGATATCATTAAATTAATGGTGCGCATTACTCCGGATATTTTTTCTAATTTGTGGTATAATCCCATTAACTCCTGACATCTCCCTTTAAGGCTGTGGACACTTTTGCGGTCCGGTTTGTGCTGCTGCGGGTTTAGCTCACCAAGGATTGCGTAGACTGGATGCAACTGTGACAAAACGCTTCAGTGAGGAAACAATGTAATCTAGACTATTCCCATTCATTGACAGCAAGCAGAGATCTTGAAATTGAAAGAATATAAGAAAGTGGCAAAACTTTCCATTTCTTTTCATATAATAGAATTGAATGAATGGCAGCAGCTTCATCTACGGGGAGAGGGGGCTGTGTATCCAGAGGGGAAACAGATGGAAGAAGTCTCATTATTTCTCCTCTGCACTATTAAAAGCATAAATAAAAATAACAGGGATGGGAAGGATTGCCGAATTCTTGGCGCGGAGTGTTCTGTTTACAGCATGAATGTCTTACAAAGAGAGGAAGCAAACACCACTCCCTTTCTGTGAAAATCAACCTTCCCTGTGTCCCCCTCGCAGACTATTCCCTCTCCACAGGCCTTCCATCCATTATCCCCCCTGTCTGTTCTCTCCCTGTAAACTGAAGCCATTCGGCAGGATCCTACAGTACAGGACCCTCTCCCCTCCCCCTCCAAATAACACAACAATATCCTGCGCTCCTAATGAGAAACACAATCGTAGATTGTCTCCAGAAAATCAGCATCTTCTGCGATTTCACATCTTAAAGTTTCCACGCGCCAGCAGCGTACAAGCCCAAGCCAAAGTGGAATATGGAGCACAACACTATACCCATCATGACATCGGGGCACCTTCATCTCACCATCTTTGTCCAGTCCTCAGCTCTCTGCCAACCAAAGCTAACGTATTGTCTATGAAGAGGGAGAATCGTGGGCCAATTCATATCCCAAACTAAAATGGGGTTTACCACAACTTGGGTCCCACCATGGCCCCATAGTAGAAAAGGGGCTACCTCTGTATTGTTTGCCCTATATATATCTATATGCATCATCATTAGAGTCACAGGGTAGATTTTTATTTACAGTATATAGTGCCACACAGAATGTAGCGCTCCAGAGCTGCATTCACTATTCTGTTGATGGAGTTACAGTATACTTAACTTGCTTATCCTGTACTGATTCTGAATTACATCCTGTATTATATTCCAGAGCTGCGCTCACTATTCTGCTTGTGGAGTCACTGTGTACATTAGTTATCCTGTACTGATCCTGAATTACATCCTGTATCATAACCTAGAGCTGCATTTACTATTCGTAGTGGAACTGTGTACATCAATTAAAGGATAACTGTCATATTTTCATCAATGCTTATCCTGTACTGATCCTGAATTACTTCCTGTATTATATTCCAGAGCTGCGCTCACTATTCTGCTTGTGGAGTCACTGTGTACATTAGTTATCCTGTACTGATCCTGAATTACATCCTGTATCATAACCTAGAGCTGCATTTACTATTCGTAGTGGAACTGTGTACATCAATTAAAGGATAACTGTCATATTTTCATCAATGCTTATCCTGTACTGATCCTGAATTACATCCTGTATTATATTCCAGAGCTGCGCTCACTATTCTGCTTGTGGAGTCGCTGTGTACATACATTACTTATCCTGTACTGATCCTGAATTACATCCTGTATCATAATCTAGAGCTGCATTTACTATTTGTAGTGAAACTGTGTACATAAAATAAAAGGATAACTGTCATATTTTCATTTAAAAAAATCTATTTTAGCATATGTTACTGCTGCAGCAGCATTATGCATAAAGCAATCTTTAGTTTCTTCACTTACCACTGTTTTCCTTGAGTTTTCCCCTTAGTAATGGCTGTTTTGAATCCTACATTATGAGGATCTTCTCAAGATGGCTCCTCTGCCAGTTCTCTGAGGCCAAAACTGCATTCCCACAGGTCACATACAAACTTCCTGTAGCCAGAAGCTTCCTGCCAGCCAATCAGATTGGATTACTGAGATACACGCCTCCTCACTCTGAATCCTTATGCAGGCATGCAGTGTGAAGGACCGCCCCCTCTGTCTTCCTAGCGGAGACAGATAAACCATAGCAACGGTCTTTTAAGGGAGCAGTGGAAAGGGACAGGGGACATTAATGAAAGCTGTTATTATAAGGTAATTACAGATCTTTTAGCAATCATTGACAGACTAACTCAGGTATACATGCCTAGCTCTAATAAACTGGCAAATAAAAATATGACAGTTATCCTTTAAGTAACTTATTTTGTACATATCACTAAGTTACATCCTGTATTATACTTCACAGCTGCACTCACTATTCTGCTAGTAGAATTACTCTGTATATACAAACATTACGTATCCTGTCATTACTTAAAGGGGTTTTCTGGGTGTTTAATATTGATGACCTATAGTTAGGATAGAGTCCATAAAAAAAGCGATGGCAGCATCTCCAATCCAAAAAGCTTTAGGCTACTTTCACACTTGCGGCAGAGTGATCCGGCAAAACGTATGCCAACTGATGGCATTAGTAAGACTGATCAGGATCCTGATCAGTTTTAAAAATGCCTGATCAGTCAAAAAAATGCATTGAAAAAATCCGTCTTTCCGGTGTCATCCGGCAAAACGGATCCGGCATTCATTTTTTTCACGTTTTTTTTCAGTCTGTGCATATGGAAGAAAATGCCGGATCCGGCATTCAGGCAAGTCTTCAGTTGCTACGGTTTTCTCTTTTGCCTGATCAGTCAAAACAACTGAACTGAAGACATCCTGATGCATCCTGAACGGATTACTCTCCATTCAGAATGCATGGGGATAAAACTGATCAGTTCTTTTCCGGCATTGAGCCTATTTGACGGAACTCAATGCCGGAAAAGAAAAATGCTAGTGTGAAAGTACCCTTATTCATACGTTGCGCATAGAACAGTACACAAAGTCCACAAACCGCAACGTTTCGGATACATAGTAGCCTTTATCAAGCTTGATAAAGGCTACTATGTAGCCAAAACTTTACTGTTCTATGCACCACGTGTGAATAAAGACTTTTGGATTGGAGATGCTGCCATCACTTTTTTATGGACTTTATCGTATTGACCCCTTTGGACCAGGAGTCTTTGATTGGCTGTTGCAACTCTGAAAATCCGGATTGAGGTAATGATGTGCTGCTCCTAACTATTTATTGCTATAGTCAGGATAGGTCATCAATACCTGATTGGTGTGGGTCCAAGTACTTCTTCCTAGGTCAGTGATGTCATGTCCATTGGTCACATGGCCTAGGAGCAGCTCAGTCTCATTCAAGTAAAAGTGCCTGGGCTGCAATACCAAACATGGCCACTATCCAATGGATGGTGCTGTACCTGGTAAGCTGCTCACAGAAGTGCTGTGGCCTTTTCAAACTGCTGATTCTCTGGGGTGTCAGGAGTCGGCCTCCATACCGATCAAGTATAGATGATCAGTATCAAAATCCTGGACAACCCCTTTAATCCCTTAGTGACCAGCCTGTTTTGGGGCTTACTGACCAAGCGTTTTTTAAGTATTTTTTTCAAAGTCGCCTTCCAAGAGCAATAACTTTTTTATTTTTCCGTCTATGTAGCAGTATGAGGGCTTGTTTTTTGTGGGACAAGTTGTCGTTTTTAATGGTGCTGTTTTGGCGTACGCATAACTTTTAACTTTTATTAACTCTTTCTGTGAGGAAGATGGGAAAAACAGCAATACTGCCACTAAGTTTTTTCACGTTATCAATTTTGCAGAGTTCATTTTTCGGTGTAACTATAATAATATCTTTATTTTCTGGTTCACTACGATTGCAGCGATGCCAAATACATATAGTTTTTTTTATGTTTTACTACTTTTGTGCCATAAAACCTCTTATTTAAAAAAAGAAGAAAATCTTTTTGCATCGTCGAATCCCAAGACCCATAACTTATTTATTTTTCTCTATGGAGTTTGTGAGGGCTTAGATTCTGCAGGAGGGCTTGTAGTTTTCATTGGTATAATTTGGGGGTAAATAACACTTTGATTGCTTGGTATTAAGTTATTCACGGGTGACTAAGACTAAATTATTATTGTGAAGCAAACAACAAATAGGACAAAATAGCAGAAAAAGTCAATGTGCATAATTATTCACCCCTAAAGTTAATACATTGTAGAGCCACCTTTTGCGGCAATCACAGCTCCAAGTCGCTTTGGATAAGTCTCCACGAGCTTGCCACATCTTACCACTGGGATTTTTGCCCATTCTTCCTTGCAAAACTGATCCAGCTCCTTCCAGTTGGATGGTTTGCGCTTGTGAACAGCAACCTTTAAGTCTGACCATAAATTTTGTATTGGATTGAGATCTGGGCTTTGACTAGGCCATTCCAACACATTTACACGTTTCCCCTTAAACCACTCAAGTGTTGCTTTAGCAGTGTGTTTGGGGTCATTGTCCTGCTGGAAGGTGAACCTCCTTCCTAGTCTCAAATCATGCACAGAGTGGTACAGGTTTTGCTCAAGAATATCCCTGTATTTAGCACCATCCATCTTTCCCTCAACTCTGACCAGTTTCCCAGTCCCGGCTGCTGAAAAACCTCCCCACAGAATGATGCTGCCACCACCATGTTGGGGATGGTGTTCTTTGGGTGATGTGATGTATTGGGTTTGCGCCAGACATAGCATTTTGTTTGATGGCCGAAAAGTTTAATTTTAGCCTTATCAGACCAGAGCACCTTCCTTCATACATTTGGGAAGTCTCCCAAATGCCTTTTCGCAAACTTACAACGTAGCTTTTTGTTTTTAGCTGAAAGTAATGGCTTTCTTCTGGCAACTCTGCCATAAAGCCCAACTTTATGGACCGTCCGGCTTATTGTTGTCCTATGTACAGATACTCCAGTATCTGCTATAGAACTCTGCAGCTCCTCTAGAGTTACCTTAGGTCTCTGCTGTGGAACTCTGCAGCTCCTCCAGGGTTATCTTAGGTCTCTGTGCTGCCTCTCTGATTAATGCTCTCCTTGCCTGGTCCGTGAGTTTTGGTGGGCGGCCGTCTCTTGGCAGGTTTGCTGTTGTGCCATGTTCTTTCCATTTGGTTATGATAGATTTGATGGTGCTCCTGGGGATCATCAAAGATTTGGATATTTTTTTATAACCTAACCCTGACTTTTACTTCTCTAAAACATTGTCCCTTACTTGTTTGGAGAGTTCCTTGGTCTTCATGGCAGTGATTAGTTAGTGATGCCTCTTGCTTAGGTGTTGCAGCCTCTGGGGCCTTTCAAAAAAGGTGTGTATAGGTAATGACAGATCATGTGACACTTAGATTGCACACAGGTGGACATCATTTCACTAATTATGTGACTTCTGAAGGAAATTGGTTGCACCAGAGCTTTTTATGGGCTTCCTAACAATTTTCTGTTTTCTATTTCTAAATAATAGTTTTTATTTATATATTTTTCTCATTTCACTTTACCAACTTAGACTATTGTGTTCTGATCCATCACATACAATTCAGATTAACAAAAGGGGGGGGGGGTGAATTCTTTTGCAAGGCACTGTACATGATATTTGTGTAGTGCAGGTCATTAAAGACCAAAGATGTGGGGGATATTTTATTTTTGCAATTTCTTTCATTGAAAACCGTATTTTTATGGGAAAAAGGCGTTTTGTATTATAATTTTTTATATTTTTTTTACTTTTTTTCTACCACTTAATGGTCCCACTATAGTCTCACAAAAAGGGACTATAACGGGCAATCTTTTGATTGCTTCTAAAATACAATCTACTATCCCTATAGTGCATTGCATTTTAATGTCAGTGCTATACTGACATTGACCAGCAGACTGCGCAAGAAAAGTGCAGCCTGCTGGGAAACACTCAAGGTAGGCCTGGGGCCTACACCAGGTCCCAGCCAGCCTATACACACTTCGGCACCTGTGATCTCACGGAGTCTGCTACCTCTGTCACTGCTTACATGCAGCGGGCGCCATTGTCTGTGGCATGCAAGAGGTTAAACAGCCCGAATCGGCAGTGCTATGTCAATTTATGTGACAGATATCTGCCACAGACTTTACCCCTTGCAATGCAGCTGGTGAAATCGGCAGCAAACCCATAACATGTTTGCAATGAAATGTGCAGCAATATTGACTATATTTGGGCTTAGCACAAGACCGTAATTTGCATTACGTGTCTGATCTGTATTTTATGTGGATTACACAAGGACCCATTAATTTCTATAGGTCTGCAAAAAAATTGACAGCACATCCCTATGTCAGTTCCGATAATTATAGAACACGGCCTATTCTCGTCCATATTGTGGCCTATTCTCGTCCATAAATACGGACGCGTTCATGTGTATGAGGTTTGGGTGCGGATTTTGTTGCTATGGATTTCGGCCATATATGCTTCAGATTTTCCAGAAAATACACAGAGGACCTTGTATACCCGGCTGTACCCTCATAATGAAGAGGTTTTCCTATATCCGGTTCCTGTGCAGTGCCTGGTGTAAAGCGGACCCTTCCCAGAATGCAGAGTGAGCCACCCTTTATGAAATGAATTTGTATCTGCCCGGGTGTGTTAGCAAGCTCATTTCCCTGATCAAGGGACAAGAACAACAGGAACTGCCTTGGAAGCTGCTAAATGCCTTATAAGAGAACAGATAAAGACATAATGGCAGCTGGTCCTGCTCTAGTGAATAAGCTCCCCACCGAAATATGCAGTCTGTCCCTTCCCCTGATCCTGGGAGAAAAATTCACATGGTTTATAGCGACCCAAGAGGTTACATTATATTTACACAAAAACACAAAGTTATCAAGAAAAGAGGAAGCAATGACACTTCCGGACTGATAGAGGGAAATGTTCCAGCAAAGAACAAACTGGAGGATCAGACGGAGAACAACACAGCTGCTGAGTCCTCGCTATTACCAGAGAATAGAGAATTAACAGCAGCTGACAACTGTGAGACAGCAGAAGAAATCACCGACATAACCTATGTAGGGCAGTATTGTAGTAGTAATAGTCTTGTACATGGACGGCAGTATTATAGTAGTTATGTTCATGTACATAGAGGGCAGTATTATAATAGTTATATTCTTGTACATAGGAGGCAGTATTATAGTAGTTATATTCTTGTACATGGACGGCAGTATTATAGTAGTAATATTCATGTACATAGAGGGGCAGTATTATAATACTTATATTCTTGTACATAGAAGGCAGTATTCTAGTAGTTATATTCTTGTACATAGGAGGCTGTAATATAATAGTTATATTCTTGTACATAGGGGGCAGTATTATAGTAGTTATATTCTTGTACATAGGAGGCAGTATTATAGTAGTTATATTCTTGTACATAGGAGGCTGTAATATAATAGTTATATTCTTGTACATAGGGGCAGTATTATAGTAGTTATATTCTTGTACATAGGAGGCTGTAATATAATAGTTATATTCTTGTACATAGGGGGCAGTATTATAGTAGTTATATTCTTGTACATAGGAGGCAGTATTATAGTAGTTATATTCTTGTACATAGGAGGCTGTAATATAATAGTTATATTCTTGTACATAGGGGGCAGTATTATAGTAGTTATATTCTTGTACATAGGAGGCAGTATTATAGTAGTTATATTCTTGTACATAGAGGGCAGTATTATAGTAGTTATATTCTTGTACATAGAGGGCAGTATTATAGTAGTTATATTCTTGTACATAGGGGCAGTATTATAGTAGTTCTATTCTTGTACATAGAAGCAATATTATAGTAGCTATATTCTTGTATATATATATATATATATATATATATGGGCAGTATTATAGTAATTATATTCTCGTACAGATGAGCAGTATTATAGTAATTGCATTTTTGTGCAAGAAGAGTAGTATAGTAATAACATTCTTGTATATGGGGTAGTAGTTATATAGTTGTACATAGGAGGAAGTATTACAGTAGTGATCTACTTGTAAATAGGAGGGCGCTATTTTGGTAGCTATCATTTTGTACATAGGAGGTAGTTTTATAGTAGTCATATTCCTGTACATAGGGGGCAGCATTATAGTAGTTACAATGCATTCGGAAAGTCTTTTTTCACATTTTTTTATGTTATGGTCGTGTGCCAAAATGAAAACAAATCACGTTTTCCCCATCAATCTGCACCCAATATTCCACAATTAGAAATTGAAAAATGAATTTTTGAAATTTTTGATAATTTGTTGAAAAGGCAAAACTAAAATATCACTTGGACATAAGTATTCAGACCTTTTGCTACAACACTTGAAAGAAATTTGAAACTACCAGGACTCAACCATCAACCATTACCGCAGCACTCCACCAATCTGGGCTTTATGGCAGTGTTGCCAGAAAAAAGCCTCTTCTCAGTAAAAGATACGTGAAAACGACCTGGAATTTGCAAGAAAGCACCTGAAGAACTCTCAGACTGTGAGAAACACGATTCTCTGGCCTGATGCAACCAAGATTGAACTTTATGTCCTCAATGTCTGGAGGAAACCAATTTTTGGGGAATACAATATCTTCTTAAGGAAATCACTTGAAATAGTGTAAGGTCTTATAGGCCAGGCAACACTCCTCTGGAATTTTGGGAAGAAGTTAGACAAATAAGCTCTTAACAATGCTTCTAATGCCACCAGATGCATGGTAGCTATAAGTCAATGTTGAACAACAACAAAGCCTTGAGACGTGACTTGGATAATAATTAAGCCAGCATCTCATCTGCAGATGGCTGTTTCGGGGTGATTGGCCTGATCAGTGCAGAGCAAAGAATACTGGCTTAACTGGATGGGAGGCCTATGTCAGAATTTGGGGAATACAATGTCTCCTTATGGAGTGCACCTTAAATAGTTTTGGAGGAAACCAGGTGCTGCTCAGCACCTGCCCAATACTATCTCTTTAGTGAAGCATCATGGTGGCAGCATCTGGCTGTGGGGGTGTTTTCTAGCTGCTGGATCTCAAACTGGGCTAACAAGACAATGACCCTAAGCACACAGCCAAGACAACACAGGAGTCACTTAGGGACAACTCTGGCTGGGCCATTCGAGGACATTCACAGAGTCCTGACTTGAACCTAATCAAATATCTCTGGAAAAACCTGAAAATGGCTGTCCACCAACAACCCGGCAGAGCTTGGGAGGATCTGCAGAGAAGAATGGCAGAAAATCCCCAAATCCAGGTGTGCAAACCTTGTAACATCATACTCAAGACTGGAGGCTGTAATCACTACCAAAGGTGCTTCAACTAAGTCCTTGTAAAGGGTATAAATACTTATGTCAATGCAAGATTTTACTTTTTACTTTTCAACAAATTAGCAAAGATTTCGAACATTCGATTTTCACTTCCTCATTATGGGGTATTGAGTGCAGAATGATGGCCAAAAACTAGATTTTTATTTTATTTTAGCACAAGGCTGCACCATACCAAAACAGGTGTGAAGATTTTCCGAATGTACTGCATATTTGCACTTATTTCAGCTGATCTGCAATATGTAAAGTAATGGGGTCTTGCTTCCCATTCATTTCTACAGAGAATGTACCTTGCACTTCACAAAAATCTCTACACACATTTAGATTAATACAGCCTCACACTGACCTATTTTTTGGCCTCATTTCAAGCCTCCCCTGATTCATCTGCAGAATCTTCCTCTGTCCTTCATTTTCTACAGTTCTGCTGACCCAAATGCAAAACCTTTTATATACTAAAATAGCAGGACCCCCCTCCCCGCCACCAAACATCACCCTCAGCGTACTTAACCCCATGTTTTACATACAAAGCACATGCATCAGCTGAAGTGATATCTGAAGATGATCTGCCCCTCACAATGAATACAGCAGTGGATGTCTGGATGAAAAGGGAGGAGTAGTGGGGGATAAGGATACTTTCACAGTTGCGGCAGAGAGATCCGGCAAGCAGTTCCATCGCCGGAACTGCCTGCCGGATCAGGCAAAACGTATGCAAACTGATGGCATTAATAAGACTGATCAGGATCCTGATCAGTCGAAAAAATGCATTGAAATGCCGGATCCGTCTTTCCGGTGTCATCCGGCAAAACGGATCCGGCATTTATTTTTTTCACCTTTTTTTCAGTCTGCGCATGCGCCGACCGGATGGACGGATCCGGCATTCCGGTATTCTGAATGCCGGGGACGGCACTAATACATTCCTATGGGAAGAAATGCCGGATTCGGTATTCAGGCAAGTCTTCAGTTTTTTTCGCCGGAGATAAAACCGTAGCATGCTACGGTTTTATCTTTTGCCTGATCAGTCAAAACGACTGAACTGAAGACATCCTGATGCAAACTGAACAGATTACTCTCTATTCAGAATGCATGGGGATATGCCTGATCAGTTCTTTTCCGGTATAGAGCCCCTGTGACGGAACTCTATGCCGGAAAAGAAAAACGCTAGTGTGAAAGTAGCCTAAGACAAGGCATCTGGCTTTCTTATTAACCCCTATAACCACTGTGACGTACCAGTACGTCACAGTGGCTAAGGTAATGTTTGGGGCCACGTATGAATCGGTCTCACTACAGCAGCCTGCTCCATACGTGGCTGCATTGACAGGAAATGGCGATCGCACTGAACCCCTTCATTTAACCCCTCAGATGCTGCAATCAACACGGAATACGGCATCAGTGGAGTTTAGGAGAGGGATGTGACTACCATGGCAGCCTAGACTCACCTGCACGAGGCACAGCTCAGCAGGGAGCACGTCTAAATCTCATTCACCCTAATAGATTTAAATCACCCCAACTTCCCAATAGTTGAAATCACCCCAACTTCCCAATTTTACATAAAATATACTAACAATAAAAAATAAACATATCAGTTATCACTGCGTCTGAAAATGTCTGAACTATTAAAATATTTTAAAAAATTCCTGTGCAGTAAACACTGTAACAGAAAAAGAAAATGAAAACCACATGATTGTTAGTCACCTATGATGAATGATGATTTTTTTTTGTCACCTTTCCCCCCCCAAAAAATTAAATAACAGTGATCAAAAAGTCATACTTACCACTAAATTTGTACCAATAAAAACTACAGTTCGTCCAGCAAAAAACAAACCCTCATACAACGCTGTGGACCAGGGATGGCCAACCTGTGGCCCTCCAGCTGTTGCAAAACTACAACTCCCACCATGCCCTGCTGTAGGCTGATAGCTGTAGGCTGTCTGGTCATGCTGGGAGTTGTAGTTTTGCAACATCTGGAGGGCTTCAGGTTGGGCATCCCTGAAATAGATCATAAAGAAAATTATTCAGGTAGTGGAAACGTAGAGGACAATTGCTGATAATACAATTTCTTCACACATAACACGTAAAGGTTAAAGTAAACTATGCATTTCGTTAAAGAAAAAAAAGTACCAGTTTTTAACATAAATGTGCTGCACTTTCTCTACTACTCTCTCGGTATTAGTGTCAGTCTTCACCGTGGTTCTAGCATTCTATTCATCAAGCAAGATCAGTATGAATAGGTCCCTCTCCAAAGGGATCCTTTTCTGTGACCCCCTCACAGAACCTCAACGAGTGACTGCAATTCAACAATGAGTGATTGTCTCACAAGATAAACCTGTTTTCTTTGCCCGGAGTTGTAGTTTTACAACAGCTGGATAGTCCCAGTTTGGCCATCCCTGCTTTAGATGGAAATATGACTGTGAGAAAATGGCAAAGCAAAAATATTTTTTTTTGTTTTTAAGTATTAAAACAAAAAAACCTACGGTATATAAATTTGAAATCGTCGTATTCATATTGAGCCGCAGAATAAGGATGTCATGTCATTTTTAGCGCACAGTGAACGCCGTGATGTCAAAAATTTGTTGGAATTCTGTGGTTTTTTTTTCAATTTAACCCCACAAAGATTTTTTTCCCCAATAACAGACATCGTAAATTAAATGGTGCCCTTAAAAAATACAACTTATGCCACAAAAAATAAGCCCTCATATGGCTATATGAATGAAAAATTAAAAAAAGTTATGGCTACTGGAACGTGGGGAGGAAAAAAACGAAACTGCAAAATCAAAAATGTGCTTGGTGCTTAAAGGGGTTGTCCCACGAAAAATATTCTAGTTTTCAAACCAGCACCTGGATCTGAATACTTTTATAATTGCATATGATTATAAATTTAGCATAGCCTCTGAGTTATTCAATAAAATGTATATGTATAGCGCCGCCTATTTTTATTTATTTTTCTTATTTCTTTGACCTGCTCACTGAGAAGGCCGCACATGCTCAGTTTCATCCTTCAGCTGCCTCCTGAGTTGTGATACGATGAATGCTGTAGCAGAATGGACACGCCCCCTGAGTTCCAGCAGAAAAGTCACTCCCCTTGAGCTGTCAGCTTGATATGGATCTAGCAGAGCAATGAATGTGGAGATCTCTGGATCCATGTGAGGTACAGGGCTGGTTCTAGCTTTTTACATTAGTCATGGTATAACCCCTTTAAGGGGTTAAACTGCTGTGGATCTTTTATATCAAAAGGATGTTCTATACATTACTCTAATGTGACACCAGCAATTGCACTTGATGGTGTTTTTTATATGATGCAGCCCACTGAAGAAAATTTAATTTAAAGAACAAAAGCTACAGTAACTATAAGGCCTGATGTTCAGCTGTAAAAACATTGTTTGTTAGGTTTACCTACTTCTGGAAAAAGCAGGTTCTATAATAAAAAAGTTGGGTAATGTCCCCCATAGAAATTGTAACTTCGGCCATAGTGGCTGTCACCCAGCTTTCCTAGGAACAATCAAATACACAGCTGAATGGAAGTTTTTACATCTTGAGAAAAGGGTAATAATTACAAATATTTACCCCTTGTCCTGGATATGCCATATACAAGTAATGCTGACCTTGGGGCGCCAAGAAAAACTGGTACTGATTGCAAAATGCAACATATCCAATTACAGCAAAACAGCCAAGAACGGGACACCCAGATCTGCAAGCAGCAGGATAACCTTGAAATACAAGATGCCCGCTGGTGGGCGCTCTATTGGCATCAGTTACATAATAATGCTTGGTGCTGCATGTTAAAGATATTAACATTTTTGATTATATGGATAATGGGACATGATGATAAAGACAAGCAGAAAAGAGACTGGACAGAGGATAACCTTTTATGCCCCTTACCCCTCCAAAAATATCCTGTACATGTCACATGGATACTTGAGTTAATGTAAATCTTTCAAAACCTCTATAGGAACACAGTGTGCTCCTGTCCCCTGGGTATTATTTGAGGGGACTAAAAGATTTCAGCTCTTTCTTGTTCCTTTTCACGTTGCTCACTGGTCCTGAATTTTGGAACCTCATAAATGGTGTGTAGGAGTGGCCACGTTTCATACTGCCTACCAACATGGCAGCTGATTGTGCCACTTTAGGAATCATTATTATTTATTTCAAATTGCCACTAATTTCATGACACTGTACATCTAAGGGTGGGTTCACATCACGTTGTATGCCTCTGTGTGACATATACGTTAGAAAAAAAAGGATACAAAATCGTAGCGCACCGAGTTCTTGTATCCTGCAGACTCCGGTAAAAAAAAAAAAACATTTACGGTACATTTTTCTTTCAATGGTAAAAAAAGTATACTTTTTTTTTTACAATGCAGCTTTATGGTGAACAGATGCCACTGTATGGCATCAGTCTGAGATATCTGTTTATCGTATATGTTTTTTGTTAAACGGATGAGAAAAACGTAATGTAAACCCTGCCCAAGAGCAAGTATAAAAAAAAACAACACAGGTACAATGTGCATGAATGTAGCAACAGACTGGTACAGAGGGGGAGAGGACCCTACCCGTGAGAGCTTACAATCTACAAGAATGCACTGTGTGCAGTATTAATAGGGACACCCCGGGACTACTACTCCGGTCCTCTTGAGCAAGCAGTGCCATTTTCTATTGTTACATACAAAAATCCAAACCATTTTGAGATTGCAATAGACAACAGCGTGCATTAGAGCTTCCCCGCAGATCTCAGAACACGCAGATGAGCTTTGACAAGCTCTTAGGGCTCATGCACACAAACATATTTTGTTTCCGCGTCCGTTCCGGGTTTTTTTTGCGGACCGTATGCGGAACCATTCACTTCAATGGGGCTGTAGAAACAGACATGTTACTCCATGTGCATTCCGTTTCCTTTTGTCCACATGCCGTTCCGCAAAAAAGTAGAGCATGTCCTATTATTGTTCGCAAATCACGGTCCGAGGCCCCATTCAAGTCAATGGGTCCGCAAAAAATACGGAATGCACACGGAACACATCCGTAGGCCATCCGTATTTTATCCGTATTTTGCGGATCCATACTGTAGAAATGCT
This sequence comes from Bufo gargarizans, assembly GCF_014858855.1. Classification (NCBI taxonomy): domain Eukaryota; kingdom Metazoa; phylum Chordata; class Amphibia; order Anura; family Bufonidae; genus Bufo; species Bufo gargarizans. The sequence goes on from NC_058081.1 coordinate 603,557,235, forward strand.
ATGCCCAGCCCATATTGCTCCTGTGTTTGGTGATTAATAAGTTACTGTTTCTGTATACGATCCGCAAAAAACTGATCAAATATGGAAACCATACAGATATGTTTTGTTCAATAACGAAACGGAAGAGGACTTAAAACCTCAGATACTGAACAACGGATCTGTGAAAAACGGACCGCAAAACAACGGTCGTGTGCATGAGCCCTTACTGTGCATTTAGCAAGCTCTAATTAAAGTTTTCCAGAGATTTTTATTGCATTTGTAAGGGTACTTTCACACTTGCGGCAGAGGATTCCGGCAATCCGGACGCAAACGGATGCATTTGTGAGACGGATCCCTCCACTTGATCGCGCAGCCGTTATCGTCTTCTTTCTTTCTTCTTGCAGGACCTGCACTGAAGATAGAAGGTTCTTCAGCAGGACCTGCGCTGACGTCACGGCGCTCACCACGCAAAAAGAAAGAAGACGATAACGGCTGCGCGATCAAGTGGATAAGGCGAGTAATTTTTTAAATTACTTCAACTTCAAGGGACATTTTACTTAGCATTCTGTATTAAAGAATGCTATTATTTTCTATTATAACCATGTTATAATGGAAAATAATAAAATCTACAGAACCAAAACCCGAACTTCAGTGAAGAAGTCTGGGTTCGGGTCTGGGTACCACATTCAGTTTTTTATCACATGCGTGCTAAACGCATTAAAACGCTTTGCACTCACACAGAAAAAACTGAACGCAAAGCAATCGCAGACAAAACTGACTGAAATTGCATGCGTACTCGCAATGGTTTCCCACAATGCACCCACAATGCATCCGGACCTCTTCCGCGACGCCCGTGTGAAAGGGGCTTAAGAAACTTACTGCATTATCCTAAACTAAAGACCAACCAGAGCTTAAAGTGTAACCGCCATGTTTTCATCCAAAAATCCATTTTAGCATATGTTACTGTTGCTGCCGCAGCATTATGCATAAAGCAATCTTTAGTTTCTTCACATACCACTGTTTTCCTTGAGTTTTTCCCTTGGTTACGGCTGTTTTAACCTCAAATATGAGGACCTTCTTAAGATGGCTCCTCTGCCAGTTCTCTGAAGCCAAAACTGCTTTCCCCTACTTCACATACACACTTGCTGTAGCCAGCAGCTCCCTGCCAGCCAATAAGATTAGATTACTGAGAGACACGCCTCCTCACTCTAAAGCATACTGTAGATATGCAGTGTGAAGGATCGCCCTCTCCGTCTTCTTAGTTGGAGACAGATGAGCCATAACAACGGTCTTTTAAGGGAGCAGTGGAAAAGGACAGGGGACATTAATGAAAGCTGTTATTATTAGGTAATTACAGATCTTTTGGCAATCATTGACAGACTAACTCAGGTATACATGCCTAGCTCTAATAAACTATCAAATAAAAAAAATATGACAGTTACACTTTAAATTATTGGTAAAATGACCCCTCTAAGAAGCCTCTAGAAGTGATGTAAGCTTCTCTTCCTGACTCCATGTCAATCAGGGCTGCAGGAAAGCGTGTCCCGTGCCTCCTCTTAACACTAGTAAGGGAAAGTATTAAAGCAACCTGTTAGGTACTTGGAGGAGCAGTGTAGTGGTTTCTAGGGGGATTTTGCCCCTAACTAAAAGTTGCTGCATTTTATAGCCAATTAAGAGTTACTGATCATAGTGTTTAATCAGTAACAATGGACAGAAATTCTGAACACAGTCGAACAAGTCATGACTGACGGAACAAATTTTTATCTGTCAAAACCATTCAATATGATCTCATTAATTACTTCATGTTAAAATCTACCCCCACCCCAAGACTTCCGAGGGACAGGTTCCCTTTAAGAACTACTATTTAGTAGACAGTAGGTTCCTGTTAAAACTAGCAGAAATGTAAAGACACTGAGATATTAGTGATGACCACTCCACATCTCCTGTACAGTTTCAAGTCGTGCAGCTGCCTAAAATAGGTGATCAGTGAAGGTTCTGGACATCGGACCCCCACCGATCTGATACTGATGACCTATCCTGAGGATAGGGCATCAACATCTTAGTCGCAGAAAACCCTTTTAATTTTGGAGAAAAAATAAATAAATAAATTGTCTCTTCTTCCCCTCTCCTCTAGTGCTATTGAGCATGTGAAGCACTGGCCCACACTTACTAATGACTGAACTCTGGCACAATTTGGTGCATTTTTGGTACAATTTTGCACATCTCATTTTAGACAATTAACAAGCAAGTAAGTCAGTGGCTCCACGGAAAGGAGGCATGAAGATGCTAAGAGGTGCTATGTTGCATCAACATTTTGGCACAAGATTCTGTCGCCAGTTAGCCAATCAATAGGTAGTATAACGTTAGACAAATGTGTCCAGCTGTGCACCACATTTATCATCCAGCATCAGCCGCTGTGATACATTTAGTGGATTTTTAGATTGCCAGTCTAAATTTATGCTGTCTACATTTTAGACAAGATTATCAAATCTGCCCCTGCGAGGACAATCGCCTAGCTCTCTGTCTGAATTGGAGATCGGGAAGAATAAGCCAAATCACCTAGTTGAAAGATTTTTTCGGGAGTTCGATATTGATGGCCTATCCTCAGGACATGTCATCAATATGTGATCGATTGAGGTTCAGCACCGAGGACCCCTGGCAATCAGTTGTTTCAAGAGTCTGTGGTGCCCCAATAAGCACCGCACCGCTGTCTTCCTAGGCCAATGAGATCATGTTCATTGGTCACATGGCCTATTTGCAGCTTAGTTCCAGTCAAGTGAATGGGCCTCGTCTGTAATGGCAAGCATAGCCGCTATATACTGTGCTTGGTAAGCTGGGAGGAAGCCATAGTGGTCACCGAAGGTCTGCAGCCTGTTCAAACAGCTGATCTACAGGAGTGCCAGGTGTTGGACCCCCTCCGATCAAATATTGATATCCTGTGGTTAGGCCATCAATATTAGACTCCCAGAAAACCCCTTTAAAGGGAGTCTGTCAGCAGTTTTGACTATGCTAAACTGGTGTCCACACGAGATAGAGGTTGGGGAGAACAGTACAAGCATACCTTTCTGTGGAGTTATTATCAGGAGTAGTGTGAACGTGAACTTTTATTCTGACAAATGTCCAGGAAGTGAGGCTTCACTGTGAAATGCCCTCTGCAATGAGCTGCTCCACAGCCCCTTCCCTCTGCTTTGTGTAACAGCTGTAGTAGTCACCTGATTGGATGTTATAGCTGTCACTCAGAGCAGAGGGGAGGAACTGTGAAGAAGCTCACTGCACAGTAATGTGCTGCCCCCCCTGCAGCACCGGAAACTGGCAAACTAAAAGTTTGTATTCACACTACTCCTGATAATAAAAGGTCTGCTAGGGTATGTTTGTGCTGTTCTCCCTGATGCCTACCTAATGCGGTCAGCAGTTCTGCAGGTTCAAAACTGCTGACAGACTCCCTTTAAGTATGCCCCTCTGTTGATGCCAAAGAAAAAGTATAACAGGAAGCAAATGACCCCCTGTCACATTTATATCAGACTGTTTGCATCATTTTTAGGATCAGTGTTTAAGACACAATGATTTACAACGTACTTGATGCCTGGACCTGTAAAGTGTCACCGGACAATGGGGCACATTTATAAACACTGTCTGAAAGTAAAAGGCACATTAACACGGCTCCGAATGAGCAGGTAATGATCAGAAAGGAATGGTTCTTTCCTGATCATTGCCTGTACGTCCGAGGAGGTAAAAGCTGTAATTACACCTCTGCTGTGCGGGGACGAGTGATGGCTACTACAATCGCTTGTCCTCATGATGATTTACGTGTTTGCATAAACGATTATCTTATTCTATGACCAAGCGTTTGCTCGTTCATCAGGCGATAGGTGACACCTTTACACGGGCTGATTACTGGGAACGAGCGTTCATACTAACGTTCATTTTCCGATAATCTGCTTAATAATAGTCCCATGTAAAGGGACCTTAATGCAATCTTGAACTGCGCCAGATTTACGACAGTGGCTGGACGATAAATCTGGGTTATCTTTAGACTTGTCTAGTCTAAATTTACACCCCCTATTTATTCTATTTACACCTCACAGTTGTTGGCTTAGTTTACCTAAAAAAGTGACAAAATGTTGTTGCATTTTTGGCGCACAAAGTCTAATTTAAGCCACACCCACTACCCCACGAATTCATTTTCTACAAAGCCATGCCACCATGTCAGACAAGTCACAAAAAATGGATACCAACTGTAGTTAATAATAAACGATATAGGCCAATATCTTGGGGCAAACTGAATAGTGAATCTCCCCCAAGAAGATTATCCTGATGATACCGTATTATACAGGACTAAACATTGCATCAGAAGGCCAAAAACAACTGAATATGTGTCCGAAGTTTTAGGCCACCAAGATGCACGCAGTTTTTGGTGCAGTTTCAGATTTATTTATTTTTAGCTAAAATTAGAAGTAGATCCAGCAGGAAGGAGCTTCCAGCCTTAGGGCTCATGCACACGACTGTATGTATTTTGCGGTCCGTAAAAAAATGGATCTGGAAAAATACGGATGACATCCGTGTGGATTCCGTATTTTGCGAAACGGAACAGCTGGCCCCTAATAGAACAGTACTATCCTTGTCCGTAATACGGACAATAATAGGACATGTTCTATCTTTTTGCGAAACGGAAATACGGACATGTGGAAACGGAATGCACACTGAGTAACTTCCGTTTTTTTTGCGGACCCATTGAAGTGAATGGTTCCACATACAGTCCACAAAAAAAACGGAACGGACAGGGAAAAAAAATACGTTAGTGTGCATGAACCCTTTAGGCCTTTTTCACATATCAGTCAATCACGGATGTCTGTTGTCTGTGGTCTCCACGGACAGCACACATACCCATTGACTTTAATGTGAAACAAATGTGATCACCCGAAAAACTAGCATTTGCTCGTCTGTCAGGTGACTGGCAATGATCAGATGAACAAATTTTTGTTCCGAGTCATCAACCCATATAAAATGGCATTTATACAGAAAAGGGCGATTATACAGACAAGGAGACCTCCACCCCATTATTATATTATTTCTTTGTTTTTACTCACTTATATATTACTCATTATAGATGCATTCTGAGTTTGGGGCTGCAATATATATAAGGATGTGCAGAATAATCGAAAAAAAGGAAATGAGCCAATAACAGAAAATACTGAAGAATGCTTAGAGAAAAGAAGAACTGCGAAAAAAGAAACAATCTATTGGTGAGGTTGGGTGAAAGGGTTAACTTTCAGGGGATGCGAAGAAACAATTACCACCATGCAGCCCTCCTAGTTTATGGGGCACAACCGGCCAGCGTCACAATGAATCAGAAAGAAATGTAGTCATTGCTACAACGCAACGTTTCCCAACAATCAGTCCAGAATTCCGGTGTTGGGCAATGCAAATACTTAATCATATTGATTTTTGCTACAAATAAAGTCATAACTCTAGATTGAATGTGGGTGGATTTGCTGAATATAGACCTGGGGAGGGGCGAATCTTCATATGTGGGTTGGGGAGTTGCATGATTATCAATTGACTGGTATATTCCTACAACCAGCATTGGGAAGCTCTCAGCTAAATGATTAGGTTTCTTCTGTCCTATCTACCTTTTTAACTAGAACAGGGATTCTCAACCTGTGGCCCTCCAGCTGTTGTAAAACTACAACTCCCACCATGTCTTGCTGTAGGCTGATAGCTGTAGGCTGTCTGGTCATGCTGGGAGTTATAGTTTTGCAACATCTGGAGGGCCGCAGGTTGGGCATCCCTGAACTAGATCATAAAGAAAATCATTCAGGTAGTATAAACGTATAAGGCCTCTTGCAGACGAGCGTGTCCGGATTAGGTCTGGATGCGTTCCGGGTGCATTGCGGCAAACCCGCGCGAGTAGGTACGCAATCGCAGTCAGTTTTGACTGCGATTGCGTTCCGATGTTCAGTTTTTATCACGCAGGTGCAATACGTTTTGCGCGTGAGTGATAAAAAACTGAATGTGGTACCCAGACCCGAACTTTTTCACTGAAGTTCAGGTTTGGGTTCAAGGTTGTGTAGGTGGAATTATTTTCCCTTATAACATGGTTATAAGGGAAAATAATAGCATTCTTAATACAGAATGCATAGTACAAGGTCAATTGAGGGTTACAAAATTAAAATAAATTAACTCACCTCCTCCAATTGATCGCGTAGCTGCCGGTCTCCTGTTCTTTCTTCAGGACCTGTCAAAGGACCTGTGGTTACGTCACTTAGCTCATCACATGGTCCAATCACATGGTCCATCACCATGGTGATGGACCATGTGATGTGACGTCACCACAGGTCCTTTAGCCGGCAGCTCATGATTAAAGAAGTAAGAAGAAATCGGCAGCTACGCGATCAAGAGGAGGAGGTGAGTTAATTTTTTTTATTTTTTTAATCCTCAATTGACCTTTTACTAAGCATTCTGTATTAAAGAATGCCCAATTTTTTCCCTTATAACCATGTTATAAGGGAAAATAATACAGTGAATAGACTGTCATCTTAGCAATCATGCGTGAAAATCGCACCACATCCGCACTTTCTTGCGGATGCTTGCGATTTTCACGCAGCCCCATTCACTTCTATGGGGCCTGCGTTGCGTGATAATCGCACAATATAGAGCATGCTGCAATTTTCACGCAACGCACAAGTGATGCGTGAAAATCACCGCTCATGTGCACAGCCCCATAGAAATGAATGCGTCCGGATTCAGTGCGTGTGCAATGCGTTCACCTCACGCATTGCACCCGCGCGGAAATCTTTCCCGTGTGAAAGGGGCCTAAGACAATTGCTGATAATACAGTTTCTTCACACATCACACGGGCGAGATTTCCACGCGGGTGCAATGCGTGAGGTGAACGCATTGCACCCGCACTGAATCCGGACCCATTCATTTCTATGGGGCTGTGCACATAAGCGGTGATTTTCACGCATCACTTTTGCGTTACGTGAAAATCGCAGCATGTTTTATATTGTGCGTTTTTCACACAATGCAGGCCCCATAGAAGTGAATGGGACTGCGTGAAAATCGAAAGCATCCGCAAGCAAGTGCGGATGCAGTGCGATTATTATTATTATTTTTTTTAACCCCTCCAGCCCTATTGTACTATGCAGTCTGTATTCAGAATGCTATTATTTTCCCTTATAACCATGTTATAAGGGGAAATAATACAATCTACACAACCTTGAACACAAACCTGAACTTCTGTGAAGAAGTTCGGGTCTGGGTACCACATTCACGCTCGTGCAAAACGCATTGCACCCACGTGATAAAAACTGAACAACGGAACTCAATCGCAGTCAAAACTGACTGCAATTGGGTACCTACTCGTGCGGGTTTGCCGCAACGCATCCGGACCTTATCCGGACATGCTCGTGTGAAAGAGGCCTAAAGATTAAAGTAAACTATGCATTTAATTAAAGAAAAAAAAAATATGCCAGTTGTCAAAATAAACGTGCTACAGTGTCAGTCTTCACCGTGGTTCTAGCATTCTATTCATCAAGCAAGATCAGTATGAATAGGTCCCTCTCCAAAGGGATCCTTTTCTGTGACCCCTTCACAGAACCTCAACGAGTGACTGCAATTCAACAATGAATGATTGTCTCACAAGATAAACCTGTTTTCTTTGCCCGGATATTTCACAGTGTGCCCATTACTTCACCAGGGGGAGGGGGGGGGGGGGGCATATAAATATCAGTTTCATTACCAGGGAACATTTAGCTGTAGAAGAGATGACGCAACCAGAGTGTAGTCACTGATCAATATTGTAAAGGTCAGAGGGGGCGAGCAGCAGAACACGAGACACGGCTTCTCGCAGGTTGTGGTTTACATAGGGAAATTTAACCAAGGTCCCTGAACAAGGACAATGTGCAGAAGTATTTATAGACTGAGGCTCCAGGTGACTCCACACTGCAACATCGTCCCTCAGATCCACTCATATAAAGCATGGTCCCAGGTGTCATCAGCAAATTACCTATTGTTTAAATCACATTTTTATGTTTAACATATTTTTTAACGAATTTTTGATATTTTCAATTTTCTATGTCAATCTCTAAATGTAAACCAAAACCATAAAACGTGGCAGTTTTTACACTGACCACTAAGCGTTATAATAGGCGCCACTTGTTGGTCTGTATATATCGCTTTACTGCAGTTATCTGCTTATCTGTTATTCTAATCCTGCCTGTAATGATATCACCATTCACAATAGGCGATTGTCAAAGTTTATCTATTCTTTCCTTGTACAATGACCTCTGCACAGGGCACAGAGCATGCCTAGAAACCCTCCCATAGAAGTCAATAGGGTCCCCTCCTGACTATTGTGTCTATGGCCCATGTGGCTGCCATAAAGCAATTTTCTTAATGCTTTCTAAATGCTGTTAACAAGTTCTATTTGTTTGCTGTACGGAGGCATGGAGAGAAAACCCACAGAAGCACTCCGTAGTGCTTCCATGGGGATCCGTGCCTCTGTTCCTCACCGCACCTTCCGGACTGTGGACCCATTTAAGTGAATGGATCCGCATCCGTGATGTGGTGCATAATCGACCATTTGTGGGCTGCAATACGGGCACTTAAGCAACAACATGGGCAGACTGAGGGGTGACAACTGGGCAATGCTTAAAAGCATACATAGCACATGAGAGGTTCCAGCCCAGTACAAACATCTGGGCCAAGAACTGATGCCAAGCCATGCACCCCAGTCAGCCTGCCCCTGACTAGGGCTACAAAGTAAGGCCTCATGCGCACGACTGCTGTTTTGGTCCGCATCTGAGCCGCAGTATTTGCGGCTTGGATGCGGACCCATTCACTTCAATGGGGCCGCAAACAGATGCGGACAGCTTTCCCCATCTATTGCTCCGTTCTGTGGTCCGCAAAAAAAATATAATCTGTCCTATTCTTGTCCGTTTTGCATAATGACCATGTTTGGGAATACTCCTTTCATATTCATAACACTTACTCCATATATGATATGCACTCTAGAGTCCCGACTGTTCAACCTTCTGCAGACTAAAGCAGGGATCGAGGCCCTAGGCAGTTGCCTAGTTTTCCGACCCTGCAGGTGTGAATGCGCTTCTATTCTGGGAGTAGCATTCATGTGCATTTTGCCCCACCTATCTAATAGGTGACCTTGATTAGGTGGTACATATAGGTGTGTGTGCTCCTTCTCTCATGGGTTGCTGGATGCACATAGCGGTGACTATATGTGCAGGGTCTGCTCTCCTGAATGTAGGTTTAGGTATAGGTAGGTTTAGGCCTCTTTCACATGGGTGTTGCTGGAAGATGTGCGGGTGCATTGCGGGAACACGCACAATTTTTCTGCGCGGGTGCAAAACATTGTCATGCGTTTTGCACTCTCGTGAGAAAAATCACGCATGTTTGGTACCGAAACCCGAACTTCTTCACAGAAGTTCAGGCTTGGGATCGGTGTTCTGTGGATTGTATTATTTTCCCTTATAACATGGTTATAAGGGTAAATAATAGCATTCTGAATACAGAATGCATAGTAAAATAGAGCTGGAGGGGTTAAAAAAATTTTAACTCACTTTAGTCCACTTGATCGCGAAGCCGGCATCTCCTTCTGTCTTCATCTTAGCTGTGTGGAAGAACAGGACCTGTGGTGACGTCACTCCGGTCATCACATGATCTTTTACCATGTTGATGGATCATGTGATAACCGGAGTGACATCACCACAGGTCCTGTTCCTCCATACAGCACAGAAGAGATGCCAGCTGCGCGATCAAGTGGATTAAGGTGAGTTAAATTATTTTTAAAAAAATGTAACCCCTCCAGCGCTATTGTTATAAGGGAAAATAATAGTAATTGGGTCTCCATTCCGATCGTCTCCTAGCAACCGTGCGTGAAAATCGCACCACATCCGCACTTGCTTGCGGATGCTTGCGATTTTCATGCAACCCCATTCACTTCTATGGGGCCTGCGTTATGTGAAAAACGCACAAAATAGAACATGCTGCGATTTTCACGCAACGCATAAGTGATGCGTGAAAATCACCGCTCATGTGAACAGCCCCATAGAAATGAATGGGTCGGTATTCAGTGCGGGTGCAATGCGTTCAACTCATGCATCGCATCCGCGCGGAATACTCGCCCGTGTGAAAGGGGCCTTAGAGTAGGACCTGCCTGACTAAAACCATTGTGGCGCTGGGTAGGTGGGCATATATGTGTTTTGATCAATATATATTGGCTGAAAGTCTCAGATTTTTATCATACCAGAAGAGAGGCTTTTAGGCCCCTTTCACACGGGCGAGTATTCCGCGCGGATGCGATTTGTGAGTTGAACGCATTGCACCCTCACTGAATACCGACCCATTCATTTCTATGGGGCTCTTCACATGAACGGTGATTTTCACGCATCACTTAGGCCCCCTTTCACACGAGCGAGTTTTCCGCGCGGGTGCAATGCGTGACGTGAACGCATAGCACCCGCACTGAATCCTGACCCATTCATTTCAATGGGGCTGTGTACATGAGCATTGTTTTTTATGCATCAGTTCTGCGTTGCGTGAAAATCTATATTCTGTTCTATATTCTGCGTTTTTCACGCAGCCCTGGCTCCATAGAAGAGAATGGGGTTGTGTGAAAAACGCACTGCATCCGCAAGCAAGTGCGGGTGCGATGTGTTTTTCACTGATGGTTGCTAAGAGATGTTGTTTGCAAACCTTCAGTTTTTTATCACGCGCGTGAAAAACGCATCAAAACGCATTGCACCCGCGCGGAAAAAAATTAACGACTGAACGCAATCGCAGACAAAACTGACTGAACTTGCTTGCAAAATAGTGCGAGTTTCACTGAACGTACCCTGAACGCATCCGGACCTAATCCGTCACGCTCGTGTGAAAGGGGCCTTATGCGTTGCGTGAAAATCGCAGCATGCTCTATTTTGTGCGTTTTTCACGTAACGCAGGCCTCATAGAAATGAATGGGGTTGCGTGAAAATCGCAAGCATCCGCAAGCAAGTGTGGATGCGGTGCGATTTTCACGCACGGTTGCTAGGAGACGAATCGGGATGAAGACCCGATCATTATTATTTTCCCTTATAACATGGTTATAAGGGAAAATGATAGCATTCTGAATATAGAATGCATAGTAAAATAGCGCTGGAGGGGTTAAAAAAATTATTATAATTTTTTAACTCACCATAGTCCACTTGATCGCGCAGCCCGGCATCTCGTCTGTCTCCTTTGCTGAACAGGACCTGTGGTGACGTCACTCCGGTCATCACATGTTCCATCACATGATCTTTTACCATGGTGAAGGATCATGTGATGACCGGAGTGGCTTCACCACAGGTCCTGTTCCTGAAATGAATGCTCACCACAGGTCCTGTTCAGCAAAGGAGACAGAAGAGATGCCGGGCTACGCGATCAAGTGGACTAAGGTGAGTTAAATTATTTTTATTTTATTTTTAACCCCTCCAGCGCTATTGTACTATGCATTCTGTATTCAGTATGCTATTATTTTCCCTTTTAACCATGTTGTAAGGGAAAATAATACAATCTACAGAACACCGATCCCAGACCCGAACTTCTGTGAAGAAGTTCGGGTTTAGATACCAAACATGCGCGATTTTTCTCACGCAAGTGCAAAACGCATTACAATGTTTTGCACTTGTGAAAAGTGAAAGAGGCCTTACACTTTTACATTTGGCCTGATTCTTCAAATAATCTTTCCAGGGAGCATCGGCCTGAAGGAGCACATCATCAGGACCACCACTACCACTCCCATCCTCTGCACTGGCTCCTCAGGGGCTCGCTGCACCCTAATCACAATTCTCTGGCAACATGGTCGGAGGAGCCCAGGCAGACAGAGCAGTCATATAGCAGTTTACATGTATAAGATGTCATCTTCAGTAATGTGGCAGAACAAGTCTCCAAACCATGACGAGTGTACCATGAGCAGAGGACAAGACCGGGCAGAGAACAGAACAGTGATATAAAATCTGCAGAAAGTATGAGTGGCCTCCATCAATCAGATTTGGGTTTGCCCCATTTTATGGAATCTACACCCACGCTGTTTGCTGATGACTAATGTGGAGATTATAGATATGGATTCACAATTTATATATATAACGTTTCCACTGAGCACATGAAAATATGTAATAAGGGGGAAACAATGTCACTGATGTTCACCACTAGTCTTTGCTTATATGCAGCAGCCAGTCTGAACACAGCTGCAGTGTAAGGCCCCTTTCACACAGGCAAGTTTTCCACGTGTGTGCAATGCATGATGTGAACGCATAGCCCCGCACTGAATCCTGACCCATTCATTTCAATGGGTCTGTGTACATGAGCGTTGTTTTTCACGCATCAGTTCTGCATTGCGTGAAAATCGCAGCATGTTCTATATTCTGCGTTTTTCACGCAGTGTGCTGTCCGCATTTTTTAAGGACCCATTCAAATGAATGGGTCCGCATCCTAGCCACAAAAAAAAAAACGGAACGGACACGGAATCAAACAACGTTTGTGTGCATGTAGCCTAAGTGTAAGGCCGTTTTTTTTTACAGGCCAGTGAATAGTGGGCATCAAAAAAATAGTTTGGGCCATTTTCACTGCCAGACAGACCCCATTGAACTGTTAATATGGGTACACTAGAACAATATGGCATTTCAGCGGTTTAAAATAATATATTCCCCTTATCCACTTGCACATGGCAGTGGCAGTCACTCCTCTGTTAATTGAAAAGACATGCCGAGGGACCTGCACTCAGCTTAATGACGTCAATACGGGCTCGTGCTGGGAGCGTGTGGTGACGTCATCATGCTGAGCACAGGTCCTTTGGCAGGTCCTTTTCAGTCAAGAGAGGAGCAGCTGCAAGTGTATGAGGTTTTTGTTTTGCTAAAGCAAAAAATTACAGCTGGGGGCCACTACTATCGGGGACATTACTAATTCTTGGGGCCACTATGGGAGACATTATAACTGCTGGGGGCCACTATAAGAGACATTTTTACTGCTGGGGTCACTATGGTGGACATTATTACAAATGGGGGCAACCATGAGGGACATTATTACTGCTGGGGGTTATTATGTGTACTGAGGGCTCTGCACGGGTTCGGATCTTTCTAAAAAAAAAAGCCAATGAAATTCACCAGTTTTTCATGAAAAACTGATGCAAAACGGCCATTAAAAGCGGCCAGACGTCCAGAAAATGGATGCACAAATGGTTGAAAAATGGTCATGAAAAACTGACAGTGTGCATGTAGCCTAACATATCTGTTACATGATGATGACATACCGTCCAAATTAATAATCAATGGTAGGAGATAAAAATGGTGCAACACTTTACAGGTCCGTCTCAAAAAATTAGCATATTGTGATAAAGTTCATTATTTTCTGTAATGTACTGATAAACATTAGACTTTCATAAATTTTAGATTCATTACACACCAACTGAAGTAGTTCAAGCCTTTTATTGTTTTAATATTGATGATTTTGGCATACAGCTCATGAAAACCCCAAAGTCCTATCTAAAAAAATTTGCATATTTCATCCGACCAATAAAAGAAAAGTGTTTTTAATACAAAAAAAGTCAACCTTCAAATAATTATGTTCAGTTCTGCACTCAATACTTGGTCGGGAATCCTTTTGCAGAAATGACTGCTTCAATGCGGCGTGGCATGGAGGCAATCAGCCTGTGGCACTGCTGAGGTGTTATGGAGGCCCAGGATGCTTCGATAGCGGCCTTAAGATCATCCAGAGTGTTGGGTCTTGCGTCTCTTAACTTTATCTTCCCAATATCCCACAGATTCTCTATGGGGTTCAGGTCAGGAGAGTTGGCAGGCCAATTGAGCACAGTAATACCATGGTCAGTAAACCATTTACCAGTGGTTTTGGCACTGTGAGCAGGTGCCAGGTCGTGCTGAAAAATGAAATCTTCATCTCCATAAAGCTTTTCAGCAGATGGAAGCATGAAGTGCTCCAAAATCTCCTGATAGCTAGCTGCATTGACCCTGCCCTTGATAAAACACAGTGGACCAACACCAGCAGCTGACATGGCCCCCCAGACCATCACTAACTGTGGGTACTTGACACTGGACTTCAGGCATTTTGGCATTTCCCTCTCCCCAGTCTTCCTCCAGACTCTGGCACCTTGATTTCCGAATGACATGCAAAATTTCCTTTCATCTGAAAAAAGTACTTTGGACTACTGAGCAACAGTCCAGTGCTGCTTCTCTGTAGCCCAGGTTAGGCGCTTCTGCCGCTGTTTCTGGTTCAAAAGTGGCTTGACCTGGGGAATGCGGCACCTGTAGCCCATTTCCTGCACACGCCTGTACACGGTGGCTCTGGCTGTTTCTACTCCAGACTCAGTCCACTGCTTCCGCAGGTCCCCCAAGGTCTGGAATCGGTCCTTCTCCACAATCTTCCTCAGGGTCCGGTCACCTCTTCTCGTTGTGCAGCGTTTTCTGCCACACTTTTTCCTTCCCACAGACTTCCCACTGAGGTGCCTTGTTACAGCACTCTGGGAACAGCCTATTCGTTCAGAAATTTCTTTCTGTGTCTTACCCTCTTGCTTGAGGGTGTCAATGATGGCCTTCTGGACAGCAGTCAGGTCGGCAGTCTTACCCATGATTGCGGTTTTGAGTAATGAACCAGGCTGGGAGTTTTTAAAAGCCTCAGGAATCTTTTGCAGGTGTTTAGAGTTAATTAGTTGATTCAGATGATTAGGTTAATAGCTCGTTTAGAGAACCTTTTCATGATATGCTAATTTTTTTAGATAGGAATTTTGGGTTTTCATGAGCTGTATGCCAAAATCATCAATATTAAAACAATAAAAGGCTTGAACTACTTCAGTTGTGTGTAATGAATCTAAAATATATGAAAGTCTAATGTTTATCAGTACATTACAGAAAATAATGAACTTTATCACAATATGCAAATTTTTTTAGAAGGACCTGTATATCAAGAAATCATTGCAGAAGTAGTTGTGTAGCCCTAACCACAAGGGTCGTGCACATGGACAACTGTCATTCAAAGAAAGAACTGTTCAGATGGCTGTAACACATTATGGGGGAAATTTATCAATCCCATGCACCATTAAAGTGATGACAAAAGGCTGTACATTTTTCTGCAAAATCCCTTTTGTGCAAAAACGTTACACTTTTTGCACATTTATTTCACACTTGCCACTTTTTAGTAAAATGAACAGGCACGGGCAAGGCCTACATGGCCAGACAAATTTAGCATTACGCATGCACGGAACTCCAATGATGCAACTAATTTACAAAGAGGCATGCACAACTTAAGAAATATGCTGCATCTTACACCAGCGAACTTTGTACTTAGCCCGCCATATGAAACACGGATCTATCTGCCCCTATATGTGCTAAAGAAGCATAGAAAAATCATATCCTCTCCAAAACACCACCCTCTGGCCTAAGACACTGACAACTGACACCAGGCTTATTTCACACAAGAGATACGGATTGTGTCAGGAAGGGAAAATCGGAAAGTTTTGTACGCAAATTGAACCAGTTTTGCCTGATTGCGACCGGTGTTTCTGTTTATCCCGCACGGATGCAATCAGTTTGGATGCATTTTTCACTCGCTTAAAGAAAAAGTGAAAAACACATTGCATCCAGATGCCTTTTGTTTTTTTACGCAAGCCCCATTCACTTCTATGGAGCCAGGACTGCATGCTGCGATTTTTCCTGAATGCTGAGATGATGTGTGAAAAAACGTTCACTACACGGATCGCAGTCGTTGGAAAACTCATTCATGTAAAAGAGCCCTAAACGTGAAAATCAAACATCGTATAGTACATGTCAGTTTCTTTCTAACAAAGCTAGAACCAGCCCTGTACCTCACATGGATCCAGAGATCTCCCCATTCATTTCTCCAATTATTCTGCTAGATTTATTTAAAGCTAGGGGCTCTGGGGGCGTGTCCTTGCTACTGCAGCCGGTGCAAGTTGAAGAATGGAACTGAGCATGTGTGTCCCACCTCAGCGAGGTGGTCAAGAAATTAAATTCAGACTGCCGTATGTTTTTTGCGGTCTGTAAAAATGCGGATCCATTTTTTTGCGGACAGTTCAGTCTGTGTTCCATATGCATTCCGTTTTTTGCGTATCCATAGATTTGAATGGGGCCACGAAGCTGCCAAACATAGGGCATGCTCTTTTTTTTTTTTTTGCTGCGCCGTGAAACGGAATAAGAGATGCGGATAGCACACAGTGTGTTGTCCGCATCTTTTGCTGACCTATTGAAATGAATGGGTCCGCACCCGTTCCGCAAAATTGTGGAACGGGTGCTGAACAAAACATACGGCCACCATCTGAATAAGCCCTTATGCCGATTCACTCCCCCGCGATCGGCCCAGGAAACACTGTACGTGTGTTGATCGCATATCCCGGGTCCTGAACTGCCTGCGTGATAGTAAGTTATGATATAGTCAGATCATATCTATTTCTGGGGCTATGTCAGTGTAAAAACATGATGACCCATGGTAAGATAGAGACTGACTGTATAACATATTAGTATGATGCAGTCAGGGCCGGCCTTTGGGGTGTGCGGGCTGTGCGGCCGCACAGGGCGCCATAGCAACAGGGGCGCCGGGCGGCCGACAGCCCGCAATGTAATATGGGCAGGCGAGGCGGCACTTATGTTTTCCCACGGGGCGGGCGGGCCCCCGCCCCCTCCATCTCCCCCTCCCCTGTATTCAGCAGGGGGCGCACGTTGCGGTTTAAAAAAAAAAACTTCGGGCGGCTGGCGGCGCCCCTCATTCTGCGCCGCCTGAGTGGCTGAGCCTGCCTGCGCCTGCTGTGTGCTGTTAGTGTAGCGTGGCCGAGCTCTGTTCGATCCGCGGTACAGGAGCTTTTGTTTCCTGTACCCGGCCGGACTGACAGGAAGTGCTCACTTAGTGTGCACTTCCTGTCAGTCCGGCCGGGTACAGGAAACAAATGCTCCTGTACCGCGGATCGAACAGAGCTCGGCCACGCTACACTAGAGGTGGAAATGAGAGTGATGGGAGGGGGGGGGGGGAGGAGAAATAATGAGAGTGATGGGGGGGAGGGGGGGGGGGAGGAGAAATAATGAGAGTGATGGGGGGGGGGGGAGGAGAAATAATGAGAGTGATGGGAGGGGGGGGGAGGAGAAATAATGAGAGTGATGGGAGGGGGGGGGGAGGAGAAATAATGAGAGTGATGGGAGGGGGGGGGAGGAGAAATAATGAGAGTGATGGGAGGGGGGGGGAGGAGAAATAATGAGAGTGATGGGAGGGGGGGGGGAGGAGAAATAATGAGAGTGATGGGGGGGGGGAGGAGAAATAATGAGAGTGATGGGGGGGGGGAGGAGAAATAATGAGAGTGATGGGAGGGGGGGGAGGAGAAATAATGAGAGTGATGGGAGGGGGGGGGGAGGAGAAATAATGAGAGTGATGGGGGGGGGAGGAGAAATAATGAGAGTGATGGGGGGGGAGGAGAAATAATGAGAGTGATGGGAGGGGGGGGAGGAGAAATAATGAGAGTGATGGGAGGGGGGGGGGGAGAAATAATGAGAGTGATGGGGGGGGAGAAATAATGAGAGTGATGGGGGGGGGGAGAAATAATGAGAGTGATGGGGGGGGGGAGAAATAATGAGAGTGATGGGGGGGGGAGAAATAATGAGAGTGATGGGGGGGGGGAGAAATAATGAGAGTGATGGGGGGGAGAAATAATGAGAGTGATGGGGGGGGGGAATAATGAGAGTGGGGGGGGGAGAATAATGAGAGTGATGGGGGGGAGAATAATGAGAGTGATGGGGGGGAGAATAATGAGAGTGATGGGGGGGAGAATAATGAGAGTGATGGGGGGGAGAATAATGAGAGTGATGGGGGGGAGAATAATGAGAGTGATGGGGGGGGAGATCAATGAGAGTGATGGGGGGAATAATGAGAGTGATGGGGGGGGGAATAATGAGAGTGAGGGGGGTGGGAATAATGAGAGTGAGGGGGGTGGGAGAATAATGAGAGTGAGGGGGGTGGGAGAATAATGAGAGTGAGGGGGGGGAGAATAATGAGAGTGATGGGGGGGAGAATAATGAGAGTGATGGGGGGGGAGAATAATGAGAGTGATGGGGGGGAAAATAATGAGAGTGATGGGGGGAGAATAATGAGAGTAATGGGGGGGGGGGAATAATGAGAGTGACAATGGAGTCCCCAGAGCCAGACTGCAGCCAGAGTCCAGATCATCTTATTGTCCTGGTGGTAAGTAGACAATGCAATATGTTTATTATTTAATTGTTTAGTTATTAATACTACATTGGAAACTAATTTTCTCAGCTGGACACCGGCCGACATGCGCTGGGAGCCTCACCAGCGGTTAGGGTAGGGAAAAAGCACTGGCCCGTACGTAAATTTTTCCCTTCCCTAACCGCTGGTGAGGCTCCCGGTGCATGCGCAGTGTCGGCCGGTGTTCAGCTGAAAACATCCATCCGATCACTGCGCATTGGCCCATAGTTTTTCCCTACCCTAACCGCCGGCGAGGCTCCTGGCGCATGCGCTGCTGTGAAATTTCCCTAACCTGTCGTTGTGCGGCTGCGCGATGCTGCACACCTCCTCACGTCATGTCCGGTGCGACCGGAAGTGACGAGGGTAGGGAAATCTCACGAACTAGGGAAGTATAACATTACACCGGCCTTTGGGGTGTGAGGGCTGGTAACTACTTGGTTGGATAGTCAGCCAGCCTATGCCATGATGCCAGCAACAAGCATTTTTTTTTTTTTTTTTGGGGGGGGGGGGGGGGGCGCCACAAGGTTAGCTCGCACAGGGCGCCTGAACACCTAAGGCCGGCCCTGGATGCAGTTCGGGTCAGGAGACATGTGGACATTGTTCCCTGGGCTGATCACAGTTGTATACATAAGCTCTTAGAGGTAGGAACTGGAGGATTACATGGCAGGTGTGTGTGGTGAGAGAGGAGAGGATTCAAGGAGGGTAGATCACACAGGCTGTAGATATAGATGAAAAGACACAAGACAGCTTTCCGGGGAAGAATCACATAGGCTGTGCACAAGTATATCGAGAAAGCAGAGCACTCACTGAACACTCTGCAGGGAGGATGAGAATCACACACTCATCAGCACAAGTAAGAAGAGATCCCTTATGAGCTGTAGAAGGGGGAAAAGTCCTGTAATGAAGCTGTGCTGATACATGAGAGCTAGTGAGGACAGCAGCATCCTGGACACACTGTCACAGACGTTCCCGTGACAGGTGGCAGGAGATCAATGAAACTGGCAACACGTGGTTTGATCTGACAGGTTTTCCTTGTGGATCAATAGGAGTCTGTGTTGTTTCTGGTAATGGCCACACCCCTTGCCTCAGGTGTTGCTAATATGATTATTTAACCTTCCTTATTTATAGTTGCTTCTCCCACTATGCTGTGCAGTTTATAGCTTTAGTTTGAGTTGTGGATAGCTGGTGTGTGGATCTTGGCGGAATTCCTGGCGCTTCCATTGCTCCTAAGAAGTTAAGTCTTTCCTTTCCCTTTTTGTATTTTGTTTGAGTTCTGTGTGTTTCATTTCCCTGTCATTTGTATTTAGGCCTGAGGGAGACTCCTGTTAGTCCTTCCTTTTGGAGGAACAGGTTTTCTCAGTCCTGACAGGTGTCCATCTCCTTTCCCTAGTTTCAAGGCCTTATTCCCTCACCCCTTTCCCTCCTATCTTCGGTGTGGTGTTTCCCTCCCACACCCGAACGTGACACACACAGACCTTACATTCAGCATGCATTTCTGGGAGGGAAACATCCATGCGAGGAAAGTCTGAAACTAGGAGCAGGTTGTAAACTTCATATGAGGCATAATAATGAAAATAAATGAAGAAATGACAATTGCAGCCTGAAACTCAGTCTAGAGCATTCCGGAGAATTCCGTTAGGGTGTTGACTTTATTCACACTGTGTGAACAATTCACGTTTTGTCTTTTTTCTGGTGTAAAAATTGCAGTACAAACTGCAACAAGACTGTACTGTGTAAATAAACCCGTACAGTGGTTCTCTCGTGTACAGTTGTGAGGAATGCGGGGAGATTCACTACAGTGGGAAGTTTACAAAACTCTACTACATAACATGCAATACTTGCAGATGACCTCTGGTAGGGTGACTCCGGGTCTTTCCTAGCTAATATCTGAGGACATATCAGTATACAGACCGGAAGGTTGTCATAGATACTGGGATGAGAGGAAATAGCAGTGAGTGTCCAGGAGCCCCCATCCAGGATACTAAAAGACACAAAAAGAGTGCAACTATTCCAGAGGCCCAAAGGAAGAAGGACCCCAGACACGAATAACTGTCATCAGGGGAGCTCTATTAGGAATGTCACACCAGACATTTATCTGGTGTGGCCTTCAAAACAGCTTATGCCAACAGGTACCTGGATGATGCCAAGTATGTATTAATGCACTACAGGAGATTTACAAGACCTTTTAATGACAGTTCATTGCTCTGCTTTGGGCATTCTCTTTTTGTAAGATAAGGGTACTTTCACACTTGCGTTAAATGTTTCCGGTATTGAGTTTTATCCTAATGCATTCTGAATAGAGAGCAATCCGTTCGGAATGCATCAGGATGTCTTCAGTTCAGTCACTGTACGGTTTTTAGATGGAGAAAATACCAGAACATTTGCCGGAATTCCGGATCCGGCATTATTTTCCATTGCGCAGACCTTTAAAAATGTGAAAAAGATAAATACCGGATCAGTTTTTCTGGATGACAACCGGAGAGACGGATCCTGTATTGCAATGCATTTGTGAGACGGATCCACATCCAGATCCGTCTACAAATGGTATCAGTTTGCATACAGATTGCCGGATCCGGCAGGCAGTTACGGCAACGGAAATGCCTGCCAGAATCCAACAACGCAAGTGTGAAAGTACCAAAAGCTGCCTAAAACAATTTTTTTTTGCTGCTCAGTGACTCTAAGTGATCAGCGGCAGTGTATTGAAAGGAGGGGATCCAGAAGCAAGTTTCCCTGCAGTGCCTCCACAGGACAAATAAGGCATTACATAGTCACCACTCAGTCGTGTAATATACAGGCATGCTGAGTCACACCATAAAGTTTAGGGAAGTTGTCACTGACTGCAGGAACCAGGTCCCTAGTGTTATACAGTGTGAGTTTCGTCTTTAAGGTTCACCAGCAGAATGCCTTGGTGCCCGTCTTATCCATCCCCCATCCTCCTTCTTGCTGCCTAGTTAGGATCTGTAATCAAGCCCCTCCTTCCTTCCCCTCTGTATTTGGGCTGGTACCCCACATGCAGTTAACTCTCTTCTGCTGCCATTTTCTAGAGCTGCAAAAATTGTTTGCTTCGCACGTGCAGTTGGATATGTTCTTACTGTTATTCTTTTTTTTTTATTGTAGAGCTCTACTAGAAGCTCCTTATGACAATTCACAGCTGGAGGTTGATGGTTACTGAGGAGATGAAGGCGAACTTACTCATTGGGAGTCTGGTGGAGGGCATAGAGCTTCTGATGCCAATATAATTTACATTACATGTTAAGGGCTGTCCCACACTGTTTTGTGTTTTTGGGCCAAAAAAAAAACACCTAAAAATGTTAGACTTGCTCTGTTTTTTTTTTTTTTACTTTTTTAGGTGGTTTTATCCATATAGTGTGTTTTACCACCTTTACCAGACGTTTTTGCCTTGTGCTGTAAGCAGTAAGGGAAAATATACCGGTATAAAAATGCCAAGAAAATACACCAACACACACTACAGATGCATTTTAAAGCTACAGAAAAACATTGGAGGTCTATGGGAGGAAAACGGCAGGCAGTGAGAGATAAAATACCAGACAAAGAGACAATTTCCAAAAAATGCCATCGACTCCAAATAATGCACCTCAAGGTTAAAAAAAAAAGAAAAAAAAAAGCCTGTTTAGTGTTTAATATTTCCCATAGACTTCGATGCCAAATTTGGAGCTGGTATTTGTAGCCTAATAAAAGGCACAAAAATATTCAGCTAAAAAAAACAAAAACAAAAAAAACCGGCAAAATTCCTCAAAAACACCAGAAACATACTGTACCAGGGTCCTGAATATGGGAGCCCCCTCTATTTTTAAAGGGTTTGGCCCATCTGGGACATTGATTGCATATGGCTAGGATATGCCATCAATGTCCTACCTCTGGGACCTGCACCTATCTAGAGGAGGGGGCCCGAAGTGGAGCGCACCCCACACATACGCAGCATGGACTTTATTCATCGCTATGGGAGTTCTGAAAATAGCTTGAATTTTCAGAAGTCCCATAGTGTGAATAGACAGAGCCGCGGGCAAGCACGGCCACCTCAGTTCACCACTACGGTACTGCCGGAAAAAGCCCAGCCATCATTAGCTAATTTTTGGAACTCCTATAATGGTGAACGGAGGGTGACTGCGCATGCGCACTTACTGTCTGTTCACTTTAGGGGGCCTGTTCTGGAGATAGGAGTGGGTCCCAGACATGGGAACTGCATCTATCCGATCCTAATGGCATATTCTATCGACAGGTTGTCAATGTCCCAAATGGCAATGCCCCTTTAACAGAGTATTAGAAAATAGGTTCAAAACCGGGCAACCCCTTTAATTCAGGAGGGACATTATATGCAATAAACCAGGGGCCGCTGTGCCTGTTGACACCTGCCATTGACTCCTATTTACCGTAGACTCTTGTAAGAGGTGGAGCAATTGCTAACCTGCCGCTTTCCAGCTGTCTTAATATACTCAGCGTGCCACGGGTGCACGGCTTGTTAACCAGTAACCTTGATGTCAGAAGATCACAGCGCCCTGTGATAAGCCAACAATGGGCGATTCCAGCTGATGGTTCACATCATATTGGATGTCTTAGTAGATATATGGTACATATAGTATAGATTAGGCCTGGGGGCACAGCCATAGCTAGGCCTTTCTTCACCGGGTCAACCGGTATCTAAATACCCGGTCCAGGCAAAGTGGCCTCTTGGTGCCCCCCTGGCAACCAGCAAGCAGGGAACATGGTTTACCCCTTCCCCCCTCCAGCTACGTCCCTGCCTAGGAGAAGTGAAGCAGGATGAAGGATGAGCGGTCACAATGATATTCACAAGAGTAAATGACCAAACTTGACCGATAACGATGCCTCATTGTATATAAACAGAAGTCAATGTACATAAGAAATCACTTCTTTTAAAATCACTTAAAGGCAGTTCCTCGAGAAAGTGCTGAACACCGTCATTCCCTGTTGGACCATCCATGTAACTTTTTACACAACTTCACCCAAGCTTAATTTCCCTAACCTGCTGAGCTTACAATCTAGAGTAAGGGGTCTACAGCAGTTCTATTGGTGTTCTTAAAGTGACAGTAACCATAAAGCCCTCAGCTTATAATGGTGCAGCAGCCTTATTAGAGGAACCGCTAATAGCCGGAAGTCTCCCCAACCTATTCTGGCTGATAACAGAAAGCAATAGATTGCCCTCGCCTGCACAGTAAATAGAGAAGAGACTGCAGGTTCAGTGTCCTTTCAATCACTGAGCTACTACCACCAGCATCGCACCATTCTGTCCTGATTGCCGCCTCGGTGGTTCAAAATTATAAAGGTACCGAACCCTTTAATAGACAAAAAGTGAGATTTTATGGGGTTATGTATACGATGTATAACTTCACTGTTAAACCTGTAAAATGGCGCCGACTTCTCTCAGTCGTGTGGCGCATAAGAAGCCGAGATCACTTACGACGGTTATTTTCTGTTATACGTTTCCGGCAAAAAACTTTTTGAAAATGTCCCACCGTGTACAACGCCCCTTCAGCTTCTGCAAATGGCGGACATAACGGCACCACCTGTGAACGCGACCCTTGCTTTACGGACGCCCCCTCAAGTCACTACTGTATAATAGTTACATGATTGTGAAAATAGCATAAACATCAAGCGTCCCCCCGAGATGTAACGGCCTCTCCGGCCCCACTGCACAGGTATCCTGCTACGTTCTTACAGATCAATGCAAATACAGAAGCCCCAGGGACAGTATTGAGCTAAGCGGCTGCTGCGGAACCTCTTTACACAAGTTTTCCTTCCCAGTCGCATGCCTTCACGTATCCCAGGACGAATCCCATTTCCCTCCAGCACTGCAGCTGTGTCTTATTTACACCGCAGTCCATCTGTAATGCAGGAAGACTCCACAACACGGGGACACATGCCAAAATACAGGGACACAGCAGGGCCCCTACTACACCACAAATCATGCAGGAATTTGCCTGCTCAGTGAGATGATGAGCAAGAAAGTCGCCGAGCTCCCCACATTACCCCAATATAAGGAATAACTCACGCCCTGGTTTTTGGGAATCCCATGGAGAGTAGGATTTCGAGGGATGATCCATGCTTGATGGTCCCGGTGCGGGGCTGCCTGTTCTTCCTGGGGATGATCTTGCTGTACAGGTCGTCTTTTGCAGCCATGGTCGGAGAAGGGTTAATGTATCATCCCTCAGCATAGAGCCATGTCACAGACAGCAGCTTGTGATAAGAGGCAGTGGTATCAGCAGCAGCTTCCTGGTGCTGCAGTCACAGGCAGGGTAGGAAGTGACACATTGTATCACTAGCCCTGACACAAGACCCCCCTGTCCCCTCCTGCCCACCAGGTAATAGTCATGTTTGAATGGATCAAAAAGATGTGTCTTCCAAGCACACTCCCCCCTCCGCTCCTTCTTAAAGGGGCAGCGTAGCAATGCTATTTGTCAGCAATAAGGAATTCACAGCAGAGTGGAAGCTACTGCCCATTTTATGCACATTCAGGTCTTCTGGCACACAATGATCCTCTCCAGATGCCCCCTTGTGGTGGAAAGTCATTACTGCGATAGGATCATTTTACATCAATGGGATTTCAATTCATAAATTTGTTGTAACACAGCCGTGGCTTTGGCGTCACTTCTGGAAACGACGGGGTATTAGGCAATTGCTTAAATAGCAATTCACTAATATTTTTTTGCACTTGTTTCCTCTAGCTCTTGGGTCAATCAGAAGACACAGAGCTGACGTTCCAAGAAAATCAAAAGCTAAAATATACAGCAACCATCCATAATATTAAAACCACCAGCATAGTATCGTGTAAGGCTATTTTCACACTAGCGTTTTTACTGGATCCGGCAGGGTTCAGCAAAAACGCTTCCGTTACTGATAATACAACCATCTGCATCCGTTATGAACTGATCCAGTTGTATTATCTTTAACATTGCCAAGACGGATCCGTCATGAAGTCCATTTAAAGTCAATGGGGGACGGATCCGTTTTCTATTGTCAGATTGTGCCAGAGAAAACCGATCCGTCCCCATTGACTTGCATTGGGGGTCATCCATCTTGTGCCACATCCCAGGACGGAAAGCAAACTACAACATGTTACGGTTTGCTCCCTGGTCTGGAAACGCAACTTAGGCTACTTTCACACTTGCGTTCGGAGCGGATCCGTCTGGTATTTGTACAGACGGATCCGCTCCTATAATGCAAACGATCGTATCCGTTCAGACGGAACCGTCTGCATTATATTTTACTAAAAAAGTCTAAGTACAATTTGTATTCAGACGGATCCGTCCAGACTTTACATTGAAAGTCAATGGGGGGCGGATCCGTTTGAAAAATGCACCATATTGTGTCACCTTCTAACGGATCTGCCCCCCATTGACTTCCATTGTAACTCTGGACGGATCCGTTTGCCTCCGCACGGCCAGGCGGACACCCGAACGCTGCAAGCAGCGTTCAGGTGTCCACCTGCTGAGCGGAGCGGAGGACAGACGGTGCCAGACTGAGGAATTCTGAGCGGATCCGCATCCACTCAGAATGCATTAGGGCTGGACGGGGCCGCTTGTGAGAGCCTTCAAACAGAACTCGCAAGCGGAGCCCCGAACGCTAATGTGAAAGTAGCCTAAACGGAACGGAATGCATTTTAGAGCACTCCGTTCTGTTCAGTTTTGTCCCCATTGACAATGAATAGGGACAAAACTGAAGGGATTTTTTTTCCCGATATTGAGCCCCTAGGACAGATCTCAATACCGGAAAACTAAAATGCTAGTGTGAAAGTAGCCTAAGTCTTTCTTAGGCCCCTTTCACAAGAGCGAGTATTCCGCGCTGGTGCGATGCGTGAGTTGAACGCATTGCACCCGCACTGAATCCTGACCCAATTATTTCTATGGGGCTGTTCACATGAGCTGTGATTTTCACGCATCACTTATGCGTTGCGTGAAAATCGCAGCATGCTCCTCTTTGTGCGTTGCGATAATCCACGCAACGCAGGCCCCATAGAAGTGAATGGGGTTGCGTGAAAATCGCAAGCATCCGCAAGCAAGTGCGGATGCGGTGCGATTTTCACACATGGGTTCTAGGTGACAGTCTATTCACTGTATTATTTTCCGTTATAACATGGTTAACTCACCTTATCCTCTTGTTCGCGTAGTTCGTTCCCGGTCTGTTCTTTGCTAGCTGTGGGCTTGGGCTAAAGGACCTTTGATGACGTCAGATCACAAGCTCCATCACCATGGTGATGGACCATGTGATTGGAGCATGTGATCTGACGTCACCACAGGTCATTCCCAAACAGTCTTTGCAGTGTGTGATGCAAGGGCCACTGCCATTAGGGCAAACATTACCATGAAGGGGTTTACTTGGTCTACAACGTTTAGGTAGATAGTATGTGAAAGAAAACCGAGGACTGAGCCCACAGGTACAGAGGGTACACGATACCACACAGACACAGACAACGGTTCTTTCCCAGCAGTTCATTTTGCTAAATGTAGTGAACAAAAAGCTGAGAATATATAAAACAGATTGGTAAACCAACAGTAAATGTAACACTGTCTAACAATAAACCAGTAAATGTGAAGTTTTCCCTAAAGTCCATTAAGCAGTCTAGCTGCACTTGTATGTTCCTGCTCCCAGCACATAACACCCTATGAGTAGCCAGTGAGATAGGGTGTCAGCGTATGAATCCCTTAGGGCTATGCATTAGCTTGCAGCCCGTACACCGCAATGTAACTGAACTTGGAGCATTATTGTATGTCCAAATGCCACTTCAACAGTATAGTGCAATGTGACACGGCAAAGCCGGACTTACAGTTCCTTGAGCAGGTTCTTGGTGTTTTTTCTTATTTTCTGGTCCACTCCAGAACTGGATCCTATAGACACGACACTCCTGGGATCGTTGCTGCAAACCTCCCCTTTGTGCTGTAGTGAGTCTCCACTGCGAGCCGGTCCATTCCCTTCCAGATTCAGCAGAGATGATCCCTTGTGGTTTCCAGCAGCACCAAGCACAGCCTCCGTCTGCTCACTTTCTGCTTCTGGAGGAAGCTCCTCCCCTTACACAGGGAGAGCGTGATGCAATAAGTAATTTGCTAAGTCCAGTGTCAAACCTGCATATTCAGTTTGCTATCACACTTGTAAGGGTCCAAAACAGCCCATAAATTAGCTATTTTCCAACTTTGCAAACTAAATAGGTTATTAGTATTCCTCTGAACACCTCCATTACAGAATTATCTGTCGAGGAACAACTCTCTGAAAAACAAGGTCTGGACATGTTACTGTGTAATCTTTGAGTTGACCTATCAGAGTCTTCCCTTTGGACTTCATAGACTGGGCCTTCCAGATACACCTGCCGTTTCACAATATATGGCTGCGGTTACCAGCAGTCATTCAATTTATCTGTGGGCCGTTTGGCATGAACCAATACTCTGTCACCCGGAGACAAGCGTGTAGTCTGCACAGGTTGATGATCCCTAGGGGTTTGCTGTTACAACTTCTCATTGACCAACCGATGAACTCAGTTTGTCTTAGTGTTCCTGCACCCATGAGTCAGCTGTCCTAGGGAACTCTTCCGAAAGAGGTCCAAAGTTCATTTTGGCAACTTATTGCCCTGGACAACCCAACAGCAGCATGTGTGGCATATAGCCGGTAGTGTTATGAACACAACTATTATACGCCCAGAGTAGTTCAGGCAAATACTCGGGCCAGCGCAACTTACGTTCTTTCTCCAGAGTATGGAGCATCTATAGAAGCGTCCTGTTGAATCTTTCATAGGCCCCATTACCCTGTGGGTGGTATGGCGTCGTTCATGACTTTGCAATCCCATACAGCGGACACAGCTCTTCCATCAACTTCCCTTGGAAGCAAGCTCCTCGATCAGAATGAATCCGCTTCGGCATCCGTACACCTGGATAAAGTGTTTGCGCACTGCACGGGCGTCTGATCATGGGTAAGTACTACCACAGAAAACTTTGTGTTCAGTCATCACAAGTCAATATTGGTGACCACTCACCGACTGGCCAATCAAGATGTAATCGATCATTGGGATCTCCAGTGGTGCGGACGTTCGAATAACTTGAATTGGGGCTCTCTGCTCAGGAGGCTTCACCAGCTCGCATGCTCGACACTTCTGTCACACTTCACGGACAATCTGCTCCAACTGCAGGCAGTAACGAATCTCTGTACCCACTTGTATGTCTTCTCTGCGCCAAAGTGGGCACCCTTCTCATGTCCCTCGAGGGCCACTCTTCGGGCCAGGCTACTAGGTATCACTATCTGCCACCTTTCTTCAAAATCGGTAGGCAGAAACACCTTTCAGTACATGATTCCATTTCGGATTCGCAGCCGATCCCACTGCTGCAACACCTTCCATCCATCTGAGGTCAAGCGACTTCGCTCTTCAATCTTGGGCCATATCCCAGTCTTCACCCAGTTTTGATCTTTTTTAAGTCAGGATCATCATTTTGCACTTGAGACCATTCTTCTTCAGCAACACAGTGCTGTCAGTAGCCACCCCACTTGAGCTGGCCACGGGCGACTGTTGAGGCACCCGGCCAAGATCAGGTATCTCAGTCCCTTCATCCTCTTCATCAACCTCACCTACTGGGACATCCCAGGTGACTCTAGACAGTGCATCCGCATTTGTGTTGTCATTACCGGCACAGTATTTGATGGTATGGTCAAACTTCGCCAGTCTAGCTTTGCATTCTGCAGGGGGGCCAATGGGTGATTGTCTGTTCCTACTAGAATCTGTGCCCCGGTGAGATACCCTGAGAATTTTTCAGTCATTGCCCAGACTAATGCAAACAACTCGAGTTTGAAGGAGCTATAATTTTCCGGATGGCGCTCAGAGTCCCGTAGGGACCGACTGGCATACGAAATGACTCATTCCTGCCAGTCTTTTTCTTGGGCTAGTACTGCTCCCAGTCCATGCAAACTTCCATCAGCATAGAATGTGAATGGTCTGTCATACTGAGCATATGCCAGGATGGGGGCGCTAATCAGGGCTTTCTTCAACTCAAACGTTTGCTGCTGTGGCAGCCCCCATGATATGGGCAGTGTCTTCGGACCCTTGGCAGTCCCTCTCAAGAGTTCCTGTAGCGGACTGGCGAACTTCGCAAAGCCCTTTATAAATCTTTGATAGTAACCAGTGTAAGCATCCAAAGGGTGAAGTTATTGATGGTAAGTATGTGTCACTGAGGCTGCTGCTCTCAGTGATGTAAATCCCGGAGGTAAATGGCAACCAGTGATGTTAGATTGCTGAGTTTGTGGTAGCTGGAATTTGGGTCCGGGATTTAGGAGTGACTGAAAAGTTTGTGTGGGAAGGTCACTCCTATACTCCATCTCCTGTGTTACCACCTCACCCAGCAGTAAGCTAATTTAAAAGACACACTGTCAGTGTGTGTTTAGTGTTGGTCTGCAGAGGACTTAGGAAGCATTCCTCTCCACAGTGTTCCTGAGAAGGGAAAAGACAAGATTCTGCACAAAGGTGACTCCTGTATTTTTGCCTGTTTAAAAATTGAACTGTTATATGACACATGACGGCTGAAGATAAGTGCTTTATGTGACTGAACTTTGATGGGCTGAAGCTAAGCCATCCTGTTGGAACAAATTTGAGTTGTTTTTTTTTTTTTCCCAATAAAACCCTTATGTTGCATCCAATCCTGACGACTGCCTACCATTTGTACAGCTAATCTCCACATATGGTGGAGGATGCGGGCAAGAGGTTGAAAGATTGTCGGTCCTGCCCAATCTGCCAAGTAACGGCTCCTGTGAGTCACTTTCGGAGACCCTTGGTTCCCCTGCCAATAATTGAGATTCCATTTGACAGAATAGCTATGGATTTGGTGGGGCCGTAAGTTAGGTCTGCCCGAGGCCACCAGTATATTTTGGTAGTGCTGGACTATGCCACCAGGTATCCTGAAACCATTCCGTTGCGGAAAACCTCCTCCAAGTGCATTGCTCGGGAGTTGGTTCATATATTTTCCAGAACTGGTCTACCAAAAGAAATACTGACTGACCAGGGTACACCTTTCATGTCCAAAGTTATGAAAGAGCTTTGCAACCTGCTGAAAATTAAGCAGCTAAGAACCTCTGTATATCATCCCCAAACAGATGGCCTCGTAGAGAGGTTCAATAAAACCTTAAAGGGGATGTTGAGAAGGGTGGTAGAAAAGGATGGGCGGGACTGGGATTGTCTGTTGCCATATCTCATGTTCTCCATCCGAGAGGTCCCCCACTCCTCCACTGGCTTCTCTCCATTTGAGTTATTATATGGGAGACATCCCAGGGGATTGCTGGATATTGCCAAGGAGACTTGGGAGAGTGAGGCTACCCCTTACAGAAGTGTGATAGAACACGTGGCCCAAATGCAAGATCGCATCAGCAGTATTATGCCCATCGTGAGGGAACACATGCAGAAGGCCCAAGAGTCCCAAAGCAGGGTGTACGTTAGAGCGGCCCGGGTGAGGCAGTTCAACCCTGGGGACAGGGTACTAGTGCTGGTTCCCACAGTAGAAAGCAAATTTCTGGCCAAGTGGAAGGGTCCTTTTGAAGTAGTAGAAAGAGTTGGAGAAGTCAATTATAAAATACATCAGCCTGGGAAAAGAAAGCCCATCCAACTCTATCACATCAATTTAATCAAACCATGGAAGGATAGAGAGTCCCTGGTAGCGGCCACAAAACCTCAAATTGATTGTCACACAGATATTGAAAAGGTTGCAATAGGTGACACCCTGTCCAAACCCCAAAAACAAGAAACAAAGGAGTTTCTACAGCAGAACAGGGATATTTTTACGGACCTGCCAGGCACTACAGATGTCATTCAGCATGATATAGTCACTGACCCCAAGGTAACAATAAACATTAAACCATACAGAATCCCTGAAGCTCAGAGACAAGCGGTCTCTGAGGAGGTAAAGCGTATGTTAGCTCTGCAGGTTATTGAGGAATCCAAAAGCGGGTGGTCCAGCCCCATTGTATTAGTGCCTAAGCCAAATGGGACCTGGCGGTTCTGCAATTACTTCCGCCATCTAAATGAAGTCTCTAAATGCGATTCCTATCCTATGCACCGGGTGGATGAATTAATTGAAAGGTTGGGACCAGCTAGGTATATTACCACACTTGACCTCACCAAGGGGTACTGGCAGATTCCCCTATCAGAGGAGGCAAAGGAAAAGACTGCCTTCTCCACCCCAGACTGGCTCTTTCAATATATCCGGATGCCCTTTGGGTTACAAGGGGCACCCGCCACTTTCCAGAGAGCGATGGACAGGGTCTTGGGGCCCCATAAAAAGTACGCAGCAGCATACTTAGACGATATTGTGGTCTTTAGCACGGACTGGGAATCCCATCTAGGTAAGGTACAGGCCGTACTGGATTCCCTCAGGAAAGCTGGCTTTACTGCTAACCTAGAGAAGTGCGCTATTGGGTTGGAGGAGGCTCGCTATCTGGGGTATATTGTAGGTAAGGGCACAATAAGACCATAGGTAAACAAAGTGGAGGCAATTCAGAAGTGGCCACAGCCTCGGACAAAAAAACAAGTGAAGGTGTTCTTGGGGATTGTTGGCTATTACCGCAGATTTGTTCCGAACTTTGCCTCCATTGCAGCACCATTAACAGACCTCACAAAAGGGAGAAAGTCAGTAATGGTCCAGTGGTCTCAAGAGGCAGAAAAGGTGTTTCAGGACCTTAAAAAAGCCCTATGCAGTCAGCCTGTGCTGATCGCACCAGACTTCTCGAAAGAGTTTATTGTCCAGACTGATGCCTCAGAGGTTGGGTTAGGGGCAGTAATGTCACAAGAGGTAAATGGGGACGAACACCCCATCATATATTTGAGTAGAAAACTCACCTCCTGTGAGAGAAACTAGTCAATAGTGGAGAGGGAGTGTTTGGCAATAAAGTGGGCCCTCGTGGCTTTGCGGTACTATTTGGCAGGTAGGAAGTTCCGCTTGGTATCTGACCATGCCCCTTTAAAATGGATGTGCCGAAATAAAGGAACAATGCACGGGTAACACGGTGGTTCCTGGAGTTGCAGGACTTTAATTTTTGGTAGAGCACAGGGCAGGGAAGCTTCATGTTAATGCTGATGCCTTGTCAAGGATTTACTGTCTATCAGGGTCAAGTGCCCAGTCCCCTGGCCTTGGGCGGGGGGGGGGGGGGGGGATATGTAAGCATCCAAAGGGTGAGGTTATTGATGGTAAGTATGTGTCACTGAGGCTGCTGCTCTCAGTGATGTAAATCCCGGAGGTAAATGGCAACCAGTAATGTTAGATTGCTGAGTTTGTGGTAGCTGGAATTTGGGTCCGGGATTTAGGAGTGACTGAAAAGTTTGGGTGGGAAGGTCACTCCTATACTCCATCTCCTGTGTTACCACCTCACCCAGCTGGAAGCTAATTTAAAAGACACACTGTCAGTTTGTGTTTAGTGTTGGTCTGCAGAGGACTTAGGAAGCATTCCTCTCCGCAGTGTTCCTGAGAAGGGAAAAAACAAGATTCTGCACAAAGGTGACTCCTGTATTTTTGCCTGTTTAAAAATTGAACTGTTATATGACACATGACGGCTGAAGATAAGTGCTTTATGTGACTGAACTTTGATGGGCTGAAGCTAAGCCATCCTGTTGGACAGGCTTAGACTAGCCCACAGCGGTACTGGGGAAATCCCTGGTGGGCCCCTTGTCGCCTACCCCCTGCACAAGTGGCACATAACACATTAGATTTACAGCATTACATACTATTTATTCAATGTACAGCACCTCAACCAGGCTATGTTCATATAAGAAACGTGTTAGATTATTTATTATATTTGAATGTATACGTACGGTGGACCCCCAAAATAAATTTTACTGGTGGGCCCTAGGTACTCCAGTCCGACACTGCTGTTGGAACAAATTTGAGTTGTGTTTTTTTTCCAATAAAACCCTTATGTTGCATCCAATCCTGATGACTGCCTGCCATTTGTACAGCTAATCTCCACACCAGCCAATCCTAGGAATGCTTTCACTTCTCGAAGCGTCTTAGGTTTCGGCCACTTACTCACTGTCTCTACTTTACTCTCCGCAGGGCGAACTCCTGCAGCTGATACGATGTGTCCCAGATAATCTAGGCTTGTTTGGAAGAGATAGCTCTTCCTCGGTTTGATCTTAAGGCCATAACACTTGCCGCAGTCTCCTCAAATGTTCTTCAAATGTAGTTGCATGGACTATCACGTCATCCAGGTAGATCAGAATCAACTTAAAGTTCAGTTTATCCATTAGGCGTTGGAATGTACCCGGAACATTCATCTGCCCGAATGGCATTCTGTTGAACTCATACAGCCCCATGGGTAGGATAAAGGCTGTCTTCTGTCTATTCATCTCTGCCAGAGGTACTTGCCAGTAGCCGTTTGCCAAGTCCAGAGTTGAGAAATACTTGGCACGCTGTAGTGCCATCAATGACTCTTCAATCCTAGGCAGGGTAAAAGCGTCCTTTACTGTGGCAGCATTTAAAGGGGCTCTGAACCCGGACATATCCCCATTTTCACCCAGGCAGCCCCCCTGACTTGAGCATTGGAGCAGAGGTCCCAGAGGATTTCATCTCCATTTCCAAGAACGTTAGCACCGCTGGCCTCTCTCTGTACATGTGACCAGATCTCCTGGAGGGCGTTAGCAAACTGGGGAATAGTCTCTTCTTCACGCTGAAAGCAAGTGAAGAAATGGGACCTAAGGCTGCCAGTACTGGTCGTTTCTCCGCAAATAGACTCGAGAATATAGCATTCAGTGTCTTTCTTTCCTCTTCTGGACGTAGGATTACAGTGCGTCTAGCATCCTCTTCCAAGGCGTTAAATGTTGTCACCTTACATCACTAAAAAGTACAACAGCAAGCGATCAAAAAGGTGTATACCCACCAAAATAGTACCAATCTAACCTTCACCTAAGCCCGCAAAAAATGAGCCCTTACCTAAGACAATCGCCCAAAAAGTAAAAAAAAAACTATGGCTCAGAATATGGACACTAAAACATTATTTATTTAGTTTTAAAAAAAGCTGTTGCGTAAAACTTAAGTAAATTTAAAAAAGTATACATATTAGGTATCGCCGCTTCCGTAAGAACCGGCTCTATAAAAATATCACATGACCTAACCCCTCAGGTGAATACCGTAAAAAAATAAAAATAAAGTGTAAAAAAATTCTATTTTTGTCAACTTACATCACAAAAAGTGTAATAGCAAGAGATCAAAAAGTCATATGCACCCCAAAATAGTGCCAATCAAACCTTCATCTCATCCCCTCATCCCGAAAAAAAGGAGCCCCTACACAAGACAGTCGCCCAAAAAATAAATTAAACTATGGCTTTCAGAATGAGACTCTAAAGAATCTTTTTTTTTTTTTTTTTTTTTTTTTATTGCTTTGTTATGTAAAACTGAAACAAACAACCAAAAAAAGTAGTCATATTTGGTATTGTGGTATTGTCACGTCCGTTACAACCTGCTCTATAAAAAATACCACATGATCTAACCTGTCAGATGAATGTTGTAAATAACAAAAAATAAAAACCGTGCCAAAACAGCAATTTCTTGTTACCTTGCCTCATAAAAAGTGTAATATAGAGCAACAAAAAAAATCATATGTACCCATAAATAGTACCAACAAAACTGCCACCCTATCCCGTAGTTTCTAAAATGGGGTCACTTTTTTGGAGGTTCTACTCTAGGGGTGCATCAGGGGGGCTTCTAATGGGACATGGTGTCAAAAAAACAGTCCAGCAAAATCTGCTTCCAAAAACCGTATGGCATTCCTTTGATTCTGCGCCCTGCCGTGTGCCCATACAGCAGTTTACGACCACATATGGGGTGTTTATGTAAACTACAGAATCAGGGCCATAAATATTGAGTTTTGTTTGGCTGTTAACCCTTGCTTTGTAACTGGAAAAATACATTATTCAAATGGAAAATCTGCCAAAAAAGTGAAATTTGATCTCTATTTTTCATTAATTCTTGTGGAACACCTAAAGGGTTAACAAAGTTTGTGAAATCAGGTTTGAATACCTTGAGGGGTGTAGTTTGTAAAATGGGGTCATTTTTGGGTGTTTTCTATTATGTAAGCCTCACAAAGTGACTTCAGACCTGAACTGGTCCTGAAAAAGTGGGTTTTAGAAATTTTCTGAAAAATTTCAAGATTTGCTTCTAAACTTCTAACCCTTCTAACGTCCCCAAAAAATAAAATGGCATTCACATAATGATACAAACATGAAGTAGACATATAGGGAATGTAAATTAATAACTATTTTTTTTAGGTATTACTATGTATTATAATAGCAGAGAAATAGAAATGAGAAATTTTGGGTAATTTTGGAATTTGTTTATAAATAAAAAAAAAAATTTGGACACATTTTTACCACTGTCATGAAGTGGACAATATGATACAATATGTGACAAGAAATGGCCTGGATAAGTGAAAGCGTTTTAAAGCTATCACCACATAAAGTGACACGTGTCAGATTTGCAACAAATGGCCTGGTCCTTAAGGTGAAAATGAGCCCAATCCTCAAGGGGTTAAAGTGTGCGGCCCAGTCTTCTAACAGCATATTTTGGCCATCAAATCGCACTAGCTGATTTAATATTGCCCCTGCGGGCAAACACCTGATCGGAGCTACTCCTACGGCAGGAGGGGTGATGGGGGCCACAGCCGGAACCACCTCGGAACAGGTTGGGTTCTGCATGGTAATCAATGTATCCTGCTCGCAGCGCCAAACGAAAGAAGACTGAGGGCTCAGCCCACAGGTACAGAGGGTACATGATGCCACACAGACAACGGTTCTTTCCCAGCTGTTGAGTTTACTGAACAATGTAGTAACAAGAAGCTCAGAATATGTAAAAGAGATTGGTAACAGAGAATAAACCAACAGTAAGGGCTCATGCACACGACAGTATGGCTTTTTCAGTGTTTTGCGGTCCGTCTTTTACGGATCCGTTGTTCCGTTTTTTGTTTCAGTTTCCTTTCCATTTTTTTCCGTATGCCATATACAGTAATTACATAGAAAAAATTGGGCTGG
This sequence comes from Bufo gargarizans, assembly GCF_014858855.1. NCBI lineage: Eukaryota > Metazoa > Chordata > Amphibia > Anura > Bufonidae > Bufo > Bufo gargarizans. The sequence goes on from NC_058081.1 coordinate 603,593,479, forward strand.
GAATAACATTTTCAATAGATGGTTCAGCAAAATCGGAACGGATACAGAAGACATATGGATGCATTTCCGTATGTGTTCCTTTTTTTGCGGACCCATTGACTTGAATGGAGCCAAGCACCGTAATTTGCGGACAAGAATAGGACATGTTTTAACTTTTCACGGTACGGAAATACGGAAATACTGAAACGGAATGCACACTGAGACACTTCAGTTTTTTTGCTGAACCATTGAAATGAATGGTTCAGTATACAAACCGGATTCCCAAAAAGTTGGGACACTATACAAATTGTGAATAAAAACTGAATGCAATGATGTGGAGATGGCAAATGTCAATATTTTATTTGTAATAGAACGTAGATGACAGATCAAACGTTTAATCCGAGTAAATGTATCATTTTAAAGGGAAAATACGTTGATTCAAATTTTCACGGTGTCAACAAATCCCCAAAAAGTTGGGACAAGTAGCAATAAGAGGCTGGAAAAAGTAAATTTGAGCATAACGAAGAGCTGGAAGACCAATTAACACTAATTAGGTCAATTGGCAACATGATTGGGTATAAAAAGAGCTTCTCAGAGTGGCAGTGTCTCTCAGAAGCCAAGATGGGTAGAGGATCACCAATTCCCACAATGTTGCGCAGAAAGATAGTGGAGCAATATCAGAAAGGTGTTACCCAGCGAAAAATTGCAAAGACTTTGCATCTATCATCATCAACTGTGCATAACATCATCCGAAGATTCAGAGAATCTGGAACAATCTCTGTGCGTAAGGGTCAAGGCGTAAAACCATACTGGATGCCCGTGATCTCCGGGCCCTTAAACGACACTGCACCACAAACAGGAATGCTACTGTAAAGGAAATCACAGAATGGGCTCAGGAATACTTCCAGAAACCATTGTCAGTGAACACAATCCACCGTGCCATCCTCTACAGTGCAAAGAAGAAGCCATTTCTAAGCAAGATCCACAAGCTCAGGCGTTTTCACTGGGCCAGGGATCATTTAAAATGGAGTGTGGCAAAATGGAAGACTGTTCTGTGGTCAGACGAGTCACGATTCGAAGTTCTTTTTGGAAATCTGGGACGCCATGTCATCCGGACCAAAGAGGACAAGGAGAACCCAAGTTGTTATCAACGCTCAGTTCAGAAGCCTGCATCTCTGATGGTATGGGGTTGCATGAGTGCGTGTGGCATGGGCAGCTTGCATGTCTGGAAAGGCACCATCAATGCAGAAAAAGATATTCAGGTTCTAGAACAACATCTGCTCCCATCCAGACGTCATCTCTTTTGGGGAAGACCCTGCATTTTCAACAAGATAATGCCAGACCACATTCTGCATCAATCACAACATCATGGCTGCGTAGGAGAAGGATCCGGGTACTGAAATGGCCAGTCTGCAGTCCAGATCTTTCACCTATAGAGAACATTTGGCGCATCATAAAGAGGAAGGTGCAACAAAGAAGGCCCAAGACGATTGAACAGTTAGAGGCCTGTATTAGACAAGAATGGGAGAGCATTCCTATTTCTAAACTTGAGAAACTGGTCTCCTCGGTCCCCAGACGTCTGTTGAGTGTTGTAAGAAGAAGGGGAGATGCCACACAGTGGTGAAAATGGCCTTGTCCCAACTTTTTGGGGATTTGTTGACCATGAAATTGTGATTCAACATATTTTTCCCTTAAAATGGTACATTTTCTCAGTTTAAACTTTTGTTCCGTGATTTATGTTCTATTCTGAATAAAATATTAGAAGTTGGCACCTCCACATCATTGCATTCAGTTTTTATTCACGATTTGTATAGTGTCCCAACTTTTTTGGAATCCGGTTTGTATGTTCCGCATACTGAACAAAAAAACGGCCAGTATACTGAACGCAAAATACTGTCGTGTGCATGAGCCCTAAATGTAACACAGTCTAACAATAAACCGAGTGTGATGCAATAAGTAATTTGCTAAGTGCAGTGTCAAACCTACATATTCAGTTTGCTATTACACTTGTAAGGGTCCAAAACAGCCCATAAATTAGCTATTTTCCAACTTTGCAAACTAAATAGGTTATTAGTATTCCTCTGATAGGCAGCTGCAATGTAGACTTTTATCATCTTATCCTTTGCTGCCATCTACTGACCCAAGTGAGATGTTGCAGTAATTATACAATTTACAACATAGCAGAGTAATACATTTAAGGTCCCTTGCCTCACATCCTTACATATGTGTAAACTAACTTCCACATTGATGCGAGGACCTTTAGATTTCCCAGAAGAACACTGACTAGAGCAGCACACTGCCTCCGCCTGTCTCCCCATAGTACATCCTGGTGCCATGTCTTCCACATGATGTAAAAGAAAACGTGATTTATCAGACCAGCTTCCTTCATTGCTCCATGGTCCGGTTCTGGTGCTCATGTGCCCATTGTAGGTAAGCACAGTGCAGCCCCATATGCAGCATGTGGTGATGTGCTGTGTTCTGACACCTTTCTCTCATAGCCAACAGTAAGATTGTCAGCAGTTTGCCCTACAGTAGTTGGGGGATGCTCAGAATTATATGACAAAAACATATGGGGTCATTTATCAAACTGGTGTACAGTAGAACTGGCTTAGTTGCCCATAGCAACCAATCAGATTCCACCTTTCATTTTTGACATCTCCTTTGGAAAATGAAAGGTGGAACCTGATTGGTTTCTAAGCCAGTTCTACTGTACACCAGTTTGATAAATGACCCCAATAATTTTTAAGATGCATTTGTCATTCCTGTAGAAGGAAATGACAAAAAAAAAAAACACTTAAAGGGTATTCCCATCCGGGACACTGATGGCATATCACTGGGATATGTCATCAATGTCAGATAGGTGCGGGTCCCATATCTGAGACCCGCTCCTATCTCGAAGCAAAGAATGGAGTGGTGTGCTCTCCTTCACTTCAGGGGCCCAGAGGTGGGACCCGCACCTAGGGATGAGCGAATCGACTTCGGATGAAACATCCGAAGTCGATTCGCATAAAACTTTGTTTCAATACTGTACGGAGCGAGAATGTATTGGCTCCGATGAGCCGAAGTTATTACTTTGCGAAGTCTCACGAGACTTTGCATAATAACTTCAAAAATTGATTTATACTGTAAAAAAAACATTTCCCAAACTCGGGTTCGGTTCCAAGGTACCACATTGGACATTGGATTTTGCTTTTTCTAGGTCGTTCCTGTGCAGGTTTCACTTTATGTTTGGGGTCTTTTCTGCCACTACTTTACTGCATTCATTCTACCCCTATCTTTCTCAGCTTACAGGGCTCGCTGCAGAGCAGCCTTCACTAACATAGAAACATAGAATGTGTCGGCAGATAAGAACCATTTGGCCCATCTAGTCTGCCCCATAGTGTCGCCTCCAACAGGCTTTTGCTTTATCTGAAGTCCTCCCATAAGTGTCCATCCAGTTCGGCCTGTTATCCTGCAAGTTAATCCAGAGAAAGGCAAAAAAAGCTGTGAGGTAGAAGCCAATTTTCCCCACTTAACCCTAAGTTCAGACCTGAGCGTTTTACAGCGCGTTCCTACGCGCTGTAAAACGCTCAACGCGGAGAAACCAATGATTCCCTATGGGAATGGTTCTCACCTGGGCGTTTTACAGCGCGTACGATCGCGCTGTAAAACGCCCGACGCTCAAACAAGTTCTTGAGCTTTTTTGGGGGCGTTTGTCGCGCGTTCCCGCACATAGATATTCGGGAACGCGCGACAATGTGTGCACGCCTGTCTCTGTATGCGCGATTGTAAACGCCCGTACAATCGCGCATACAGAGCGCTCGTTTCAGAACGCTCAGGTCTGAACCCCCTGTAAAGGGAACCTGTCACCTGGATTTAGGGTATAGAGCTGAGGACATGGGCTGCTAGATCGCCCCTAGCACATCTGCAATACCCAGTCCCCATAGCTCTGTGTGCTTTTGTTGTGTAAAAAAAAACGATTTAATACATATGCAAATTAACCTGAGATGAATGCTGTCCCTGACTCATCTCATGTACAGGACTCATCTCAGGTTAATTTGCATATGTATCAAATCGGTTTGTTTACACAATAAAAGCACACAGAGCTATGGGGACTGGGTATTGCGGATGTGCTAGATGCCATCTAGCAACCCATGTCCTCAGCTCTATACACAAAATCCCGGTGACAGGTTCCCTTTAACCCCTTAAGGACCAGGCTCATTTTCACCTTAAGGACCAGGCCATTTTTTGCAAATCTGACCAGTGTCACTTTAAGTGCTCATAACTTTAAAACGCTTCGACTTACCCAGGCCATTCTGAGATTGTTTTTTCGTCACATATTGTACTTCATGACACTGCTAAAATTGGGTCAAAAAAGTACATTTTTTTGCATAAAAAAATACATTTTTTACCAACAATTTTGAAAAATTAGCAAATTTCAAAGTTTCAGTTTCTCTACTTCTGTAATACATAGTAATACCCCCAAAAATTGTGATGACTTTACATTCCCCATATGTCTACTTCATGTTTGTAGCATTTTGGGAATGATATTTTATTTTTTGGGGATGTTACAAGGCTTAGAAGTTTAGAAGCAAATTTTGAAATTTTTGAGAAATCTTCAAAATCCCACTTTTTATGGACCAGTTCAGGTTTGAAGTCATATTGTGAGGCTTAGATAATAGAAACCTCCCATTCTAGAAACTAGACCCCTCAAGGTATTCAAAACTGTTTTTTCAAACTTTATTAACCCTTTAGGTCTTCCACAAGAGTTAATGGCAGATGGAGAAACAATTTTGAAATTTCAATTTTTTGGAAAATTTTCCAATATAATCAATTTATTCCAGGAGTAAAACAAGGGTTAACTGCCAAACAACACTCAAAATGGGTTGCCCTGATTCTGTAGTTTGCAGAAACACCCCATATGTGGTCGTAAACTACTGTTTGGCCGAACGGTAGCACATAGAAGGAGGGGAACACCATATGGGTTTTGGAAGGCAGATTTTGCAGGACTGGTTTTGTTTATACCATGTCCCATTTGAAGCCCCCTGTTGCACCCCTAGAATAGAAATTTCAAAAAAGTGACTCCATCTAAGAAAGTACACCCCTCAAGGTATTCAAAACTGGGTTTACAAACTTTGTTAACCCTTTAGGTGTTCCACAAGAGTTAATGGCAGATGGAGAAACTATTTTGAAATTTCTATTTTTTGGAAAATTTTCCAATATAATCAATTTTTTCCAGGAGTAAAACAAGGGTTAACTGCCAAACAACACTCAAAATGGGTTGCCCTGATTCTGTAGTTTGCAGAAACACCCCATATGTGGTCGTAAACTACTGTTTGGCCGAACGGGAGCACATAGAAGGAGGGGAACACCATATGGGTTTTGGAAGGCAGATTTTGCAGGACTGGTTTTGTTTATACCATGTCCCATTTGAAGCCCCCTGTTGCACCCCTAGAATAGAAATTTCAAAAAAGTGACTCCATCTAAGAAAGTACACCCCTCAAGGTATTCAAAACTGGGTTTACAAACTTTGTTAACCCTTTAGGTGTTCCACAAGAGTTAATGGCAGATGGAGAAACAATTTAGAAATTTCTATTTTTTGGAAAATTTTCCAATATAATCAATTTTTTCCAGGAGTAAAACAAGGGTTAACTGCCAAACAACACTCAAAATGGGTTGCCCTGATTCTGTAGTTTGCAAAAACACCCCATATGTGGTCGTAAACTACTGTTTGGCCGAACGGGAGCACATAGAAGGAGGGGAACACCATATGGGTTTTGGAAGGCAGATTTTGCAGGACTGGTTTTGTTTATACCATGTCCCATTTGAAGCCCCCTGTTGCACCCCTAGAATAGAAATTTCAAAAAAGTGACTCCATCTAAGAAAGTACACCCCTCAAGGTATTCAAAACTGGGTTTACAAACTTTGTTAACCCTTTAGGTGTTCCACAAGAGTTAATGGCAGATGGAGAAACAATTTTGAAATTTCTATTTTTTGGAAAATTTTCCAATATAATCAGTTTTTTCCAGGAGTAAAACAAGGGTTAACTGCCAAACAACACTCAAAATGGGTTGCCCTGATTCTGTAGTTTGCAGAAACACCCCATATGTGGTGGTAAACTACTATTTGGCTAAACGGCAGGACATAGAAGAAGGGGAACGTCATATGGTTTTAGGAAGGCAGATTTTGCTGGACTGGTTTATTTACACCATGTACCCTTTCAAGCCCCCTGATGCCCCCCTAGAGTAGAAACTCCATAAAATTGACCCCATCTAGGAAACTACGGGATAAGGTGGTTGTTGTTTTGGGACAATTTTTGGGGTAAATTTGATTTTTGGTTGCTCTATATTACTCTTTTTTGAGGCAATGTAATAAAAAAATTAAATTCTAAAATTGTTTCTACATTCGCTATTTAGTTTTGTGGAACACCTAAAGGGTTAACATAGTTTGTAAAGTAACTTTTGAATACCTTGAGGGGTGTAGTTTCTTAGATGGGGTCACTTTTTTGGAGTTTCTAGTCTAGGCTACATCAGGGGGGGCTTCTAATGGGACATGGTGTAAAAAAAAAAAATGTCCATCAAAATCTGCCTTCCAGAAACCGTATGGAGTTCCCTTCGTTCTATGCCCTGCCGTGCGGCTATATAGCCATTTACGACCACATATGGGGTGTTTCTGCAAACTACAGAATTGGGGCAATAAATGTTTAGTTTTGTTTGGCTGTTAACCCTTGCTTTATTACCGGCAAAATGGATTTAAATTTAAATTTTGCCCAAAAATAGGTGTTTTGGCACCGTTTTTATTTTATATTTTTAACACCGTTCATCCGAGGCGTTTGGTAAAAAGTTATTTTTATAGCGACGACTTTTACGCACGCGACGATGCCCAATATGTATGGCTCTCAGACTTTGGAGACACTAAGCAGGCATCCTAAAACTGCGGCCCTCCAGATGTTGTAAAACTACAATTCCCACCATGCCCTGATGATGGCTGTAGGTTGTCTGGGCATGCTGGGAGTTATGGTTTTACAACATCTGGAGGGCCGCAGTTTGAGGATGCCTGCACTAAAACTAATATTTTTTGGGGAAAGTGGCAGGGGGGGTCGGGGTTAGGGTTAGATGGAAGTTTGGAATAAAAGTACTTTTTTTTTTTTTTCCTAACTTACTTTTCCCTTCTTTCCCTGCCTAACGGTGCCTCTCCCTCACTGACCCTGACCCTAACCTACCTGGGTGGCGATGGGTGCAGGAGGGTGATGGATGGCGATTAGGGGGACACAGGAGCTGGTGCTGGACGATGCTGCCGGGTGCTCGTGCAGAACAGGAAGAGGAGGGGAGAGAGGAGCGCAGGAAGTTTGAATCTCGCGCCTCTCTCCCCTGCACCAATCAGCACCCTGGACAGCAGTGTTCAGTACCAGGGCCAGCACCGCCTCCTCAAATCCTCGGACTGCGATTGGTGGTGTAAAATTACGCCACCGATCGCAGTCTTTTTCCGGTTCATCGGGTCACAGAACACCCGAATGGACCGGAAACGCAGAAAACCGCAGGTCTGAATTGACCTGCGGTTTTCTGCGATCGCCGATACGGGGGGGTCCAATGACCCCCCCCTGCGTTGTTACGGGATGCCGGCTGAATGATTTCAGCCGAAATCCCGTTCCGATTAACCCCCGCGGCGCCGGAATTACATTTTTAAGTCAGGACGTACCGGTACGTCCTCGGTCCTTAAGGACTCGGGAAATAGGGCGTACCGGTACGTCCTATGTCCTTAAGGGGTTAAAGGGTTTCTACCACCAGAAATACTGTTTAGCTGACTGACATTAGCGATGCGCTATCGTCAGCACTACATAACAGTATGCTTTTTACCTTTCTCCCTGCAACTGTTTTGGTAAAAAAAAAGCACTTTTATAATATGCTAATGAGCCTCTAGGTGCTATGTGGGCGTAAAATCAGCACCTAGAAGCTCCGTCTACTCACCCTTTATCCCGCCCAGGTCCCCTGTTCTGCCCGCCCCGCTCCTCTTGATTGATGTCACGGTTCGCTGACGAAATCCCGCGCCTGCGCCGTTCACTTCTGTATTCGGCGCAGGCGCGGTGAGTGATGGCAGCTCTCCTGATGCCGGCTTCCTCACTGTGACATAGTCGGCGCAGGCGCAGTGAGGAATATGGCAACAGGAGCGCATCATTCACTCACTACGCCTGTGCCGAATACAGAAGTGAACTGACCCCTGATGTACCCCACTAGTGACAGTGACCCAATCTGAGTGTGTACCGTTAATAACCACCCTCTGTTTTCTATCATTGAGCCAGTTACTTACCCACTTACAGATGTTTTCTCCCAGTCCGAGCATTCTCATTTTATATACTAACCTTTTATGTGGTACAGTGTCAAATGCTTTGGAGAAGTCCAGATATACGACATCCATTGATTCGCCGCTGTCAAGTCTAAAATTTACCTCCTCAGAAACGGATAAAATTAGTTTGACATGACCGATCCCTCATGAAGCCATGCTGATATGGCGTCATTTGCTTATTTTAATTGAGGTGCTCCAAGATAGCATCTCTCAGAAAACCTTAAACAGTTTACCCAGTTGTTAAACTTACTGACCTATAGTTTCCGGGCGATGTTTTGGGACCCCTTTTGAATATTGGCACCACATTTGCTATGCGCCAATCCTGTTGGTATAGAGTAGTGATGAGTGGCAGGGGCAATATTCGAATTTGTTATATTTCACAAATATTTGGGCAAATATTCGTCATATATTCGCGAATTCGAGATTATTTTTTTGATCGCAAAAAATCGGTAATGTAATATTCTCATAATGCGTGCAAAATACAGGCGTGGGTCACTTTTGCTACATTTTCCAGGCTGCTAGAATTTTCCTGAGACTTGAGAAAATGGTCAGCATGGCAGAACATAAAAAATGGCTTTATATGCAGTTAGAGTGTTCCAATATATTCGCGACTGCGCATATCGGCACTAACGATGCAAATATTTTGGCGCAATATGTGAAACTTCACATTTTAGCAGGTCTGCATGTATGTATGGACAGCAGAACCTATCACACTACCTAACACACTGCTCTGCAACAGCTACAGTATATCAGGATGTAACCTACACTAATTATCTGTTATATATATATATATATATATATATATATATAGATATATATAGATATATATATATATATTTATAATGTACTGTATCTAACTATATTTCTACTGGAGTGTGGAAATCACAGAGCACAGCAATGACACTGCTCTCTCTCAGAACTTTAAAAAACGGTAGAAATTGGCTGCTGGGGAGGTTCTTATATAGTAAGGGGTAGGCAACTTTCCTATTGGTTTCTAGGGATGCTGCTAAGCTCAGACAAAGACATCGCAGCCTTCTCATTGGCCCACAAGCAAGAAGGGAGGTTACTGATGAAAAAAATCTAGAATATTCGAAATTACGAATATATATCACTATATTCTAAAAATATGCGAATTCTCGAAGTGCCGATATTCGCGATTAATATTCGATTAATATTTGTGATCAACACTAGTATAGAATCCTTAAATATCAGAAATAAGGGTCTGACTATGACATTGCTTAATTCTCTTAGGATACGGGGGTGTATGCCATCCGGTCCTGGCGATTTGTCTATTTTAATCTTTTTAAGACGCCTCTGTACTTCTTCCTGGGTCAGACAGGACACTTTTAATGGGGAATTTACTTTTACATTCTGCATGTCATCTGACAGTTTATTTTCTTCAGTGAATACAGTGGAGAAAAAAAAATGTATAGCTTTGCTTTCTCCTGGTCGCTCTCTGCAACTCCCCCCTCATTGCTCTGTAGAGGGCCGACACCTTCAGATTTATACTTTTTACCATTTATAGAATTGAAGAACATTTTAGGGTTAGTTTTGCTCTCTTTGGCAACTTATCTCTCGGTCTCTAGTTGGGCTGCTTTTATTTGTTTTTTACATATTACATTTTTTTCCTTATAGTTTTTCTGTGCTTCCTCGCTACCCTCCTGTTTTAGTGATTTAAATGCTTTCTTTTTGTCATTTATTGCTTTCTTTACAGTTATATTTATTCACATTGGTTTTTCTTGTTCCTTAATCTTTTATTCCCATAAGGTATGTACCTCTCACAATGAGATTTTTGGATGCTTTTAAAAATATCCAATTTTATGGCTGTATTTTTATTTTTAAAGACTTTGTCCCAGTTAGTTAGGCCTATGGCTTCTCTTAGTTGGCAAAATTTAGCTTTTTTGAAGTTTGGTATTTTTGTTCCTCCCTGTAGAAATGCTCTTTTGAATGACAATTAGAAGGTTTTTATTCTATGGTCCCTATTTCCCAAGTGTCCCCCGACCTGCACATCTGTTGTTCTGTCAGGTCTATTGGTTAATACTAAGTCCAGTATGGCCGTCCCTCTAGTCGGGTCCTGAACCAGTTGGGAAAGGTAATTGTCTTTGGTTATTGCCAAGAACCTGTTTCCTTTATGAGATGTACAGGTTTCAGTTTCCCAGTCTATATCTGGGTAGTTGAAGTCCCCCATAATAACCACCTCATTATGATCTACCTCCTCGTCTATCTCGTTTAGTAGATTTTCTGTGGACTATGGTATATTAGATGGCTTATAAAAAACTCCTATTAGTATTTTAGTATTGTTTGTGCCTCCATGTATTTCGACCCACAGTGACTCCACATGTTCATGTCCTTCATTTATATTTTCTCAGAGTGTGGGCTTTAGACAGGACTTTACATAAAGGCAGATCCCTTCCCCTCTCCGGTTTTGACGATCCTTTCTAAACAGACTGTAATAGCTATCATCCAGCCATGTCTTAGTTATTCCCACTATGTCATAGTCCTCCTCACACATCACTAATTCCAGTTCCCCAGTTTTATATAGTCAGGCTTCTGGCATTAATATACATACATTTAAGAGGTTTATGTATATTTTTTACCTTACACCTTTCCTTATGAACTGTTCTAGTCCCTCCTTTCATCCCTCCCCCAGTCCCACTACCTTGCCCCTGGTCTCTATCTGCACTATCTTCCCCTCCTATAATGTAATTTTCCTCCCCCCCAGTCCCTAGTTTAAACACTCCCCCAACCTTCTAGCCATCTTTCTCCCTAACACAGCTGCCCCTTCCCCATTGAGGTGCAGCCCGTCCCTACGATAGAGCCTGTAGCCGAGAGAGAAGTCGGCCCAGTTCTCCAGGAACCCAAACCCCTCCTTCCTACACCAGTTCTTGAGCCACTTGTTAACCTCCCTAATCTCCCGCTGCCTTTCTTGTGTGGCTCGTGGTATAGGTAGTATTTCGAAAGACTACCTTTGAAGTCCTTGCTCTAAGCTTTTGACATAAATCCCTAAAATCATTTTTAAGGACCCTCCACCTACCATTCGCTTTGTCATTGGTTCCGATATGGACCATGACTGCTGAATCTTCTCTAGCCCCTCCCAGTAATCTGTCAACCCGATCCGCGATGTGTCGAACGCCGGGAAGGCAACATACCGTTCGACAATCCCGATCTTTGTGACAGATTGCCCTATCTGTACCCCTAATAATTGAGTCTCCCACTACCAGCACCTGTCTGGCCTGCCCTGCTCTCTTGGGCCCCTACTTTTTGGAGCTGACATTCCCCTGACTGGCAGAGGAAGGGTCCGGCTGCAGCAGTGCCGTCCCTGGACTGACATCCCCCTCATCTGCCAAACGTGAAAACTTGTTGCGGTGTGTCAGATCAGGGCTAGCCTCCCCTCTACCCCGCTTTCTGTTACCCGCTAGCTACCTCACTTTCCTTAGCTTCCTCGCTACCACCCTCCCCCACATGTACCCCATAGAGTGATTGCTCAGTGAGCAGAAAACTCCTTTCCAAATTGTCAATGCTCAGTGTTGAAACTCGCCCGGTTAGATACTCGATGTGTGATTCCAAATGGGCAATTTTCTCACATTTTGAGCAAATATATGCACCCTCAAACGGCTGTTCCAGGACTGCATACATTAGACAAGATGTGCACTGGACTGCGCTGTCAATAATGGAACACAGACTAAATAGGGATTACGCAAGAAAAGAGAAAAATAAATAAATACAGTGCAGTGATAAGAATGTAACTTACTGTAGTCCCCTCCTTAAGTCCCTGAATCTGAAGTCACGTAATCTAAAGTCACACACTTAATACAAACACACACTTGAAATCAAACATGCGAAACCTAAAAAAATCAGGCTGTTTGGCTGCCTGTATAAGTGCAGCTCTCAAACCAGTCTGCTTTTTTTTCCTCTGGATTCACAAGTATTACACGTGAATTTTCATGCGGAAAATCCAGAACGTAATAGAGTACCAGGCCAGCTAAGTAGATGAGATTTTCAAACTTTCATGTATGTGGTCCTGAAAATTTCCATGTGAAAATTTACCTGCAGTGCAGATTTAATACAAAGTGTTAGATGTGACACAAATCCCAGTCACAATCTGGGATTTGGAGTCCTCCTGTAGTAAATTCAATTGATTGGACCTGATCTGGAACGACACAGTCTATGTAAGGTCTCACAGCTGACAAGCAAAAACCAAGCCATGAGGAGGAAAGAACTGACTGTAGAGCTCAGAGATAGGATTGTGTGGATGCACAGATCTGGAGAAGGGGACAAAAAAATGGGGGTGGGGTGGGGGAGCTTGGCCAGAGAGGTGACCAAGAACCCAATGGTCACTCTGGCTAAGAGATACTATTTATAGATGGGAGGAACTTCCAGAAGGTCAACTATCACTGCAGGATCTGGGCTTTATGGCAGAGTGGCCAGAAATAAGCCTCTTCTCAGTAAAAACTGACACGAAAGTTTGCAACAAAGCATCTAAAGCACTTTGAAAAACAAGATTCTCTGGTCTGCTAAAAACAAGATTGAACTTTTTGTCCTCAATTTTAAGTGTCATGTTTGGAGAAAACCAGGCATTGCCTAGTACAATCCTTACAGTGAAGCATGGAGGTGGTAGCATCATGCTGTGGGGGTGTTTTTCAGTGGCTGCAACATGAAGACCAGTCTGGGTTGAAGGAAACCTGAATGTATCAAAGCACAGAGATGACTGAGCTGAAGGTTCACCTTCCAACAAGACATGACCCTAAAGCTAGTTTCACACCTGTGGCAAAGAACTCCGCCAGGCTGTTCTGGTACTACCGCCTTCCTGCCAGAACTCTTTGACAAAAATGGGGTCTGGCAGAGATCCAGCCGTTACATGGCAAATATGCCAAGAATTGGCTGCACGAAAAATGCTGCACACAGTTTGCATCAGTTTGTGTCACTTCAGTCAGAGATCAGTTATTTTTGATGGTAGAAAATGTCCTGCCTGCCTTACTTTTTCTTCTGTCAAAAATAGATGATCTCTGATGGAACTGACACAAACTGATCATAACTGAAGCTCAGGAACAGACAGATATTATTTTTAGTGCAAAAAAAAAATGCTAAGTCAGCATAACTGATGCTCAAAATAAGGGACCCATTTATTTTATTTTTTGGTTCTTCTAAAGGATCAGAAGAATGGAAAGATAAACGGTGATGTCATCTCAGCCTAAGGCCTCCTGCACACGACCGTATCAGTTTCTAGTGTGCTGTCACATCTTTTGCAGCCTCGCTGAAGTGAATGGGTCTGCATCCGACCCACAAAAAATGCAGATCAGATTCAGACAAAAAATAAATTTGTGTGCATGAGCCCTTAGAGGGGTTTTCCGGGAATAATGACTTTTTATCTTAGGTCTGCAGCCTGTGTCTGTAAATAGAAAATGTATACCTGCTCCCTGCCACTCCAGTCCTCCGCAGTGTTGACATCCAGTGCTGCATGGACAGAGTCACATGCTACGCTGCAGCCAATAATTAGTTTCAGTGATGACGTGGCCACAAGCGGTACACCACACTGGCTGCGGCAGGGAATGTGACCATGTCCGTGCAGCGCCAGATGTAAACACTGTGGGGACTAGAACATAGACACAGTGAAGGCAGCACGAAGGACTGGAGCAGAAGGGAGCAGGTAAGTATGAATTATTGGGGTCATTTATGAAACTGGTATAAAGTAGAACTGGCTTAGTTGCTTAGAGCAACCAATCAGATTCCACCTTTCATTTTCCAGAGAAAATGAAAGGTGGAATGTGATTGGTTGCTATGGGCAACTAAGCCAGTTCTATTTTACACCAGTTTGATAAATGACCCCATATATGTTTACAGAGGGACTGCAGGCAGTAGATTAAAAATAATTAATCCCGAAAAATCCCTCTAAGGGCTCTTTCCCACGAGCGGGCTTTGTTAATAGGGTAAAGTACAGTATTAGGCCCATACTGAGGGAAATGTTCCGTATGGGGTCGCCCCTGTCGGGGCGGGTGCTCTGTGTCTGTTAGGCAGGTGTCAAGAACAGCCCCTAGCCCTCGTATAGGTAGGGAACCTATTATCAGGGTATACTAGGAGTTCATTTCATACCACCAGACACAAGCACCACGGTCACCTTGGTCCTTTTGCAACCATAAGGACTTACCTCCACTGGATGTGGAACCCACAAGACGTGGTAAGATCCACCCTTTTTTCACTTGATTGTGATTTAGAAAAAGTGAATTTATTTGAATTTTTGTTGTTCTCACCTTGTGGTGTTATACCTATTTTAAATGATATAGTAAAAGCTATGTTTTAATATACCCAGTTCACATATAATCTCTGCTCAAATTTGGGTGTGACTTTATACTGCTACACATTCAACACTGTGTGACGGTATAATCAATATTTTGTTTAAAAATAATTAATCCCGAAAAATCCCTCTAAGGGCTCTTTCCCACGAGCGGATGCCGTGCGGGTTATCCGCTGCGTGAAAGAGTGCCAAGCCCTGCTTTTTGCCTCTCTGATCTATTTACTACAAAATCACGGTGACATTATCACGGAGCATCATCAATCATGTTAATGCTCCGTGTCTCTGCTGTCCGGAGCGGGGCTTGGCTCTCTTTCAAGCAGCAGATTACCCGCACGGCATCGGCTCGTGTGAAAGAGCCCTAAGTCTACCTGCACACACTATTTATTGTGGTTTTGGTGCATTTTTTAATGCTGATTTTCTGTTTATGTTAAGCTCCTCCTATCTGTAAGTAACCCGACGTATAAAAGCGCTGTGTGACACCGCTATTTGCCAGCGGCCTGTTCCGCTGCAGAACGCTGTGACCGTGCTGTTATTAGACAGCTGTGGTCACAGGGAGAAGGATCCATCACAGTGTACAAAGTAAAAGCCTTGAAACCTTTTTGTATTATAAAAAAAAAAGAAAGGAAAAATATTTTTTTTTTTCATAATTTTCAGTTTTTCCTTAAATATATATATTTTTTTAAATACATCCATCATCTAATGGCACAAAAGATAGATCTAAGGTGTCCAGTGACAAACAACATTAAATACATGCAGGCTGGCTCAGAAATAAATCAGTTATTTGCAGGTAGATAGACGCATTAATACAACTGAAAAATTGGCCTGCCAAAGAAGGGGGATATACACTCTGGTAATGAAGCGGTTAATATCCCCTATGTCAAGTCTATTGGAAAAACCACTATGCAAAAGTTGCGAAATTGAAACAATTGACATGCTGCAGAATTTCAAATCCGAACAGGTCAATTTCTACACGTAAAAGATATGTCCCGTGTACATGAGAATTGTCTAATCTCATTCACTTTGCTGGTCCTGTATTAGGCTAAATTTACACGAACGGATTTTGTTTCCGTGTCCGTTCCGTTTTTTTTGCGTATAGGATGCAGACCCATTCATTTCAATGGGTCCGCAAAAAATGCGGACAGCACAACTTGTGTATGTCCGTTCCGTAACCCCGCAAAAAAACTAGAACATGTTCTATTCTTGTCCGTTATGTGGACAAGGATAGGCATTGTTACAATGGATCCGCCAAAAAAACAGATGCCATACAGACGTCATCCTTTTTTTTGCGGATCCACAATTTGCGGACCGCAAAATACATACGGTCGTGTGCATGTAGCCTAACGCTGTGTTATTTCCACACGAAAAACTGCACATACTCCATATCATGTGCAGTTACCCATAGGCCATCTGCACATGGATTCAGGTGAATGCACACAAGAGCTCCACGAATCGCCGCTGGGATTTATGTCCGTTTCTGCAGCATATCTGCACCAAAATCCGCAATGTCTAACAGCGGTTTTTGGTGCGGCTATAATGCGGTTTAGCCGCAGATCTCACCCTAAAACCGCAAACATAATTGACATGCTGCAGATTTTGAAACCCGCACTGCAGGAGAATTTCGCCACGGAATAAATCTGCAAAGTGTACATGAGATTTGTGCAATCTCATACACATTGCTGGTACTGTAATACACTGCAGTTTCTCTGCACGAGAATCTGCACAGAAAAACCGCACGTATATACATGGCAGAAAATAATATGCACTGAATGTGCATATTTTTAGGTTCATGTGTAATTTGGTGCAGTTTTTATTGCAGATTATGATTTACCATTGAAATAAATCTACAGTGGAATCATTCAAAAGAAACCAGAAAACCCATCTCTTCAGACAAGCCTATCTAACACCCCAGAGTTGTGTTACTACTCGCCTCTACCCCGCTACTATCTTCTAAGAGCCTTTGTTTTGTCATCTGATGTGATTTTGCTTATGTCCTCCACAAATGTGCATACAAAACTATGTAAAATGCAATTGTTCATATAATTTGCCTGGTTACCAGTAGGTGGCAGCAACCCATTGGCAGGTACAAGCTACAGTTTAGTGTATCTGAGCTGGAATGGATTATTCCAGCTTAGCTCCCCCTCTGTGGAGAGGTGGGCTAGTCCCTCTTCCTGCAGCAAGGGAGGGAAAAACAGTTAGAGCCAGATTTTAGTTAACCCCTGCATAGGGAAGACAGCAAGGACCTAGTCTCGGCTGAGACTTGGCCATATACCCAGTCTGAGCACCTTCAGTTCTGCTGGATGAGGAAAGCAGAAACTACAGACAAACTCCAGAGTTCCAGGAAGAACGCATCCCCTGAGAATCCATCTGTGAGATAAGTCCAATGTCTAGTAAAAGCCAATTCCTCCTCAGCTAGTCTGTCCCCACACAGTAGAAGTTACAGATAAGTGCAGAAGCTAATCCTGCCATAGTTACAGAGCTACCAAGCAGACGTTTTATCCTGCAAGCTCCACATTTAAAGCAGGTCAAAAACATAGGTGCAAAATTATACATTTTATCTGTTGCCTCTAGCCCTGGTTTTGGCTCACAATCCCTGATGTAAAAGGCCTTATACTGGATCTTTTACTACAAACCATATATAAATCTGCTCAGCAAATCCTGCAGCTCAGGCACCATGTTCAATATGGAGGTTCCCTTTAAAAGTGTATTACATCTTTTAGATATTGATGACCCTTTTTTTTCTGATTAGGTCATGAGTATCTGAGGGAGTCCAATAATCTCAATGATTAACCAAGCACTGCTACCATAGAAGTGAATGGGAGCGCACGCGCGGCCCCTGCTCCCATTCATTTTTATGGGGCCAACGCTCGGCTATTTTCAGCGGCCCCATAAAAATGAATGAAGGAGGGTTGCGCATGCGCAGTGCGCCCTCCATTCATTTCCTCGCTCTGTTCTCATTGTAGGTGCGGGTCCCAGAGGTGGGACCTGCACCTGTAAGACAATAGGGGCATATCCTAGGGGTTGGCCACTTTCCAGCTCAGAAAATCAACATCAACAATGGCTATATTAGCGAGCGTCAAATAGTCATCTTACATGCACTTTGGTCATAAAGTGGCCAACCCCTTTAAGTCATTCATTAACATTCTCCTTCAGTATTTTCTAAAAGAAAAATGAATCGTTCCATCAATTAAGTTATCCAGGTCCTGCAGAAAGAAAGCCGCTCCAGGCCACCACCAATTGATGATGTTCTCATGGTAAGGCCACATGCACACGACCGTTGTTTTGGTCCGCGTCCAAGCCGCAGTTTTTGCTGCTTGGATGCAGACCCATAAACTTCAATGGGGCCGCAAAAGATGCGGACAGCACTCCGTGTGCTGTCCACATCCGTTGCCCGCAAAAAAAATATATATATAACCTGTCCTATTCTTGTCCATTTTGCAGACAAGAATAGGCAGTTATATTAATGGCTGTCCGCACCGTTCTGCAAATTGCAGAACGCATACAATCAGTGTTTTGAGAACTGCAAAACACACAACGGTCGTGTGCATGAGGCCTAAAATGTAGTATTAGTTTTGAGCAAGATGTAATAGAACTCAAGTCTTACAAAAAGTTACACCTTCCATTCATGAGCCCATATATTAGGTCAAAAGATCTTGGCCCAATCTAGATTTTTATTTATTTTTTTAGTTCACCAGTTTTTTGCCTATTAACTCACATGGATGCCATTTTGGCCCAGTGTCTTTCTTATTGTAGACTAGTGTATGATGCCCTTAGCTGAGGCAAGCAAGACCAGCAGTTTGTCAGATGTTTATTAGGGTTCTATTGCGAGTTCCTAATGAGTCATCAGTGAACTCTTGGTAGGACATTGTCCCTTGTGGGACTTAGGCAACTTTCACACTTGCGGCAGAGTGATATGGCAAGCAGTTCCGTCGCAAAACATATGCCAACTGATGGCCTTTGTAAGACTGATCAGGATCCTGATCAGTCTAAGGCTACTTTCACACCTGCGTTAGGTGCGGATCAATCTGGTATCTGTACAGACAGATCCGCACCTATAATGCAAACGATTGTATCCGTTCAGAACTGATCCGTTTGCGTTAAGAACAAAGTCAAAACAGATCGGTCCTGACTTTCATTAAAAGTCAACGGGGGACAGATCCGTTCTCAATTGCACCATATTGTGTCAGTGAAAACGGATCGGCTGCCATTGACTTACATTGTAAGTCAGGACGGGTCCGTTTGGCTCCGCATCGCCAGGCCGACACCAAAACGCTGCAAGCAGGGTTTTGGTGTCCGCATCCAGAGCGGAATGGAGGCAGAATGGAGCCAAACTGATTCATTCTGAACGGATCCTTATCCATTCAGAATGCACTGGGGCTGAACTGATCCGTTTTGAACAGTTTGCGAGATCCCTGAAATGGATCTCACAAACGGAATTCAAAACGCCAGTGTGAAAGTAGCCTTAAAAATGCCCGATCAGTCAAAAAAAATGCATTGAAATGCCAGATCCGTCTTTCCGGTGTCATATGGCATTTATTTTTTTTCACCTTTTTCGGTCTGGACGGAGCCAGCATTTTAATACATTCCTATGGGAAAAATGCTGAATCCGGCATTCAGGCAAGTCTTCGGTTTTTTTTGGCCAGAGATAAAACTGCAGCATGCTATGGTTTTATCTTTTGCCCGTTCAGTCAAAAAGACTGAAGACATTCTGATTGCTCTCCATTGAGAATGCATGGGTATATAACTGATCAGTTCTTTTCCGGCATTGAGCCCTTTTGACGGAAAAGAAAGTACCCTTACGACTATTACACCAGCCAACTCTGCAGGCGATTGAGAGGTGACAATCACATGCTTGCTAGCAGAGGAGATAAAAAAATAAAAATAAAAGATAAGCCCGACTCCAAGCCCCTCAGGGCTGTTTCACACGAGCGGATGCTGTGCGTGACACCCGCTGCCGACCTGAATAATAATGCTCCGTGCCTCTCTGATCTCTTTACTACAAAATTACAGTGAGAAAGTTGTCACCGTGATTTTGTAGTAAAAAAAAAAATCAGAGCATTATCAATCATGTTAATGCTCCGTGCTTCTGTCGGCTTCGAGTCTTGGCCTTCATTCACACAGTGGATGTCACGCATGGCATCTGCTTGTGTGAAACAGCCCTTAGGCTTCTTTCACACGAACGTGTGTCCACCGTGGCCGTATTGCTGCCCGTAATACACGGGGCAGCGGCCGTGTGCATTCCACATCACTGATGCAGACCCATTCACTTGAATGGGTCAGCAAACCCAGAGATGCGGTGCGGAACGGAAGCACTACAGAGTGCGTCTGTGGTGTTCCGTTCCACAAAAAGATAGAACTTGTTCTATCTTTTTGCGGAACGGACGGTTCGCAGACCCTATTCAAGTGAATGGGTCCTCGATCCGCATGCAGCTTCCCCACGGTCGGTGTCAGTGCATTGCGGACCGCAATTTGCGGTTTGCAGCACAGCCACGGGACACACGTTCGTGGGTTAAATTTTCTACATTGCTGCTAGCAGGGGAGACCTCTTCTATTACATACAGCGATCTCCTCGACAGCATGGGGAGGAGTGATAGTTATATCATCGCTCATCTCCATGCTGTTACAGTATTTGCCAGCAGATCAGGATTACCGTAGACAGCACAATCTGCCGCCAGCATGTCATGATCTTACAGCATGCTGAAAGATCATGATCGCCCGATGAACCAGCGGCAGTATTAGACTACCAGATAATCGCTAACAAAGTTACTACGAATGCTTGTTAGTAATCATCTGGCAGAAAATCTGTCAGTGTAATACAGGCTTTAGGCCTGACACACAAGCAAATTGAATGAGGAGCTGGCAGCCTATGGCAGTGAGATCAGATTCTCTCCTTTAACAGGATCGCACAGTATTATGCCACTTTATAATACTGTGTAACCCTTAACAGTCCTGAAATCTACTGAATTACACTGACAATGCTACAAGAAATTTAGACTAGCACATTCATATTCAGTCACAGGTCCATATCCATAACGCAAACATGGTTAATAAAAATGGCTGCACAACTTTACACATACAAACAATAGAGCTGAGAAATGGGGATCATTCTAAATTAAAGTGGTATTATACTGTACCTACTATAAATGGTAAAATGGAAGCTCTTAGCGCACATTTTGATCAAACTTGTGTCAGGCCCATCTACCAGGCGTCAAGGTGGCTTCCGCAGACGGGTACCTAACACCAATTCCATTTATAGTAGGCTTAGATCAGGGATGCTCAACTTCCACGATTCCCTTCTGTAGGATGATAGCTGTAGACTGTCAGGGAATTATGGGAGTTGGTTTTGCAACAGCTGGAGGGCTGCAGGTTGAGCATGCCTGGCTTAGATAAGTCCAAGAAAGGCGGCAAATTAGTGTTAGGTAACCATCTGCTGAAGCCACCATGACGCCTGGTAGAGGGGCCTGACAAGTTTGATCAAAATGTGCGCTAAGAGCTTCCATTTATAGTGGTATAATACAACTTGGATTTAGAATGATCCCCATTTCTCAGCTCTATTGTTTGTATGTGTAAAGTTGTGCAGCCATAATTTTTTTTATCAACTGACATAATGCTGTCAGTCTAAGGGTCCATTCACACGTCCGTGGTGTGTTGCAGATCCGCAACACACCCCCTATAGAAATGCCTATTCTTGTCCGCAGCTGCTTTTGCGGCGCTGCGGACCGGAAGTTTGGGGCAGAGCCCAGAAGTTCGGGGCCGCGCTACGCAAATGCGGAAGTGCAGAGCACATAGCGTGCTCTCCGCTTCACGTCCGAGCCCATAGAGAAAGAATGGGTCCGCACCCATTCTGCAAAATTGCGGAAGAGGTGTGGACCCTTTTGCGAACATGTGAATGGGGCCCTATACAACAGATTTCTGGACTCAGGGGTACACATCACTATAAATCATTATAATGTTGAGCACGAACCTGTCAGAGGAACAGAGGTCAGTGCAATACCTCACATTGCACTGAACTCACTCGTGTGCGTCTGGCATTAGCCATCAATTTTTAATCCTTCCCAGACTGGTAGATTTCAATGACTGTTTTTCATCTGTATTTGAAACTTTATAATGTGGCATCACGTGCCACATTGAGACCAGCTTCACATTGGCAAATAGGTTACCATTTACGTGGGATTAAAGTCCCCTTTACACTAGGCGAGAATTGGCCAGAATGCTAGTTAGCGATGATCTGCTGGTATAAAGGTGCCACTGATTAATTGTCAGTGGCAGATCGTGCTGGCTAGGGCTACACGGCCACGTGTCTCGCAACATATTTTGTAATGCTAGTCTATGGTGTCACACTGCGACACCATAAACTAGCATTACAATTATGTTGCACGACATTGGTACGACATTAATGTCACACGACAAGGGTTGCAGTGTAATCGTACCCTATATATCTGCTAAATCTGTCAGTGAAAATAGGCAGGGCTGGTGGCAATCATGTCTGGGTGTGGTCAGCAAAATTAAACTGAATAGTCAAGGGAATTTGGTTAAATTAGTAGCTATGGGAACAATTCCTTTTTCACAGGAATGCTGTTCAGCCCTACTGGACCCAAAATTAAAAATTCGTTCCATGATCTTAAACATGCAAGTATGGAAGAAACTGGGAAGAGGGGAATGCTCTTAACTGGTGGCTTCACCATAGCAAGAGCATATGCTACTACCCTGTATTATTATAGGAATAAAGGCCTCAGGTTGGCACCTTGCTGGAGGGAGCTGTACATACTCCTCACCTACATCATGCTGCAGACCATACTGCCTCCAAATGTGATCAGCTTCTCAATTAAAATAACTGCAGAACTGCTTTTACTCGGAATGTATTAGAATATGTAGTTGGTGAGGTTTCAAACCATAAAAATACATTTCATCTCCATGCGTAGTCTGATCCAGCAGTCATGTTACTCCGCCACAGTTTATCAAGAAATAGAGACAGACAGAGTTGGACATGACTCACAACTACTGTTGCCTGCAGATCTGCCACTGATGTACACAGAGGAACAATCAACCACAGAGTGTAAAGAATGGAAGTTTAATAGTTTTCTGTGCACAGTTTATGCTACCAGCACACAGGCTCCACCAACTCCTTTGATTTTCTCCTCTGCTCGGCGGCTGAAGAACTTTGCCTTTACGATGACTGGCTGTCTGGGGAGTTTGCCTTTTCCGAGAACCTTGTAGTAACCCTGGGGAGAAAGGAAGAAGCAGTGTGTAAGTAATCAGTATTAACATGCCATGGTACAGGTGTGCAATTACAGCCAGGGTTGTCACCCAGCTCTTCTAAAGTCGTAAGTCAATACAAGGCAGAGGAATGGCCATGTAGCTTAGCAACTTTGGGCGCCAGATCCTCACAGCTGAGAAAGTGGTTATCTTCGTTAAATATCCTAAAGATATACAGGGTAGTAATAGCTGCTGATTTCACAAGATTAATAAAGGGTTCCCACTTACTGCACGCACGGCATCGATGATGGGTGCTGGGCCTTCAAGGTTCTTGGCATGGGTCAGCCTGGTCTGCTCACTAACCAAGGTCCACAGTTTGTCCAGGTTGATTGTGGGGCAGAACTGTTGGTTCCTCTTCAAGTGGTAATGTCTCATACCGACCTTTCCGAAGTAACCAGGGTGGCTGGCAGAAGATAAGGAGCCAGGGTTATTGTCTGGGATGATATTGTACAATAAAACAAGTTCAATGGGAAACACGTTTCTTCCGGAAATAACAGGAGTATGCAGTCCCATGGCAGTCATAGAAAGACTGAAGCTGATCTGAAGAAATCTTAGAATGTAAGGCAAAGATGTCAAAGTTAAATGTGGTGACCGCTATAAGAGGGCCTTCTTTTCGGGTATATAACTAGCCAGACAACTGTCAGTATCACAACAAATGGGGGAGCCCAACTGTTCCCCATCTACCGAAATGGATACGACAGCCACCTATTCGTGAACATCGCTCTCCTCGCGTGCAACATCTGCATGGACAAACTAATGGCCGCCATTACTTATTTTATTGATTTATATAGTGCCACCATATTTATCAGTGTTGTACAGAGACTGCCATCACTTCTCGTAATACTTACTACTTATCAAAGTTGATTCTGTGGTGATGCATACCACCGGCATTACCGCGACCTCCAGGATGCTTTCTGTGTTTGCCTGGAAAGATCACCACGTTGTGAGAATTTGCAGCAAACAAAATCATGACCAAACCACTAAACTACATAAGCTGCTGTGCCAAGAAACCGGTATACCGGGGATTCATAGGAATGTCATTGACAAACAGGTCTCAAACATCTAGAAATATGTTCTTTGCAGACCACAGCGGTCAGTAAAAACTCCAAGCCATTTTATTCTTTAAAAAAGTAAATAAATATTATACACCATTTGAGAAAAGCGGTGCATGCTGCCAAAACATTGCACCCAATTGTTTAAATCAGTTGAGAGTTTGTGGTCTGTTTGTGTGTGGAATATCCGGATTGGTTATCCGATGATCGCCAGCACAGTGTTCAGGGTACTGGGACGACGACGTGTCACTGAGCCGGTGACTGGCTGCGCCACAATGAGAGCCCGCCAGTGAATAAAGCACAGTGATTGCTCTCCGAGAACTCTAGCACACCCAGGGCACAGACCAGCCAGGATGAGACTCTAGTCTCGGGGGATCAGAGGTAACATTACTCCTCTTCGGTATGAGTCTTAGGTAGAGGAGGTGGCTGCGGATGAATGTGTCAAACTTGCATCCAATGTATCTCCTACAGGAAACTAATAGCCAAGCACTGGCTTCATTGCAAAGCTCACAGCTGTTGCCCTGCTGTGCCAGTATTGCAGACAGCACACAGCAGGTCTGCAACATATGGGCACCGGCCGTGTGTGCACCGTACAAGACTTGAATGGGTCTGCAATCCCGATGATACAGTGCAGTGTGGAAAGGAGACAGACTCACGGAGTGCTTCCGTGGGTTTTCTGCCCGTGGATCTGCACCGCAAAAAAGTAGCACATGGACTACTTTTCTGTGGTGCTAACCGTCAGGTGCGGATCACAGACCCTATTTAAGTTAATGGGTCCACCTCTGCAGGCAGTGGGCACACATTCGGTGCCCGTGCATTGCAGTCCGCAGCACAGTCCCGTCCAGCATGTGTTCATGTGCAAGAGCCCTTAGACTGGATGGGAAGTTTACCAGAAGCGCAGAGCTCTAAGTTTAATAAGAATTGGGGTTTGTAGAGAGACACTCAGGGGCTTCATATACCAGCATTAAAAAGTTGGGTAGGAGGCATAGGGTAAGGACATGCACCTTATTTATTCACTTTGGTTTGCTCTAGGTAAATGGGCCCCATCAGCACCCTCTATCAGATGATTTTGAGCCGGGACGTGCACACCTTTATGGGGGAGGGGGTTTCAGGTTTGTATATGAAAACTAAAATCTTAGAGGACCCGTCACCACAAAACACAGTGCAATTTGACAGCATCACAGTTATACAGGTGAAACTCGAAAAATTAGAATATCGTGCAAAAGTCCATTTATTTCAATAATGCAACTTAAAGGGGTTGTCCGGGTTCAGCGCTGAACCCGGAAATACCCTTATTGTCACCCAGACAGCCCCCCTGAGGCTAGCAAATTGAGGGATGTCCGGGTTCAGAGCTGAACGGTTCCAGGGGTGGCCAACCTGTGGCCATTGAGCTAAATGTGGCTCTTTGCTTCTTCAAGTGAGGCTCTAGCTGTGAATCCAGGAAGCATGGCTCAGACGGCTCACTCTCCACCCCATGCTCAGATCTCTTTTCCTAATCAGGCACTGTTACTCCTTTGCAGCTCCAGCTCACACTTCACTACGTCCTGATGCACAGTGTGCGAACGTAGTATGGAGACTCGCACTATGACCTGACGTTGTGCTCATCAGGTCACAGTGGAGAGCGTGTCAGACCTGCAGAGTAGCAGGTGCCCGAGCAGGAGCCCAGTGCCTGATCAGGAGAGGGAAGAGATTTTTTTTAAATTATAGAACTGAGCATGGGGGTCTGATCTGAGCATGAGGGGGGTCCTGATCTGAGCATGAGGGTCTGATCTTAGCATGGGTGGGAAGATCTGAGCATGAGGGTGCAGATTTGAGCAAGGGGGTTTTGTTTGAGCATGGGAGTCATATCTGAGAAGGGGGGAGATCTGAGCATGGGGGGAGTCTGATTTGTGTTGTCTGATCCGAGCATTGGGGGTCTGATGAGGATTGGGGATCTGATTTAGGAGTCTGATCTGAGGTCTGATGAAAAATATATTTTTTCTTTACTAATGAAAAATAAAAAATATTTTTATCAGACCTCAGATGAAAAATATTTTTTCTCTCTTATTTTTCTTTGTTAAAACCTAGGTGCATCTTGTAGAACGAAAAATACGGCAACTCGTGTGTAAATGTATAGCTTGTGGCTCCTGGTAGTCCTAAGTTTCTTTTTTTGGCTCTTTGTGTATGTAAGGTTGGCCACCCCTGGCTGAACACCTTTAAAATTTGAATTTTGTGAAAAGGTTCAATATTCTAGGCTCAAAGTGTCACACTCTAGTCAGCTAATTAATCCGTACCCCCTGAGCAAAGGGTACATGAGATTGTAACTTTGGGGTTTCATAATCTGTAAGCCATAATCATCCAAATAACAAATAAAGGCTTGAGATATCTCGCTTTGCATGTAATGAGTCTCATGTTAGTTTCACCTTTTAAGTAGCATTACTGAAATAAATGAACTTTTGCACCATATTCTAATTTTTCGAGTTTCACCTGTAGAGCAGGAGAAGCTGAGCAGATATATAATGGTGGGAAAAGATTCTGTAAAACCTGCATGAACAGCTATTGGTACAGGAGGGAGGGGTGATTAGTGATTGATGGCATTGTGTGTCCATAAAAGATAGCTGTCCGTCACTGGTAACTCTTCCTCCCTGTACCGATAGCTGTTCACAGGGCTGCAGATAGAAGTGTAAAAATTACAAGTTTTACTGAATATTTTCCCACAAAAAATATATATCAATCTGCTCAGCTTCTCCTGCTCTATAACATGGTGCTGTCAGCTTGCATAGCATTTTGTGGCGACGGGTCCTCCATAGGCCTCTTTCACACAAGCGTGACGGATTAGGTCCGGATCGTCCAGTGAAACTCGCACCATTTTGCAGGTAAGTTCAGTCAGTTTTGTCTGCGATTGCGTTCAGTTTTTTCCACGCAGGTGCAATGCGTTTTGATGCAGTTTTCACGCACGTGATAAAAAGAAAAACCCTGAAGGTTTACAAACAACATCTCTTAGCAACCATCAGTGAAAAACCCATAGCATCCGCACTTGTTTCCGGATGCAATGCGTTTTTAACGCAGCCCCGTTCACTTCTAAGGGGCCAGGGCTACGTGAAAAATGCAGAATATAGAACATGCTGCGTTCTTTACGCAACGCAGAACTGATGCGTGAAAAAAAAAAAAAACAGCCCATGTACACAGACCCATTGAAATGAATGGGTCAGGATTCAGTGCGGGGCTATGCGTTCACGTCACGCATTGCACACACATGGAAAACTTGCTTGTGTGAAAGGAGGCTTAGAATTTCACCCCATTTGGAATATTGTTCCAGTTTCCAACTACACAGTATGCAATATTAAATGGTGCCATTGTCATGCTTTTGGGTCCATAACGTGATTACACTCAGTACCGCCAGTGACTACCACACGGGTATACAGTAAAAAAAAAAAAATCAATACCTACCAATACGGCCGTGGCCATGGCTGACATGTCCACGGAGCTTCCTGGTCTTCCTTAGTTTGGTCGGCTGTTAAAAAAAAAAAAAAAAAGCAGCGCAATGAGAATTTCATATTAACAAGAAGTTTCAGTATTAAATGTCACTGAGCCGGTGACTGGCTGCGCCACAGCAAGGGCCAGCCAGTGAATAAAGCGCAGTGATTGCTCTCCGAGGACTCTAGCACACCTAGGGCACAGACCAGCCAGGATGAGACTCTAGTCTCGGGGGTAAATAGCAACAGCAAGCCCATATACAGCCAGCCCAAATAGATGACAATGAAACAGCAAGCAGAGATAGTATCTGCTAGGAGATATGACAGTTTACAGAAGGATGCTCACATGACCGGCCGCCATAGACTTAAAGGGGTATTCAGTTTGTAATGAGACGTTTTTCTTTAGACAATAAGATGTTAAACAATTTCCTAATTTACATCAATTTAAAATTATCTATATTAATATCTGTTGCTGAACCTCCATAATACAACTAGTACAAACCCATATACTCAGCTGGACCCCCATATACACCGCTAGGATGAACCCCCCACTGTACCCAACACACATTAACGGCATCTATACATGCAACCGCTGCTGTACCGTAGTACAACCAGGACATACCCCACATACTCAGCCGTGCCCCCACATGCAGCTAGGAGGGGCCCCCACATACTCAGCTGTACCCCACATCCAGTTGGAGGGCCCCCACATACAGCTAGGAGGGGCCCCCACATACTCAGCTGTAACCCACATCCAGTTGGAGGGCCCCCACATACAGCTAGGAGGGGCCCCCACATACTCAGCTGTAACCCACATCCAGTTGGAGGGCCCCCACATACAGCTAGGAGGGGCCCCCACATACTCAGCTGTAACCCCCCACATACTCAGCTGTAACCCCATCCAGTTGGAGGGCCCCCACATACAGCTAGGAGGGGCCCCCACATACTCAGCTGTAACCCCCCACATACTCAGCTGTAACCCCATCCAGCTAGGAGGGGCCCCACATACTCAGCTGTAACCCCACATCCAGCTAGGAGGGGCCCCACATACTCAGCTGTACCCTAATACATCTATATCCCATCTCACACACAGCCGCACGCTGTCACATCACTCTGCGGTTGAGAACTCCGGCTCTCAGCAATGAACCAGCATGGCCGCCATCCTCTCCCAGGCCTCCAGCTCCGACCACATGCCGCTCTCCACACGTCATCCCACAAGCACAACTGAAGCCGTGCAGGACCCGAACTCCCCAGGACACCCACAGGCGACACACCAAGTCAACCCGAAAACCAGCAGCCTCTACCTCCTCTTTCTCCCGGTTGTAGCCTCCGAACTGCGGCCCCGATACCTACCATGACGGAGGCAGCGAAAGAAAGAGGGAGATCCCCTCAGATCCCGCGAGAACTTATGGAGGGCGGGGCTCAGGGGGCTAGTTGCGGAGCCAGGAGATCTCGCGAGAGTTGGTAACGTGTGGCCACTCGACAGAGGTAATGGCGAGCACTAGAGAGCGCTAGGCGGCGGACATATTGGGGAAGACACAGCACCTGGAAGTAGAGTGGATATACTGACCGCTCCTGGTATGTGTGTGGCCGGGGACACTACTGTAACACGCTGCTATCATACACTGCTGTACCCCCATATCACACTACTATCATACACTGCTGTACCCCCATATCACACTATTATACACTGCTGTACCCCCATATCACACTATCATACACTGCTGTACCCCCATATCACACTACTATCATACACTGCTGTACCCCCATATCACACTACTATCATACACTGCTGTATCCCTATATCACACTACTATCATACACTGCTGTATCCCCATATCACACTACTATCATACACTGCTGTACCCCCATATCACACTATTATACACTGCTGTACCCCCATATCACACTATCATACACTGCTGTACCCCCATATCACACTACTATCATACACTGCTGTACCCCCATATCACACTATCATACACTGCTGTACCCCCATATCACACTACTATCATACACTGCTGTACCCCCATATCACACTACTATCATACACTGCTGTACCCCCATATCACACTACTATCATACACTGCTGTATCCCCATATCACACTACTATCATACACTGCTGTACCCCCATATCACACTACTATCATACACTGCTGTACCCCCATATCACACTACTATCATACACTGCTGTATCCCCATATCACACTACTATCATACACTGCTGTATCCCCATATCACACTACTATCATACACTGCTGTACCCCCATATCACACTACTATCATACACTGCTGTACCCCCATATCACACTACTATCATACACTGCTGTATCCCTATATCACACTACTATCATACACTGCTGTATCCCCATATCACACTACTATCATACACTGCTGTACCCCCATATCACACTATTATACACTGCTGTACCCCCATATCACACTATCATACACTGCTGTACCCCCATATCACACTACTATCATACACTGCTGTACCCCCATATCACACTATCATACACTGCTGTACCCCCATATCACACTACTATCATACACTGCTGTACCCCCATATCACACTACTATCATACACTGCTGTACCCCCATATCACACTACTATCATACACTGCTGTATCCCCATATCACACTACTATCATACACTGCTGTACCCCCATATCACACTACTATCATACACTGCTGTACCCCCATATCACACTACTATCATACACTGCTGTACCCCCATATCACACTACTATCATACACTGCTGTACCCCCATATCACACTATCATACACTGCTGTACCCCCATATCACACTACTATCATACACTGCTGTACCCCCATATCACACTACTATCATACACTGCTGTATCCCTATATCACACTACTATCATACACTGCTGTACCCCCATATCACACTACTATCATACACTGCTGTACCCCCATATCACACTATCATACACTGCTGTACCCCCATATCACACTACTATCATACACTGCTGTACCCCCATATCACACTAGGTTATAATACACTGCTCATCCCCGTACATCGGTCTATAATAATACACTGCTGCATCCCCATATCACCCTAAAATAATTTACAGCCACCCCTTCCCCATATACCATTCTGCAAGTGATTTCTTGCATTGTAAAAGGCAAATAGAAGCTGTGTGACCACCAGCATGGCTGCCTCCTTGCTTTCCAGACTCATTATTCTGCCTAGTGATGGAAGACATCGCTGCTACATCATTTTCACATTTAAAGGGGTTGTCTGGAGTTTTACTATTGATGACCTATTCTCAATATTAGATTTGCAGGGGTCCCACACCTGGCAACCCCGCCGATCAGCTGTACGATGAGACGGCGCCTGTAGTGCGTCTCCCTTCTTTCTTCCTGTCCGCTCTTGCTATGATCTTTCCCATAGACAGCAGCAGCAGCGGACAGGAAGAGAGACAGGGGATGGCATATGCGCACTACACACGCTGTTTCATCATACAGCTGATCGGCAGGGTTGCCAGGTGTGGGACCCCTGCAAATCTAATATTGAAGATAGGTCATCAATAGTAAAAGCCCAGACAACCCCTTTAAAACTGTGTGACTGTCCCATGTGAACGGTAATGGCAGCCATGATGGTTGTCACCGGGCTGTTCTAGGAGTGAAGACCGTACTGAGAGCCATTTACTGGTGGTAGATGTACAGTGACGAGTCCTGGGACAGTCATCAGATTTGCTTTTGTTTTCTGCAGTGGCGAGATGACGGTGTGCGCCATGTTCGGCTGTAAGAATCGCATGCACAAGGGATGTGGGAAACACTTCTTCAGGTAATTCCTGCACATTACCCGGGGGGGCGTCCAGTAAATGGAAGTGTATAGTGTAAAGTTCAAAATCACTTCTTGCTGTCAGCGAATGGGAAAATTCTTGTTTACCTGCAGAGGCTGGAAACCAGTCCTGGCCTATTACATCTCACAGCTGAGTGTTTGTTGCAGTTGTATCCATCTTAGATAATTCACGGTTATTGGCCACAGATCGTATTGTGCATTCATGTTGTTTCTTTTTAGGTACCAGTCATTTAAAGGGGTTGTCCGAGTGTTACTGATGGCCTACCCTCAGGCAAGTTCATCCGTAGGTGATCGGTGGGGGGGCCGCCGATGAGCTGTTTGGAGAGGCTGCTGTTCTCCAGTGAGTGCTGTGGCCTCTTCCTAGACCAGTGACATCACATTCATCGATCATGTAGCCTAGGCGTAGCTCAGCCCCATGTAAGTGAAGTATGAAGCACCGCTGCAATCCAGTGGACGGGGCTGTGCTTGTTAAGCTGGTAGGAGGCCGCGACGCTTGCATTAGCACCGCGCCCTCTACCCCTTAAGGACTCGGCCCTATTTCACCTTACGGACTTGCCCATTTTTTGCAAATCTGACCAGTGCTGATAACTTTAAAACGCTTTGACTTACCCAGGCCATTCTGAGATTGTTTTTTCGTCACAAATTGTACTTCATGACACTGCTAAAATTGGGTCAAAAAAGTTTATTTTTTTGCATAAAAAAATACCATATTTACCAAAAATTTGGAAAAATTAGCAAATTTCAAAGTTTCAGTTTCTCTACTTCTGTAATACATAGTAATACCCCCAAAAATTGTGATGACTTTACATTCCCCAAATGTCTACTTCATGTTTGTAGCATTTTGGGAATGATATTTTATTTTTTGGGGATGTTACAAGGCTTAGAAGTTTAGAAGCAAATTTTGAAATTTTTCTGAAATCTTCAAAATCCCACTTTTTATGGACCAGTTCAGGTTTGAAGTCACTTTGTGAGGCTTAGATAATAGAAACCTCCCCATTCTAGAAACTACACCCCTCAAGGTATTCAAAACAGTTTTTACAAACTTTGTTGACCCTTTAGGTCTTCCACAAGACCTCATGGCAAATGGACATAAATTTTAAGAATTTTGATTTTTTGGGAAAATTTTCCAATATAATAAATTTTTTCCTGGAAAAAAACAAGGGTTAACTGCCAAACAAAACTCAAAATGGGTTGCCCTGATCCTGTAGTTTGCATAAACACCCCATATGTGGTCGTAAACTACTGTTTGGCCAAACGGGAGCAGATATAAGGAGGGGAACACCATATGGGTTTTGCAAGGCAGATTTTGCAGGACTGGTTTTGTTTATACCATGTCCCATTTCAAGCCCCCCCCCCCCCCCCTTGCACCCCTAGAATAGAAATTGCAAAAAAGTGACTCCATCTAAGAAAGTACACCCCTCAAGGTATTCAAAACTGGGTTTACAAACTTTTTAACCCTTTAGGTGTTCCACAAGAGTTAATGGCAGATGGAGAAACAATTTAAAGTAAGGGTTAACAGCCAAACAAAACTCAATATGGGTTGCCCTGATTCTGTAGTTTGCATAAACACCCCATATGTGGCCGTAAACTACTGTACAGGCACACGGTAGGGCGTAGAAGGAAAGGTGTGCCGTGTGGTATTTGGAAAGCAGATTTTGCTGGACTAGTTTATTTACACCATGTCCCATTTGAAGCCCCCCTGATGCACCTCTAGAGTAGAAACTCCATAAAAGTGACCCCATTCTAGAAACTACACCCCTTAAGGTATTCAAAACTGGTTTTACAAACTTTGTTAACCCTTTAGGTGTTCCACAAGAGTTATTGGCAAATGGAGATGAAATTCGAGAATTTAAATTTTTTGCCAAATTTTTTCCATTTACAAAGCAAGTGTTAACAGCCAAACAAAACTCTATATTTATTGCCCAGATTCTGTCGTTTGCAGAAACACCCCATATGTGGTCGTAAACTACTGTACGGGCTTACGGTAGGGCGTAGAGGGAAAGGTGCAGCGTGTGGCTTTTAGAAGGCAGATTTTGCTGGACTGGTTTATTTACACCATGTCCCATTTGAACTGAAGCCCCCCTGATGCACCCCTAGAGTAGAAAAGTTACCCCATTTTAGAAACTACAGGATAGGGTGACAGTTTTGTTGGTACTATTTTAGGGTACATATGATTTTTGGTTGCTCTATATTACACTTTTTGTGAGGCAAAGTAACAAAAAATTGCTGTTTTGGCACCATTTTTATTTTTTGTTATTTACAACATTCATCTGACAGGTTAGATCATGTGTTTTTTTTTTTATAGAGCAGGTTGTCACGGACGCGATAATACCAAATATGACAACTTTTTTTAGTTGTTTGTTTCAGTTTTACATAACAAAGCATTAAAAAAAAAAAAAGATCCTTTAGTGTCTCCACATTCTGAAAGCCATAGTTTTATTTATTTTTTGGGCGACTGTCTTGTGTAGGGGCTCATTTTTTTCGGGATGAAATGACGGTTTGATTGGCACTATTTTGGGGTGTGTATGACTTTTTGATCGCTTGCTATTACACATTTTGTGATCTAAGGTGACAAAAAATAGCTTTTTTTACACCGTTTTTATTTTTTACGGTATTCACCTGAGGGGTTAGGTCATGTGATATTTTTATAGAGCAGGTTATTACCGACGCGGTGATACCTAATATATATACTTTTTTTTATTTATGTCAGTTTTACACAATGATATCATTTTTTAAACAAAAAAAAAATCATGTTTTAGTGTCTCCATAGACTGAGAGCCATAGTTTTTTCAGTTTTTGGGTGATTATCTTGGGTAGGGTATGATTTTTGCGGGATGAGATGACTGTTTGGCACTATTTTGGGGTGCGTATGACTTTTTGATCGCTTGCTATTACACATTTTGTGATGTAAGATGACAGAAAATGGCTTTTTTTACACCGTTTTTAATTTTTTATTTTTACAGTATTCACCTGAGGGATTAGGTCATGTGATATTTTTATAGAGAACGTTAATACGGACGCGGCAATACCCAATATATAATTTTTTTTAATTTATTTAAGTTTTACACAATGATTTCATTTTTGAAACAAAAAAATAATGTTTTAGTGTCTTCATAGTATGAGAGCCATAGTTTTTTAAGTTTTTGGGCGATTGTACTATGTAGGGGCTCATTTTTTTGCGGGATGAGGTGACGGTTAGATTGGTACTATTTTTGGGGGCATATGCCATTTTGATCGATTGGTGTTGCACTTTTAGTGATGTAAGTTGACAAAAATGGCTTTTTTATACACAGTTTTTATTTTTTATGGTGTCTATCGGATGGGATGGATCATGTGATATAGAGCTATTCGTTACGGACACGGCGGTACCTAATATGTGCGTTTTTTATTTTTTTATTTTTTATTAGAAAATAAGGGGAATGGGGCTTGTTTTTTGTTTTTGTTTTTACTTGAAACTTTATTTTTTTATTCAAAACACTTTTTTGTAACTTTTTTTTTTTTAAACTTTATTTCTGTTCCACTCTTTTAGGGGTCTGATCCCCTCTGCAATGCATTACAATACATCTGTATTGTAATGCATTGCCTGTTAGTGTATGACACTGAGTCATACACTAACAGGTTGCCTAGGAGACGGGCGTGAGGCTGGATCTCCTCGGCTCCCGTAGAAGGCAGTTCCTGATGCCGTGCAGGGCATTGGGCAGCCTCTGCACGGCATCTGGCTGCCTTGTCACGCATCGGGTCCCCGCCACAGCAGCGCTGGGACTCGATGCGATCACTCACCTGCCGCAAACAACTTCTATGTCGCGGTCAGCGCAGACCGCGGCATAGAAGGGGTTAATCCGCCGGCATCGCTGTAAACAGCGATGCCGGCGGATACAGCAGGGGCCCGGCTACCAGGGACTGCCGGACCCCTGCAGTGATCGGGCGCGCACCGCTCCGGTGCCCGCCCGATCATCCCACCGTACATGTAAGGCGGAATGCATTCTGGCAATGCATCCCCTGCCGTACATGTACGGCGTTCTGCACTAAGGGGTTAAACAGCCGCGATCGGTGGGGATGCCGGGAGTTATCAGTATCTAACACTCGGAAAACCACTTTAAAGTGATGGTCTAATGATGAATTTTTTGAAAATTGGAACAGATTTACATTGGTCATAAATGATCATTTCTAGTACTATAGACACCATAATGAAATCTGGGTGATCTATGCACCAGTGTGGCAGCTTCAGGGTGTGTTTTACGCAATGGGGTTCATTAGCAAACATTTTTACAAGGTACAAATTTGCAGACAATTGGCCTTTTACTGTCTGTGTTGGTGAGCCAAACTCGCTGATTGTAGGGGGACCAGACAACTGTCTTAGGCTACTTTCACACTTGCGTTTGGGGTTCCACTTAAAGGCTCTCACAAGCGGCCCCGAACGCATCCGTACGGCCCCAATGCATTCTGAGTGGATGTGGATCCTCTCAGAATGCATCAGTCTGGCACCGTTTGACCTCCGTTCCGCTCAGCAGGCGGACACCCGAAAGCAGCTTGCAGCGTTCGGGTGTCCGCCTGGCCGTGCGGAGCCAAACGGATCTGTCCAGACTTACAATGTAAGTCAATGGGGACAGATCCGTTTGAAGTTGACACAATATGGTGCAATTTCAAACTGATCCGTCCCCCATTGACTTTCAGTGCAAAGTCTGGACGGATCCGTCTGACTAACTTTCAGACTTAGAATTTTTTATGAAAGATAATGCAGACGGATCCGTTCTGAACGGATCCCATCGTTTGCATTATAGGAGCGGATCCGTCTGTGCAGACACTAGACGGATCCGCTCCGAACGCAAGTGTGAAAGTTTGAAGTTTGATTTCAGCATGCCAAATCCTTTGTTTTCATGGGAGATTAGCGGCCAGAGGTATCTAGCTGGCAGCGGCTTACTCCCCTCTCCCCATTGAGAACACGTATAGAACAGAGCCAGTCTGAGAGTATACATGTATGGAGGAATAGGTCAGCCAACAGCTCTTTAAGGCCTTATGCACACGGCCGTTCCGTGCATTAGGGACCGCAGTTTGCGGTCCCCAATGCATGGGCAACATCCATGCGGCTGCTGGGACGGATCGAGACCCATTCAGCTTGAATGGTTCTGTGATCTGTCCGCACCTTAAAAAGATCTATATTTTTTGCGGAGGCACGGACAGAAACACCACAGAAGCACTCTGTAGGGGTTCCGTACCTCCGTTCCGCACTGCAGCTCCGGATTGCCTCCATGAGGCTGGAAGAATGACTTGTGCAGTCAGCGGGAGTGAAGTGAGTATTTTGTTCCTTTGGGGACACTTTGGAGGAGAGATTGGTGCATTATTTACTAGGGGGCACTTCATATAAAGAGACACTACTTGGGGGGGCAATATAAAAAATAAATAAATAAAACAAAAACACTACTAGGGGGCACTTTATGTAAAGCAGTCACTACGGGGGGGCATTATATCTACTGGGGCCTAAACGGGGATGATTACTAAGTAGGAGTATAAAAGGAGGCACTTTACTAAATAGGTGCACTCAATTATGCCGAAAGAAGTTGGTGATCATGGTGATCTGTGCAGGACTGAGATAAAAAAGGAAAGAGAACCACTTCAGTCAGAGGAGTCATCACCTGAGTCGGGGCCTAAATGGGATTATTAATGACTAGGTCATAAATAGTGTAGCAGTATTATTTTGCTGTTAAAGGGAACCTGTCACCGGGATTTTGGGTATAGAGCTGAGTTCATGTGTTTTTAGATGGCCGCTAGCACATCTGCAATATCCAGTCCCCATAGCTCTGTGTGCTTTTATTGTGTAAAAAAAAACCGATTTGATACATATGCAAATTAACCTGAGATGAGTCCT
The DNA here is from genome assembly GCF_014858855.1 of Bufo gargarizans. Classification (NCBI taxonomy): domain Eukaryota; kingdom Metazoa; phylum Chordata; class Amphibia; order Anura; family Bufonidae; genus Bufo; species Bufo gargarizans. Next base: position 603,630,529 of record NC_058081.1, read on the forward strand.
GTACGTGAGATGAGTCAGGGAGAGGACTCATCTCAGGTTAATTTGCATATGTATCAAATCGTTTTTTTTACACAATAAAAGCACACAGAGCTATAGGGACTGGGTATTGCGGATGTGCTAGCGGCCATCTAGCAACCCATGTCCTCAGCTCTATACACAAAATCCCAGTGACAGGTTCCCTTTAAGTTTTATTATTGGCATTGTTGGCCATGTATTTTGTAATATGCACTTTATTGTGTCTGGTTATGTGGGTGATTAACCTCCGCACTGCACCCACCCTTGGTCCGGGTGAAAAATGTCTTGTGTGAAAAAGATTGGGGACCACTGTTCTGGTAGATAATTGGTGTCCTTCAGTTGTCTGGGCTAGTGCCTGATAACATAACTGCAGTTGGTGGTGATGGCTTTTCTGCCTGTGGATGTAGACAAGAATGTTCACTGACAACTACTATGAGTGTGATGAAGAATAAAAAAAAAAATCTATTAAACAGTTGTGTGTGTATAAATATATTGTGGGGACTCGCTCTGGTAGACAGGACAAGCGGGTGCAGTATAGAGGCAAAGACGCGTTTGTAACTCAAAAACTGCAGTGTTTATTCACACTAGTTGCAGGTTCACAGTATGACAGTCCATTTTCAGTATTGGTGTTAGTTCACACACAAAACAGTTCATACAGAAAAAACATTCACCTTTTGATCCTGGGTGTTTAATCCACACCTGGCTGAATGCTCAGCCTCAGAAAGTCCACCTGCAGGCTTTAGGCGGCCTGCTCGCCCGACACACTGTCTTCAGCTTTCAGCTCACACACAGGCCTCAGATCTCAGCAGAGTTTCAGACCGCTCCAGTGTCAGAGAGGAGTAATCCCCCCATCTGACACTGCTGGCTGTTTTTTATAGGCCTGTCAAAACCTGGCCTGGACCATGGGGAGTAGTCACCCACCCAGCACTTTGACTACTCCCAGTAAGAGCCGTTCCAGATCAGCTATTTACAGCCATACTAGCTAGCAAGGTGTCAAACAGCAACTGCTGCTGACACAGAAAACTGGCTTTTACTCCACCAAGGCCAGGAACCTCGGTGACACATACCTATCATCTACAATGATTCCTTGTACCTTCTTACAATATATATATCTCAAACCAATATAAATTAGTGATTTCTAATCTGCAGGTTTCCCATGAAAGACCCAGAACGTCTCGCTAAGTGGATTGAAGCTGTCCAGAGAGATGATTGGAACCCCTCCATTCACAGCAAAGTCTGCAGTGACCACTTCACGGAGAAAGACTACATGATACGTCCTGGTGCTGCCTGTCCTTACTTGCGTATGGATGCTGTGCCCACTCCCATCTATCCTATTCAACGGAAGAAAAAGACTAAAAAGAGAAAATATACCAAGAAAACAGCAAGTGAAAATTCTGAACTCAAGGAAGTGAAGGATGGGAATATGACTCGGGAGACCCCGAGTGAGTGTGGTGTGAACTGCAGCCGTGGGGAGGAAATGGAAACACAGAGTGAAGTGAAAGTAATGGAAAGACATGTCGAAAAGCAGGGAACTCAGATGGAGGAAGGGGCACAGGGCAAGAATCAGACAGCGGAGACATGGCAGATAAAGAGTGAGGATGGAACACAGGCAGTAGATAAGCAGGTTGAGAAGCAGGTGGTGGAATTGCAGGTTGAGAAGCAACCAATGGAGTTGCAGGTTGAAAAGCAGGTGATGGAATCACAGGTTGAGACCCAGGAGGTGGAATCTCAGAATGAGAAGCAGGCAGTGGAATCACAGGTTGACAAGCAGGCGGTAGAATCACAGATTGAGAAGCAAGCAGTAGAATCACAGGTTGAAATACAGGTGTTGGAATCTCGGGGTGAGAAGCAGGAGGTGGAATCTCGGGGTGAGGAGCAGGCAGTGGAATTGCAGGTTGAGGAGGGAAGAAAAAATGAGGAGCAGACAGTTGAAGTACAAGGCGGGAAAAATGAGGAGGAAACACAGGACAAAAAGCAGATTGCAGAAGGGCAGGAAGAGAAGCAGGCAATGGAAATAAAGAACACGAAGAATGGGGAGAAAACACAGAGTGAGAAGCAGGCCGCGGAAGGTCAGAGTGAGAACATGAAGGCAGTAGCAACGAATGAGCCTCAGGTAGTAGAAACTCGGGGTGCAAATATGGAATCGGAAACCCACGATCAGCAGGAAGTGGATGCGCAGGTAACAGAAGGTGAAAGGGTGGAAACAACACAACCTGCTGAAAAGCAAACGGTGGAGGCAAGGGGCAAGAAGCAGGGGACAGGGGCACTGACTGGGAATCATTTACCAGACATGACCGTTGTAGTAAACCAGACTAGTTGGAACCTGCCACCCAGACCTCCTTGTGAGAACATGGCTGATTACATTCCTGTTGACCATGCGTACTTTGCTGTTTCTGGCGACAAGGAGAACGATGTCCCCGCCCCTGTTGCTGACCCACAAGTTGTTAAATTACGGCGAAAGATCAAAACCTTACAGAAGCAAGTTCTGCGCCAAGGAGTCAAGATCAAGAGCCTGAAAAAGACACTGGTTGATTTACGGAAGAACAACATGATGGAGAGAGATCCAGAGCAGGTGATTGCAGAGCACTGTAGTGGCCTCACTCAGGTTCTGTTCACACAGCAGCTGAAAAATGGTTACCGGCGGCACAGTGTCACCCAGTACTCCAGCCTCATGAAGGAGTTTGCTTTGAATCTGTACTATGCCTCTCCAAAGGCCTACAAATTCTGCCGCCTGTTTCTGTGTCTTCCACACCCTGTATCGCTAAGAAACTGGAAAGCGGCCACTGAGGGGAACCTGGGACCTTCAGCAGAGGAATGGGCACATGAAGAACATGCACCAGGGATATCTGCATGTGAGGGGCATTTATTGGATACTCCAATGCAGGAATTTTCTTTGCAAGGGCCATCGAGTCAAGAGGGACATTTGCCAGAGGTCACAATGGAGGAAGGACATTTATCAGTGATTTCAGTGCCAGAGGAACATTTGTCAGTGATTCCAGTGTCGGAGGAACATTTGTCAGTGATTCCAGTGCCGGAGGAACATTTGTCAGTGATTCCAGTGCCGGAGGAACATGTGTCAGTGATTCCAGTGCCGGAGGAACATTTGTCAGTGATTCCAGTGCCGGAGGAACATTTGTCAGTGATTCCAGTGCCGGAGGAACATTTGTCAGTGATTCCAGTGCCGGAGGAACATTTGTCAGTGATTCCAGTGCCGGAGGAACATTTGTCAGTGATTCCAGTGCCGGAGGAACATTTGTCAGTGATTCCAGTGCCGGAGGCACATTTGTCAGTGATTCCAGTGCCGGAGGCACATTTGTCAGTGATTCCAGTGCCGGAGGCACATTTGTCAGTGATTCCAGTGCCGGAGGCACATTTGTCAGTGATTCCAGTGCCGGAGGAACATTTGTCAGTGATTCCAGTGCCGGAGGAACATTTGTCAGTGATTCCAGTGCCAGAGGAACATTTGTCAGTGATTCCAGTGCAGGAGGGACATTTGTCATTGATTTCAGTGCAGGAAGGATGTTTGTCAATGATTCCAGTACAGGAAGGATGTTTGTCAGTGATTCCAGTGCAGGATGGACACTCATTGGTAATTCCAGTGCAGGAGGAACATTTGTCAGTAATTCCAATGCAGGAGGAATATTTTCAGGAAAAAGCACAAGAATGAACGTTGCTTCATAAAACAAAACTGCTGTGCTATCCAGTTTGTTTAAAGGAGACCTACCAAGAGCATTCTACAAAAGCAACTTTACTGCACAGAAAATCAGTTCAGCGTTGTCATAGTGTGGCTCTAAATTGCAATCAATTTCTATAATCCAGTTAACTTGAACAGTGGTAGTTATGATAGTTATTGATGGGAATGCTGATTGGGTTCCAAACAATGTTCCTGTGGCAATACTGAAATGCCACAGTACATGACAGGTAGTTTTGTCATGGGGACATCAGAACAGATTCAGAACAGAGGCTCGGTTACATGATTTGCAAACCCACAGCTTCATGATGGTAGATCTACAGCTGAAGCGTTGGGCTTCAGGGTAGTGGGAATGTCTCTATAAAAGTGAAGTCTCCTTTAAGAATATGTTAAAGGCTATGAACACATTTGGGGCATTTTTTTAGGATTGCATTTTACTAATTTTGGGCTAAAAATATATATTTTAAATAGTTCTTATTAAACATTTTCAGCCGTTTTTGAGATACAGGGGTTAAAAATCAGTCTGTTTGCAGAGTATCACTTCTCATTCCTATAAGTGACGGCTCATGTGACGCTCCTGCCCTCAGTTTGATAGTTTTTATGAGGTCAGGAGATCAGATATAAGGCTTCACATGATGGGACTGAGAAGTGATATTCTGCAACCAGACTGATTTTAAAAATCATACCCTTGTATGTCAAGAACGGCTGAAAATTGTTAATAAAGACCAACTGAAAACAATAGTTATTAGCCCAAAAGGAGTAAAATGCAATCATAAAAAAATTACTCAAAGGTGTCCATAGACTTTAAAGCTTTACTTTTCATTTTGCTTTAATTATAATTGAACTGAGTAGAATTAAAGAAGCTTTCCAGAGAGAATTTGAAAAGAAAGGGCCAAAAAATGTTACAAATTACAAAGAAGCATTACTCATCTCCGCCAGTCACCCACCCCTGCTATTCCAATGCTGCTTTGGTCCTAGCTGCTCTCAACCTGAGTGGGCATTTCAAGCATGTTAAGCTGGGACAGGTAGTGGAGAGGTGGAGAGCGCGGGGACCAGTGTCAGAGTGACATTGGCAGGGGATCGGTGGAAGTGAGTAATGCTTCTTTATTTTTTACATTTTTTGACATGTTTTTGTATTTAAATCCTCCCCAGGAAACCCCTTTAACATCTGCTACAGTAACAACGTCATAACCTCATCTCATATTTTTAAGAATCTTGCTGTGGGCCGTAGGTCTGTCATGTCCTATGCAAATAAACTGGAGATGTTGCAATACACTGCACTGGTATATGACTGATGTGCTAGTTTGTGGTGTAATCCTTATTGCTTCCCCCTCTCACTGATGTAAAGTGACTTCTGGAGGCACACAATTGTTATTTTGTTTTATTCACCAATCCCTAGATCAGTGGTGGCGAACATATGGCACGGGTGCCAGAGGCGGCACTCAAAGCCCTCTCTGTGGGCACCCACGCCCTGGAAAAAGTCTATGGTGTACCAATATGCCTTATGTCCCTTTCACATGGGCGTCGCGGAAGAGGTCAGGATGCGTTGCGGGAAGCCCGCAATTTCAGTCAGTTTTGTCTGCGATTGCGTTGTGTTGTTCAGTTTCTTCCGTGCTAGTGCAAAGCATTTTAATGGTTATAATGGAAAATAATAGCATTCTTTAATACAGAATGCTAAGTAAAATGTCCATTAAGGGTTAAAAATAATAATAAAATTACTCACCTCATCCACTTGATCGCGTAGCCGTTATTATCGTCTTTCTTCTTGCAGGACCTGCACTGACGTCGCCAAGCTCACCACATGGTGAGCACAATAACTTCAGCGCAGGTCCTTTTGCAGGTCCTGCAAGAAGAACAAAGAAGACGATAACAGGCTGTGGATGAGGTGAGTTACATTTTTTATTATTTTTTAACCCTTAATGGACATTTTACTTAGCATTCTGTATTGAAGTATGCTATTATTTTCCATTATAACCATGTTATAATGTAAAATAATAAAGTAAATGGACTTTAATGGAGTCCTGAGGATCATCTCATTATCTCCTTAATTTTCACGCAGCCCCATTCACTTCTATGGGGCATGCGTTGCGTGAAAAACGCAGAATATAGAACATGCTGCGATTTTTCACGCAACGCACAAGTGATGCGTGAAAAACATCGCTCATGTACACAGCTACACAGCCCCATTGAAACGAATGGGTCAGGATTCAGTGCAGGTGCAATGCGTTCACGTCACACATTGCACCCGCGCGGAAAACTCGCCCGTGTGAAAGGGGCCCTTAGGCCTCTTTCACACTTGCGTTTTTCCAGATCCGGCGTCAGCATGTAACACAACGCAAGTGTACTGAAAGCATTTGAAGACGAATCCGTCTTCAAAATACTTTCAGTGTTACTATGGCACCCAGGACGCTATTAAAGTCCTGGTTGCCATAGTAGGAGCGGGGGAGCGGTATACTTACAGTCCGCGCGGCTCCCGGGGCGCTCCAGAATGACGTCAGAGCGCCCCATGCGCATGGATGACGTGCCATGCGATCACGTGATCCATGCGCTTGGGGCGCCCTGACGTCACTCTGGAGCGCCCCGGGAGCCGCATGGACTGTAAGTATACTGCTCCCCCGCTCCCCACTACACTTTACCATGGCTGCCAGGACTTTAGCGTCCTGGCAGCCATGGTAACCATTCAGAAAAAGCTAAACGTCGGATCCGGCAATGCGCCGAAACGACGTTTAGCTTAAGGCCGGATCCGGATCAATGCCTTTCAATGGGCATTCATTCCAGATCCGGCCTTGCGGCAAGTCTTCAGGGTTTTTGGCCGGAGCAAAAAGCGCAGCATGCTGTGGTATTTTCTCCGGCCCAAAAACGTTCCGTTCCGGAACTGAAGACATCCTGATGCATCCTGAACGGATTTCACTCCATTCAGAATGCATTAGGATAAAACTGATCAGGATTCTTCCGGCATAGAGCCCCGACGACGGAACTCTATGCCGGAAGAAAAGAACGCAAGTGTGAAAGAGCCCTTAGACTTTTCTTGCCATTCAGCAGCGCAGGACGCACTATGAACAGCACAGGCAGCGCATTGGATGCAGGCAGGCTGTTATAGCTAAATGATAAAGTACATGGAAGATATACTATATTGGACTGTAATATTCAGGTTAAATTGTTGTGTTGGCACATTGCGATAAATAAATGGGTTTTGTTTTGCAGTTTGGGCACTTGGTCTGTAAAAGGTTTACCATCACTGCCCTAGAGTCACCATACTACTGTTAATTTGTTTTAGTCATCAGTCTGCAGAGTCACCACCACTTATTTTTTTTTCTTAAGGGCATTGTCCAGGCAGATGGCAGAAAAGCTGAATTAAAGGGAACACTGATGCACTCTACTATGCCTAGTCATGACTCTGGAATTAAGGGAAACCAAGTATTAGGCTATTTTCACACTAGCGGCAGGACGGATCCGACAGGCTGTTCACCCTGTCGGATCCGTCCTGCCGCTATTTCGCCGTTGCACCGTCGCTCCGTCCCCATTGACTCTGGGTAAATGAATCCAAATATCCAAGAGAGGAATAGGGAAACAGTGTATGCTGCACTGAGCAGGCAATATAAACCCTACCCCCAATACACATACAAGCCTCCAACCCCCACAGATAAACATACAACTGCAAAAATAGGAGCCAGAAAAAAGGTTGAAATAACAGCACCTATAGCTAGCCCATAAGCAGTATGGAGGGACAACAATAATAGTAATAAACATTAAATAAGAAAAAAATATACTATAACATATTACCTAGAGTTGATAGGAGGCACAGATGGAACAAACCCAGGTCTGGCAGAGAGCGCAACCCGATGCACGTTTCGCTCCTCCGCTTTCTCAGGGGGCGACTTTTTAGTCCGGCGGCCTCTCACCGTGAACTGCCGTCAAGTCAATGGGAACGGAGTGGCGGCATGGTGAAATAGCGGCAGGACGGATCCAACAGGGTGAACAGCCTGTCGGATCTGTCCTGCCGCTAGTGTGAAAGTACCCTTAGTCATGAGTCGCCCGTCCTGCCCTGCCATAGGTATAATACAATGTATCTCTTTCGCCTGGAGTGTCCCTAGTCGAGACTCCGTCTGCTCATTTCTGTTGCAGCATTTGGTGGTATACCATGCTAGTAATAGTGTACTTTAGAGTACAATGTCCATCACTAGATAACTCTAGAACAAGGCATTTTTCTTTGATATATTACAAAGTTTTTATAGTCTCTCGTACTATTGGTTTATACAAAGTTGTCTGAACAGTTAGTGACCATTTAAATAGACACTTAAAACCTGGTGACTGACAAATCTGTTCTTCTAAAGGGATTGGTCATTGTGAACCATGCCTTAGTGCCAACCAGATTCTGAATGCATGTTATATAGACACATTGGGGAAAAAAGGCTACAAAAGCATTGCTCAATACCTGGGTTTACATCAATCCATGGATAGATAAATTATCTCCAGATGTATAAAATTCAGGACTGTCGTTACTTTCCCTAGAAGTGGGTTTTCTGTTAAGTTGACTTCAAGAGCACAATAGGCAATCCTGAAGGAAGTAAGAAAGAATCCAAGGGTAACAGCAAAAGACTCTACAAACTGCAAAATCTCTGTTAATGTGTCCATTATTAGAAAAACACTGAACAACAATGGTGTTTTTGGAAAACCCCACAAAGAAAGATATTGCTGCCAACAAAAAAAACACCTGTATGAAAATGTTTTATGGACAGACAACAGTGGAACATATTTATCACAATGCACATCTCTATGTTTAGAGGTAAAAGAAGACACACCAACACCAAAATCTCATCCCAACTGTGAAGCATAGTGGGGGCACCATCATGGTTTGGGACTGTGTTGCTGCCTTAGGGTCTGGATATCTTGCAGTCATTGAAGAAAGATTTCTAATTTGTATCAAAACATTTTACAGGGGAATGTAAAGACAGCCGTCCATGACCTGAAGAGACATTGGATGATCCAATAAGATAACATCCCAAAGCACACAAGTAAATGAACTAAGGGTACTTTCACACTAGCGTTTTTCTTTTCCGGCGCTGAGTTCCGTCCTTGGGGCTCAATACCGGAAAAGAACTGATCAGTTTTATCCTAATGCATTCTGAATGGAGAGCAATCCGTTCAGTCTTTTTGCCATTTCAGGACAGAGAAAATACTGCAGCATGCTGCAGTTTTCTCTCCGGCCAAAAAGACTGAACCCTTGCCGGCATTTGAAAAAAATGCAAAAAAAATGTATACCGGATCCGTTTTTCCGGATTTCACCGGCGAGACGGATCCGGCATTTCGATGCATTTGTCAGATGGATCCGGATCAGTCTGACAAATGCCATCAGTTTGCATACGGAACTTCCGCAAGTACCTTAAAGAATGGTTGAAAGAAGATTTGTGTTTTGGATTGGCCTGACCTTAACCCTATCAAGATGCTGAATCATTAGCTGAAGAGGACTGTGCATGCAAGTCATCCCAGAAATATTACTAAACCGAAACACAATTGCAGGAAGGAATAGTCCAAAATTCCGTCTCAACATTGTGCAAATCCTATTTGCAGCTACAGGGAATGTTTAGTGGAGGTGATTGCTGCTAAAGGAGGACCCAACTGATTACTAAATTCAAGGGGTTCGCTTCCCTTTCTTCTCCCTGCTCTGTGGATGTTCACTCAATGTGCTAAATTAAAGACATGAACGGTATAACTGCTTTTGTTTTATTACTTCAGATTGTCTATAATTAAGACTCGGATAACAATCAGACCACATTTTATTAGCCATCAATGCAGAGATGCAGGTAATTTCAGAGGGTCTACTTACTTTTTCTTGCAATTATAATTATATATAAAAAGAAATTTCAGCAGCAAAAAGGAAGGAGGTTCAGTAACAGGAGTTTCAAAATAGTATAAACTTTAATAAACAAAAGGTTAAAATAAAATGGACATAATCATGGGGAAATAAAAAATACACATTTCGGATTGTTTCCTTAACCCCTTAAAGGGGTTATCCGAGTTATTTCTTTATTCTTTCTATGTTCCTAACTAAGCAAATGTAACAGCTTTCCAATTCACTCCCTTTATCTCCAGTGGCTGGTTTCTCAGATTTCACTGAGGGTCACATGACCTGTGATGTCAGCTTCTCTCCCTGCTCTGATAAAGGTCGTTTACAAGCCTGTAAACGAGACGTCACTGTGCTGGCCACGCCCCCCCTTCACTAGTGAGCCCTCTACTCTTTGCTAGGATACTTAACCCCTTCAGCTGCACAGCTCTGCAGCAGGGACAATTCTGGGCACTGGAGCTGAATACTAGAGAGAGCATTGCATAGGAAGGTAGGGGGAAGATCCTGTGTGTATTAGCAGTGTCATTATACAGCTGGGACTTGTAGTCCTCCACATACAACATGCTGCTGAGTCTCCCAGCAGGCAGACATGTCACTCAGGGCAGCACTTGTATCCACTCCCTTAGCAGAGCAGGGGGAGGGGCAGAGATTGTTGTTATTGCATGTAAACAAAGAGCCAGAAAAGAACCAGGGAAATTAGGAAAAATATATTTTTTTTTTGCATAAAACTTGCTTAGCTCAGTTATATATCAGATTTTCAGTGCTATATTATTTTTTTTCATAACTCGGACAACCCCTTTAAGGCCATATTTCACCTTAAGGACCAGACCATTTTTTGCAAATCTGACCAGTGTCACTTTGTGTGAATAACTTTAAAACGCTTTTTCTTATCCAGGCCGTTCATATTGTACTTCATGACACTGGTAAAATGGAGTAAAAAAAAACTCATTTTCTCTACTTCTATAATACATAGTAATACCTCCAAAAATAGTTATTACTTTACATTCCCCACATGTCTACTTTGTTTGGATCATTTTGAGAATTACATTTTATTTTTTGTGGACGTTACAAGGCTTAGACGTTTAGAAGCAAATCTTGAAATTTTCAAAAACCCACTTTTTAAGGACCAGTTTAGGTCTAAAGTCACTTTGCGAGGCTTACATAATAGAAACCACCCAAAAATGACCCCATTCTAGAAACTACACCCCTCAAGGTATTCAAAACTGATTTTACAAATATTGTTAACCCTTTAGGTGTTCCACAAGAGTTAATGGCAAATGGAGATAAAATTTGAGAATTTAGATTTTTTTTGGGCAAATTTTCCATTTTAATCCATTTTATTCAGTAACAAAGCAAGGGTTAACAGCCAAACAAAACGCTATATTTAGTGCCCTGATTCTGTAGTTTCTAGAAACACCCCATATTTGGCCGTAAACTACTGTACGGGCACACGGCAGGGCGTAGAGGGAAAGGTGCGCCGTGTGGTTTTTGGAAGGCAGATTTTACTGGACTGGTTTATTTACACCATGTCCCATTTGAAGCCCCCCTGATGCACCCCTAGAGTAGAAACTCCATAAAAGTTACCCCAATTTGGAAACCGGGATAAGGTGGCAGTTTTGTTTGAACTATTTTTAGGGTACATATGATTTTTGGTTGCTCTAGATTACATTTTTGTGAGGCAAGGTTACCAAAAATAAAAATTCTGAAATTTCATCTCCATTTACCATAAACTGTTGAGGAACACCTAAAGGGTGAATAAAGTTTGTAAAATCAGTTTTGAATACCTTGAGGGGTGTAGTTTCTTAGATGGGGTCACTTTTATGGAGTTTCTACTCTAGCGGTGCATCAGGGGGTCTTCAAATGGGACATGGTGCCAAAAAAAAAAGGCCATCAAAATCTGCCTTCCAGAAACCATATGGGGTTCCTTTCCTTCTGTGCCCTGCCGTTTGGTCGTACTGCAGTTTACGGCCACAAATGGGGTGTTTCTGTAAACTGCAGAATCAGGGTAATAAATATTAAGTTTTGTTTGGCTGTTAACCCTTGCTTTGTTACTGGAAAAAAACAAAATGGAAAATTTGCCAAAAAATTGCTGTTTTGTCACCATTTTAATTTTATTTTTTTGACCATGTTCATCGGAGGGGTTGGGTCATGGGGTATTTTTATTACTGTACAGGAGCGGCTGCATGAAGCGCATGGCGTCATAGCAACCAATGACGCAGTGCGCTCATGCTGTCAGCAGGAATCCCGGCCGGGTTTCCACGGTCCGCTCTCGGCAGCGGAACACGGCCGTGTGCATGAGGCCTAAAGAAAACTTCACATCTAGCCCAAGCAAGAACACTCTCAAGCAGGGAAATGTATCATTATCAAAATCAAGAGTGGCCTTCACCATTGTGAATCCAGGGGTTTTCTCAAGAACAGAAAAACCTACTTTATTAGAAAGCATGTAAAAAAAAATACTCTGGAACAAGGTTCTTTGGAGAAATGAAGCTAAGGGTTCATTCAGATGACTGTATGTGTTTTTGCTGTTCACAAATTGCAGATCTGCAAAACACGGATACCAGGCTGTCTGCGTTCCGTATTTTGCAAGTGCGGACAAGAATAGGACATGTTCTATCTTTTTTGCAGGGCTGTGGAGCGGAAGTATGGATGTGGACAGCACATGGTGTGCTGTCCGTGTCTTTAGCGGACCCATTTAAAAGAATGGTTTTGCATCTGTTCTGCAAAATTACCGTGGTCACATGTGAAAATATGGGAGCAATGTGCTCCCAGGCTGGGAACAGCTTCCCCTCACTAAGATCAGGGAAACTGTTTCTTGTTTAAAGGGGTTCTCCGGGCTTAACTTTTTTTTGGCTATTACAAGCTAACCGGTGGAGGAAAGATTATTGCTCACATACTTACCTACCAGAGTGCAGCCGTTCTTGAGATCTGCCTCCCGGTCACGTGGTCCCTCCAGATGGCTTTTCTGTGCTTCCTACCGAAGTCCGTCTTCTTATCTTTCTGTCTTCTCTTCCTTTCTCCAGCAGGAGATGGATTGTCATGAGTGGCGTCACCGCCTCCTGCTGGAGAAAGTGTCGGCCGGCAGTCTTCACAGTACACTAGTCTGAATGCTAGTGCGCATGTGCAGGACCGCCATCCGCTCTCTGTATCGTACAGGCTCTGTGCGAAGCCTGTACTGACTCCTGCACAGCGCGATGTAAGCACTGTGCAGGAGTGACAGCATAGCGATCAGCACTGGATGGCACAAGGGGGTCAATGTATTGCACATGGGGGCAATAGATGGCACAAGGGGCACTGGATGGCACAATGGGGGCACTGGATGGCAAAAGGGGGTCAATTGATCTTTTTTCTTGCAGCTCCGGCTAAAAACTGGTCATGTAAATACACCCTTACTAACAGTGTGCCAGTGCCCTAAAAAATAGCTATGCCCAGGAAACAGAAATAATTTTCTCCCAGGGTGCAGTGTTAACAGTGCCCCCAAGAGTAATAATGTCCCATTGTACCTATACTCGTAATCAGTCCCCCAGTATTAATACTCCTCAGGACAGTGCCGTGTAGCACCCAGAGAAAAACAAGCAGGGAGAGGTGAGTGCCAACAGCGCTTCACTCTCTCCACCTCATGCAGACTAGTGAGCGCTTCTATCATGGAACGTCTTGTAAAGTGAAAAATACACCCCCTCCCCCCCCCCCCCCCCCCCCTTAGGAGGGCACAGTTGCGACACCTATAGCTACGCTACTGGTGCCAGTCTCTCTGGTGGCTGAGACTGTGGGAGTGCACATAGGCACGCATACACAGCAGCTCCCATCCCGGCCACCTCGTATCTGCGCTGCATTGGTGGCCGTAATCTCTGGATACGAGCAGTGTAAAATGTGGTGAAAAAATAAATCCAGCCAGCAACGGAGGCAATATGGACAATCACAATACATTAGTAAGTGCCTTGTATTAACTTTCTCTAGATGATAAATGCCATTTGCTGAAGTGAGACAACTCCTTTAACATGTTCCTATAAAATAAAATAAAATGTTGGCTAGTGGAGTTTCCAAAGAAAGGACAGCTGTGGATTTTGTGCTGACAGTGAAGCAGCAGAGCCTCTGTGGTCGGCTTTATATACTGCAGGCTAGACACACGTGACTGATCACATGTGCATGACATCATCAAAGGTCCTTTAGCCCGCTGGGATCAAGCAGAAGCCTAGAGCTGACTCCTCCTCTAACTGATCACATGACCGTGACATCATCAAAGGATCTTTCGCCTATGTCCGTGTGTTGTGGTAAACTCTGCTGGTGATAGAGCTGCCTAGAAGTCCGTACAGAGCGGCTTCTCCATCTACCGCCATACTTCCAGCTGCTGCAAACATTACCTGGGTGAGTGGAGATGGTGGTTTATAATATAGGATATATTATATAATCAGCAATAAGCGATGTCTGACCTGTCCTCTGTGCGATCCGTCACAATTACCTTGTGATATTGTCACTGCGCACCCCCGCCTCCCATTCATCTGTTTCCGGGAAAGCTGAGTGCAGTGGCGTTGCTAGGGCTGGTGTCACCCGCTGCGGTAGAAAATGGTGTTCTACTGCCATAGGGGGCATCCGTTAGCTCAGCAGACCCCCCCTAGCAGTCAGAGCCTGGTCTCGGGAGGGGCACTTCCAGATTATTTTCTGTCCGCCGCCACAAAACAATGGTGTTTATAGAACAGACTACACAGTTTAGAGGTATACTGTATATTGTGTGGCACAGTGTAGAGGCATACTGTATATTGTGTGGCACAGTGTAGAGGCATACTGTATATTGTGGGGCACAGTGTAGAGTAGAGATGAGCGAACTTCTGTTTTAAGTTCGGCGTCTAAAGTTCGGGGGCGGGTTAGCGGAGAATCCCGATCTGGAACCGGATATGGATTCCGACTTCCGTTGTGGTCCGTGGTAGCGGAATCAATAATGGCCGATTATTGATTCCGCTACCACGGACCACAACGGAAGTCGGAATCCATATCCGGTTCCAGATCGGGATTCTCCGCTAACCCGCCCCCGAACTTTAGACGCCGAACTTAAAACAGAAGTTCGCTCATCTCTAGTGTAGAGGTATACTGTATATTGTGGGGCACAGTGTAGAGGTATACTGTATATTGTGTGGCACAGTGTAGAGGTATACTGTATATTGTGTGGCACAGTGTAGAGGTATACTGTATATTGTGGGGCACAGTGTAGAGGTATACTGTATATTGTGGGGCACAGTGTAGAGGTATACTGTATATTGTGTGGCACAGTGTAGAGGTATACTGTATATTGTGGGGCACAGTGTAGAGGTATACTGTATATTTTGGGGCACAGTGTAGAGGTATACTGTATATTGTGGGGCACAGTGTAGAGGTATACTGTATATTGTGGGGCACAGTGTAGAGGTATACTGTATATTGTGGGGCACAGTGTAGAGGTATACTGTATATTGTGGGGCACAGTGTAGAGGTATACTGTATATTGTGTGGCACAGTGTAGAGGTATACTGTATATTGTGGGGCACAGTGTAGCGGTATACTGTATATTGTGGGGCACAGTGTAGAGGTATACTGTATATTGTGGGGCACAGTGTAGAGGTATACTGTATATTGTGGGGCACAGTGTAGAGGTATACTGTATATTGTGGGGCACAGTGTAGAGGCATACTGTATATTGTGGGGCACAGTGTAGAGGTATACTGTATATTGTGGGGCACAGTGTAGAGGCATACTGTATATTGTGGGGCACAGTGTAGAGGCATACTGTATATTGTGGGGCACAGTGTAGAGGCATACTGTATATTGTGGGGCACAGTGTAGCGGTATACTGTATATAGTGTGACAGTACAAAAAATACCCCCTTGTAATGCCTCCCTCCCCATGTCCCAGTATTATAGTGTCAACTCCCCCCCCCCCCCTAAAAGTGCTAGTATCAAGTGCCTCTCTCCTCCCCCCCCCCCCATGTGCCAGTATCAGGTGCCAACCCCCTCCCCCCATGTGCCAGTATCAGGTGCCAACCCCCCTCCCCCCATGTGGCAGTATCAAGTGCCTTCCGCTCCCCCCATGGCAGAACAGTCGATTATTAAAAAACAAAACAGAAAAAAAAACCACCTCCATGTCAGCGATGTGATGCAGCCTCTTCCTGTATGTCCATATATGCTGGTGTAGCTGTCATGTGTATTAGATGTATTCCAGCACTGAGTTCCGTCACAGGAGCTCAATGCCGGAAAAGAACTGATCAGGCATATCCCCATGCATTCTAAATGGAGAGTAATCCGTTCAGGATGCCTTCAGTTCAGTTAGTGAACAGCGTTTCAAAATTCTGGCATTAATTTACATTGAAATGTATTGTGCCTGTGTAACAATATATTTTCCTACCCTCGTCACTTCCGGACGCACCGGAAATGACGTGAGGAGGTGTGTCTCGGCCGGTGTCCAGCTAACTCTGCTGTGAAATTTCCCTACCCCGTCGTTGTGCGCCGGCGCCGAACACCTCCTCACGTCATTTCCGGTGCGACCGGAAGTGACGAGGGTAGAGAAATCTCCCGAGGTAGGAAAATATAACGTTACATCGGATCCGGCATTAAAAATACCATAGAAATTTTGTTAGTTGGGGATATAGTTTTATTTTGATTTTGGGGGGAGGGGCGTGTTCAGCGCATAAAAATAATAAAAATGGAGAAAATGATTGTCTATTATTGCTAATGTCTTTTCTATCGAACAATTTGTGAAAATGGAAATGTAATGATGAGACATGTCAACTCATGTACAATATTGTCATTTTCTGCCAATAAAATTTGTTTAAAAAAAAATACCATAGAGTATAATAAGCAGTCGCCCTCCATTCATTGCTATGGGGCCGGCCAAAATAGCAGAGCGCTGGCTCGGCTGTTTCCATCTGCCCCATAGAAATGAATAGGAGCAGGGGCCGCTGCCCCATGTTGTCATTATATGATGCAGAATTGTGTACATCTAAGTTTAAGATACTTATCCACCTTTTTGTGGATTGTTGGGGAACCACAAGGTAAGTACTACTCTTTTTTTCATTTTGCAGGGAGTCGTAGCTTCATATCTGTTGAGGTTGAGGCCTGGGGTAGTAGTTTATTAAATTATAATAAACTTCTGGTATTTTTTTATTTTTTATTTTTTTAAATCTAGTCAGAAGATGAATCCTGCTTTCTCCTCTCGTTCCTCGTATCATGAGGCCAAGATGAGGACCAAGAAAAGAAGTCACAAGGAGAAATACCGGCTCAAGTGTCTGCGACTTAGGAGAATGGCGAAGGCTATGATCTTTGTGAGTAATTACCGTACTGTCTTTTTTTAAAAGAAATTGTATTCAATTTTTTGTAATATAAAGACATTTACAAATCCAGCAAAGCACAGGCAGTAACATGGGAAACCAAAAAGTTCACCAGAGCAGGGTGCAAGTCCCATATAAAAGTGCAGAGATACATGTCAAAATATCTGAAAATGTAACGGGGTTCCCTCAACCTGTGTCAAGCTAGGATCAGGGCAATTTTGAGCACCTGGAGTCGGCAAAAATGAACCGACTCTGACTCCTACTAAATTTAAATTGGAATAAAA
The DNA here is from genome assembly GCF_014858855.1 of Bufo gargarizans. Classification (NCBI taxonomy): domain Eukaryota; kingdom Metazoa; phylum Chordata; class Amphibia; order Anura; family Bufonidae; genus Bufo; species Bufo gargarizans. Next base: position 603,647,655 of record NC_058081.1, read on the forward strand.
AAAAAAAGTTTAAATGTCCCAATTCACTAAAAGTTATAATTAATTACTTCTCTACTGTAAGAATAAAGGCCAATGCATGCAGTGCGTCACGTGACCGTGAAGAAGCATGATTTTCATATACTTCACTATATGGCACGCAACGCACAGTTAAGGAGCGGCAATACTTATACTTTCCATTGTGTTGTGTTCCGCTGTTACAGGGAACGCAACGCCCATGGTTAACCTAGCCTCTCACTAATAACTGATTAAGTAAATGTTTTTTGCAGGACTAGAGACACTTGTATAAGAGAAGGGAATGGATAGTCAATAGTTCAAGACTGAAGCTGTAAACCATTTGAAAAACTGCTGTCATTCAGCTAAGGCTATAAAACGTGTAAACTCAGAATGTTAGCTTAAACTTTAAAAGAGACTATGGGATTCTACTAGGGAAATCATGTTTTAAAATAAATGCCCCTTCGTGGATCCTATCTTCAGCAGAAGATCAGCACACAAAGGAGAAGGCAGCAGCTTCTGCCCAACTACCTCTCTCTGCTATAAGAGCTTAGAAGAACTTGGTGGAACACATTGTGTTTGTCTTTTGCTTAAACTCTTCAATACGGTAGACTGTTGGCTTCCTAGCCAGTAGTTCTGCGGTAATGACATGTATGTTGCCTTTCTTCCCTTCAAAGAATGTATAAAATACATTTGCATATTAAATACAGAGGAGTTAATGAAGAACCCCATGGATAAAAAATGTTAAGGGCTCCTCAAGAAATCTTGGGAGACAGGGTGGCTATGTTTTAGACCGGCTTTTGCGGCGACCTACACAGCTAGGTCCCTGTCTGTATGGATTAACCAGATGAAAAACCACTTAGCAGCTGATACCCCCCCGGGAAGAAATTATCTCTTCTCTCCCAGTTTTGAAGAGGCTTCAAGTTTTCTGGCAGATGCCTCAGCAGATCTGGTGAGGCTCTCTGCCAGGTCTACTGCTCTTTCAAACGCTACCCGTAGAGCGATCTGGTTAAGGTCCTGGTCTAGTGATGCGGGCTCAAAGAGTCGCCTCTGCGCTATTCCCTGTGAGGTGAATAGGCTCTTTGGGTCCGCATTAGACAATATTTTAGATAAAGGGGTTTCCATCTAAATCCTGTTTTTTTTCATCAAAGAAAACATTTTCATTCCCAAGCCATGTTTAAACAAAATCAGATCACAAATTAGAGTTCTGTTTCCTTCCAAAGAGGGGCGCCGTAAGATTCCTTACAAACAAGATTTTTTCAGATCCTGTCAAACAGGAGGCTCTAGAATCAGAGGTCTCTTCCCTTTTAAAAAAAAATCCGTCATTACAAGGGTTCCGATAGACAGGGGGTCTACTCTCCCTTGTTCCTGATTTAAAAAAAAAAAGAAGCCAAATGGGAAGTTCAGGACAATCTCCAATCTGAAATGCCTAAATCAGTTTGTAATTTGCAAAAAATTCTAAATGAGATCTATAAGGTCTTCAGTAAATCTCCTTTTTCAGGATTTTTACATGGTAACAATCTGGCAGATGCCTATCATCATGTTCCTATCTACAGCGATCAAAAAGTTCTCAGATTCGCTGTCTACATAAAAGGAGAGCTCGGTCCCTTCCAGTATCAGGCTTTTCCCTTTGGCCTCTCCAGTGCGCCACATCTTTTCACAAAGATCATGGCAGATGTGGTAGGATACTTGCATCTGAAAGGAATAATTGTGGTCCTATTCTTTTCTTCTCGACCATCTCAGAATTGTGATAGAAACCCTTGGTTCCTTAGGATGGTTCATCAACCAGGAAAAGTCAAAACTAAACCCAAGCCAGCAGAGGTTATTTCTGGGAGTACTTCTGGACACCCAGCATCTATCTTCCTTTTTGCCCCGAGAAAAACAGATCAACCTGGTAACTCAGGTAAAAATCTTATGTTCCAAAAGGACAGCATCGATAAGAGACATCATGCGCTTGCTTGGACTTTTAACGTCAACAATACCCTCTGTGAATTGGGCTTAGGCCCACACCAGGATCCTGCAGTCTTTCCTCCTTTCATCTTGGGACAAGACACAGAGTTCCTTTGAAAATAAAATAAAGGTCCCTCACCAAGTAAAAAAATAATCACTAAGCTGGTGGATGGTGGAAAAACTTCTACAAACAGGAGTGCAGTGGCGGCCGAAGGACCAGATTACAGTGACCACTGATGCAAGCAGCAAGGGTTGGGGTGCCCATGCTCTACAAGAACTGGTACAGGGGACATGGGGTCTCCAGATGTCTTCAGCATCCTCAAATCTGAGGGAATTGACAGTTGTCTTCCGAGTCTAGGTCTGAAACCAACTATCCAACACCACCATCTCAAAGTTCTTTCAGACAAAACGACGACCGTGGCATACCTAAATTGTCAAGGGGGGGCGAGGAGCAAGGAGCAAGTCCTTGGCAGCTGTCTCAGGGATAATATTTAAGTGTGGAGAGGAGAACCTAAAGTCCATCTCGGCGGCTCATTTAAAAGGAGAAGAAAATACCTTAGCGGATTTTCTCAGCTGACAGTCTCTCAGAGAAGGAGACTGGTCATTGAATCAGGACATATTCAATCAAATCTCACAGATGTGGGGGCTTCCAGTCTGGGATCTCTTCGCGTCAAGGCAGAACAGGAAGGTAGAAAATTTCTATTCCATCTGCCCTTGGGAGAATCTAAATCAAATAGATGCTCTCTCGTTACCATGGCCCAAGGGTCCCCTCTTTGCATTTCCACCTTTCTCTCTAATCTCAAGTACTCTGAAGATACGAGAAGAAGAGGCACCGGTCATAGTGATTGCCCCATTTTGGCCGAGGAGGTCTTGGTTTCCGCTACTTTAAAAACTCTCGGCAGGGGAACCCTGCATTCTGCCTTAGGGTCCTGCCCTTCATCCCAACGTGCAGCATCTACATTTAGTGGCCTGGAAATTGAATGGGGCTTGTTAAAAAAGAAAGGGTTTTATGAGGCTGTTATATCTACACTACTACACAGTAAAAAGCAGATTACTTCAAGGATCTATCTGCGGACCTGGAATGCTTTTTTGTTATTTGCAGGTGACCGTTGGGATCCTCAGAGTAGTTTGGATGTAGGCCTTATTTTACAGTTCTTGTAATCAGAATTTGCTAAGGGGCTTAGAACCAGTACCTTCAGGTTTCGGCTCTTAGTGCCTTTCTGGATATCAAAGTGGCTGAGATTCCCCTAGTTGGTAGATTCCTAAAAGGTACAAGCAGGTTACGTTCTTTTTTTTTTTTTTTTTTTTTGTGAAAGTTCTTGGGATCTAAACTTTGTCCTTTTGGCTCTCATGTCCTTGCCCTTTTGAGCCTCTTTCAGATTTACCTTTAAGCATGTTGACTCTAAAAACCATCTTTCTTATTGCTATAACTGCGGCCAGGAGGCTGATGGAGATCCAGGCCTTCTCCTGTAAACAACCATACCTCACTGTTCTGGATGATAGGTTGATTCTTAGGCATTCCCTGCTTTTCTGCCAAAAGCTTTTTTCTAAGTTTCACTGCCAGCAGGAAATTGTATTGCCATCCTTTTGTCCATCCCCATCTTCAGATCTCTAGCCTCCACAACGGCACTGGGGTTTTCCACCCCCCCAAAAAATAAATTTTGTGTGTGGTCTATATTCACGTTTTGTGGTTGTTAAAAATTTTCACTGTGTGTTTATAAGATGTTCTGCTGTTACGGATTATCTTCTGTTCTCTGTTATTAACTGGAGTATGTAGGAGGAGGTGTCTTTATTTATTTATTTATTTGGGCTTCCGCTGTTGTTTCCTGTCCCTGGGAGGCGGGATCAAGTTTTCAGCTCCTGTATTGGCTGAACAGCAAATCTCATTAATTACCTATTTGTATGGGAGCTGGTGATATATGGCAGTGGTGGCGAACATATGCCTTTGTGTACCTGTAAGCCGTGTACCGGGGTAGGCTCCCCAGGATACAGCGAAGTCACGAATGAGGAAAGCAACTCTGACACTAGCTTTTGCAAAAACTGAATTTTACTAACGTGATAATAAACACAACCACAAATGCTGAGAATATAAAATAGGTTTACATACAACCAGCCCAAAGGCTGAGACCCCTGTGTTGCACAGCATGGCACCCCCTGATGAATGCCAGTGGGAATTTCGCGGTAATTTACCTACTGGCGAGCACAACTAAAACTGCCTTGCCGTACCTATTATTACCCTGAAACAAACACGAACAATTGTTTGGGTGCTTAGTACGGGTTAGCCTGCGGGGCAACAAAACAGTTTACAATCTTATCGTGCTCTATAATATTCCCCTTCCCATAACTATTCCGGTAGCAAGTGCCTGATTATTTCTCCTGAGCAAAACTCTGAACTGGATAGAGTTCGTGTGTGGGGGGGGGGGTGTTTATCAGCTCTCAAATGTGCAATGTCCCTTTTAGTAATGGAGTACAATGTAGTACAGTAGCAACACTTTAGGCCTGACACAAAGCAGAGACCCCAACTATCTAACTACAGGCCTGATCTAAGTCTCTAGGTGCCAATACTGCGGTAGTTGCGTGCACGATCTTACCAACCCGGGTCTGCTCTTCATCCACTGATGACCGAACAACCAATCTCTCCAACAAACATGCGGTCCCGCAGAGTATGCAGCTTTTGTTCCTTAGCTCTTGTCAGCATTCCTGGAAACGATCCTTCTTTCCCTGGACAGGATCTGGGTCTTGGACAAACGATCAGCTTCACTCAGCTGCAACTGTGGTCACTGAGGGGTTCTCTCACTCCTGGATCCATTGGATTCTCTGCTCACACACAGCTCCTCAGTCTCAGCTAGCTTGGCTCCTGTTCTCCTTCTTCATGCTCTGAAAAACCACACCTCTCATGAATATGGAAATATGTATATGCAGTCAGTCAGTTGTGCCTGGGAAACGGCAGCATCTTGTGGCCAAACAGCAGAATGTCAGTCCAGAACATTTAATTTAATCCACACACAAACAATGTTTCAACAATGGGAGCTGTTTCTCAATCTCACATATCAGTGTTGAACTGGTCAGATTTACTGTGCAGAAGTCTAGAAAAGCTAAATGTCAATGTAACTTAAACAGCTGATAAATAAATGACAGGAAGCAGCTCAAGAACTAATATACTGGGGATGGGGATCTTGCTGTCACCCGCTTTCCTTTACTCCTGAGTTAATAAAATAGTCATTAATGATAATTCACTGAATCATTACAGTTACCACTCTGTGAACATTAGGAAAGCTGAATGAAAACCCTGTGTGGCTGGAGTAGTGCACATGCTGTGTTTGGAGTAATGTCATTGTTGTATCAGAGCCTGGGAAAGCTGGGTGACAACATTGCTGGGTTGTCACCCAACCTTAGAACACTACTGAAGGACAAATATGTATACATCAATACCCATGTGAGATATTGGTTATCGCCTAGATTTCCTAGAAATTTATATAACAAAAAAAAAAATACATTTTATAAGAACCTGATGGATTTTCGTCTTCTGTGCTTTTCAGGAGAATGCAGCTCTGTGTGATGAAATCGCCCGGCTCGAAAGCAAATTTACCAGAGCAAAGGAAGAGAGAAGGTAACAAAGCAGTGGGGCGTCCATATGTTGGGCAACGGCTCATGATATAGTTCCAATTGTTTCTGGCACAGAACTGCCTGTTAATTTGGAATATCACAAGAACAGAAGTAAATTACTTTCCACAATTGAGGGGCTGTTACAATGTATCAGTCTAGAAAATCCTGCAGAAAAGATCTCTCTTCTGGCCTGACAGTTTGCTACAAATGTATCAGTCCGGAGTTCCTATTGTTTAACTTGATTAAATACGTCCACTCCTTTACTATTGATGATAGTATTGATCAATATCTGATCGTAGGGGGTCCGACACACTGAAACCCTGCTGATTAGTGTTGAGCGAACTTCTGTTTTAAGTTCGGCGTCTAAAGTTCGGCTTCCCGTTAGCGGAGAATCCCGACATGGATTCCGAATACCGTTGTGGTCCGTGGTAGCGGAATCAATAATGGCCGATTATTGATTCCGCTACCACGGACCACAACGGAATTCGGAATCCATATCTGGATTCTCCGCTAACCGGAAGCCGAACTTTAGACGCCGAACTTAAAACAGAAGTTCGCTCAACACTACTGCTGATCACTGTTTCAGAGTAGCTCTGGCGGCTGAAGTCGATGACGGGACTACATGGTTCTGTCCACTACACAATGGATAGAGCTGTGTAGGGTGGGCGGAAGAGCTACTCTGAAACAGCTGATTAGTAGGGGAATGGAGGTGTCGGTCATCTGTCAATCAGATTTTGATGGTTTATCCTAAAAAAGGCCATCAGAAGTAACAATTAGAAAAACCCCTTCTAAAGGGGTTGGCCCATCTCACACATTGCTGGCATATCTCTAGGATATGTCACATTTATATCGGGGCCCCCAAAGTGAAAAAGGTCAGAACAGCGCCCACCAGGCTTGGACTGGCCCACAGGGGAACAGGTGAATTCCCAGATGGGCCCCTTATTAAGGTGGGCACCTAGTCCTTCAACCCTTTTATGTGGCACATGGCCCAGTAGACTGACAGCACTACTCAACCAGCCTATGTTGATATGAAAACAAAGCACCCAGTTTATTATTATAGACACATTGGGTGGCTGAGATGACTTTTAGGCTAGCCATGTCCTCTTTCCCCCATGGAGCTGCCCTCTCGAAGTCACTGCATGGGCCCTTATAATTATGTAATAATCATTGTAGCGTCTTGCTACATGTAGTATTTGCATGTAGCTTTATAGTGGGCCCCCAAAATTTATTTTACTGGTGGGCCCTAGGCACCCCAGTCCGACACTGGTGGCCACCCTTTATTCACTTCTATGGAGTGCTGAAAGTAGCTGAGCACTGACTCGAACAGACCTATCCCCTTCTTCACCCAGACAGCCCCTCTAAGATAAGCATCGGAACATTTCAGTTCAGCGCAGGGCATGGGCTTTTTCATTAGGTCCGGTGACGTACCGGTCTCTGCTAGGGGAAGACTTCCGCCTAGAAGTGTTCCCAATGAGATCACCAACACTATTGGGTGGGATTTAGCACTGCCCTAGCCTGTAACACCCGGCCATTAGTGCCGGTGACGTTACCGGGAATACTGCTAGGCGGAATCCTCCGCCTAGCAGTGTAAGCTTGTAAACAAAAAAGCCCCTGCCCTGCGTGATATAGCATAAAATGCTCCGATGAGGGGATGCCTGAGTGAAGAAGGGTATATGTCCGGGTTCAGCTCTGAACCCGGACAATCCCTTTAACTCCCATAGATGTGAATGGACAGGTGGTCATGCTTGCGCTCCATTCACTTCTATTGGAGTTCCGGAAATAGCTGAGCACGCTCACTCAGCTCTTTTTGAAACTCTCACAGAAGTGAATAGAGAGCATGGTGCACGATGCACTCTCCTTTACTTTGGGGGGCTCCGTTCTAGAGATAGGTGTGGAACCTAGATGTGGGATCCGCAGCTATTTGACATATTGTATGTGCGTGAGATGTGTCAACCCCTTTAAAGGGCTTCTGTCACACCCCCCCCCTAAAATAATTTTTCATTTTTGGGCGACTTAAAATCCTTATACTGCGATTTATCAATATATAGTGGTCATACCCTTTTTCGTTCAGTAGTTTCTTCAAAAACCGCACTTTTATAATATGTAAATTACCTCTCTACCAGCAAGTAGGGCGGCTACTTGCTGGTAGCAGCCGCATCATCCTTTCAAATAAACGCCCCCTCCTCCTGTTGATTGACAGGGCCAGCGAGCGCTCTTGTCCTCTGGATGGCCCTGTCTGCGTTCTAAATCTCGCAGGGTATTAGCACTATATATTGATAAATCTCAGAATAAGGATTGTAAGTCGCCGAAAAATGACTTTAGTGGGTGACAGAAGCCCTTTAAGGTTTATTTATATAAAATGTGGGTTTTTGGATGTTCATAGAATTATATCTTGAAATGCGCACAGTTCTCTGTTCTTTTTAGGCCTCATGCACACGACCGTTGTTTTGGTCCGCATCCGAGTCGCAGTTTTTGCAGCTTGGATGCGGACCCATTCACTTCAATGGGGCCGCAAAAGATGCAGAAAGCACTCCGTGTGCTGTCCGCATCCGTTGCTCCTTTCCGTGGTCCACAAAAAAATATAACCTGTCCTATTCTTGTCTGTTTTGCGGACAAGAATAGGCAGTTATATTAAAGGCTGTCCGTGCCCTTCCGCAAATTGCGGAACGCACACAGACGCCATCCGTGTTTTGAGGATACGCAATTTGCAGACCGCAAGACACACAACGGTCGTGTGGATGTAGCTGAATACTGAATGTCAAAGTGTTTTTTATTTTAATTTTGTATTCCAGGTTTCTTTTAAAAAGGCTCCTTCAGCTCCAGGCTCTGAGCGAGGATGACCCGGCTGGAACTCAAAGCTCCAACTTATCTCTCGGCTTTGACATGTCTGGAATGAGCGATGGGAATCTGGATATGAGCCTGACCAGCGTAGTGGATGATGGTGCTGGGAAAAAGATGAAAAAAGACCGCAAGGAGAAGGGCAAAGAAAACAAGGCAGAAGGCAAGGATCACAGGAGCACATTACGCTGTGCGACCAATACACCGTACACTAGGGGAATGTTCACATGTGATGATACGCTGTGGATTTTCCATTGTGGAATTGCAGTTGAAGATCTGCAGTGCATTACAGTAACAGTGGATGCGATTTTATAACCGCTCCAAATCCTTTTCCGAGGACTGCACTCTACTTTCCAAAGAATTGACAAAATTTCATGCATGTGCTGTGGAAAAAAAATGCAGCTGAAATTGCTCTGTGGTGCAGATTTTAAATGACAGTTCTAAAAGTCGTGCAGCATATCACTTAGTAAGCATACCCTTAGACCTGGCTACACTCCGAATTTTTTTATTTTTTTTTGTACAACTGATTGATTATAATAATTGAACTACAGCTGCAGTCCAAATAAATGCACTCAGTTGAGTGCAATCTTGTGGACTGCAGCTGTCATTCAATAGTAAAACTCAATTAGTCGCGCTACAAAAAAATCTCAGTGCAGCCCAGGCCTAAGGGTCAGGGCCAGTTCTAGGTGAAATGGGGCCCTGGGGCGAAAAACAATAAGGGCCGCCCCCCCGCCCCCCCACCATCACTACAGAAATACAGCGCCCCATACCTCTTACATCCAGTGACGTCTCCTTTTATGTAGATGTTCTCTGTCCTCGTCTTCTCCTTTCAGACCAGGCCACCATTTTGTTGCCAATTTAAGTCTCTGCAGTTTGACAAAAAATAAATAAAAAAATCTTAGTTTACTACTTTTCCATCATCCTCCCATCTTCTGGACAAATCATCCTACTACCCCCAATACTGTGCCGGTGTGCTCCCCAATACTATACTGCAGAAACAGATAATACCCCTAATAATAATAGTAGTACCACACAGAGCCCCCATATAAAATAAAATACCCCTTCTTTGTGGCCTCAGTAGAAGTCCCCATAGTGCCCCATAATAATGTGCCAGTATCAAGTGTCTCTCTTCCATGTGCCAGTAATAAGTGCCTCTCCATGCCCCCACATGTGCCAGTAACAAGTGCCTCTCCATGCCCTCCATGTGTCAGTAACAAGTGCCTCTCCATGCCCTCCATGTGCCAGTATCAAGTGCCAACCCCCCCCCCATGTGCCAGGATCAAGTGCCTCCCGCTCATCCCATGTGGCAGTAAAATTCCGGTATAAAAAGAAAAACACAACACTTATACTTACCTCCATCACACAGCGATGCGATGCAGGCATCTTCCGGCCTGTGTCCCACGCTGTACGGCTCAGGCGGCGTGATGACGTCATTGCTCCGCCTGAACCGGCCTTTGATAGGCTGCGGGCCTTGAGCCGGCAGCCTATCAGAGGAACAGGAAAGGGAGACTCCTCTCCCTCCCCTGACCCACAGTCAGTATCGTCCTGAGGGTGGCGATACAGAGGACTATGGAGATGAGCGCTTCTACAATGGAAGCGTTCATCTCCTTGTGACCTGTTGATGTCGGGTGAGCTTGGGGGCCCCTAAGGACCCGGGGGCAATTGCCCACCTTGCCTCTATGGAAGCACCGACCCTGCTAAGGGTATGCCTACACAGCGACATGCACGGCACAGTAGCTGGTGTCATTTTTAGGCAACATATACACCTAATGTTAGTAAATTTGCTGGGGCTGGAGTTCTGGCACACCCTCGCTCCACCCCGTCCTCCCGCCCAACTGTCGAAAACTTTTCAACAATGGCCATGCAACTTCATATTGTCGCACGGCCTGTCAAAAAAAGGGCCGTAAGCCTGTTTTCACGTCTAAAATAGTTGCAAATCTCTTGATAAATAACCTCCATTGTTTTAGCAATGGAAAATTTCCCCATGTGGTCATATATTTGTGGCTAGGTTCATGCCCATTTATTCAAATAGGGTATAGGCAACTCAAGTTTAAATCTGTACGTTCCAATTACATGACTGGAATTTACACAGCAGCACAGAGTATTTCAGAAGAGAAACAAGCTGATCTTGTTGGCAGTCAGAGAGGGCGAGTTATTTGGTGGGAGAAGCACGATCCTCTCGGTATCGGAGTTGGCCCCTTTCACACGAGCCTGACAGATTAGGTCCGGATCGTTCAGTGAAACTCGCACCATTTTGCAAACAAGTTCAGTCACTTTTGTCTGTGATTGCTTTCAGTTTTTTCCGCGCGGGTGCAATGCGCTTTGATGCGTTTTTCACGCTCGTGATAAAAAAACTGAAGGTTTACAAACAACATCTCTTAGCAACCATCAGTGAAAAACGCAACGCACCCGCATTTGCTTCCGGATGCAATTTGTTTTTCACTGATGCCCCATTCACTTCTATGGGGCCAGGGCTGCATGAAAAACGCAGAATATAGAACATGCAGCGTTGATGCATGAAAGAAAAACGCTCATGTACACAGACCTATTGGAATGAATGGGTTAGGATTCTGTGCGGGTGCTATGTGTTCACGTCGCGCATTGCACCCGTGCGGAAAACTCACTCGTGTGAAAGGGGCCTAATTCAGGGGAGGTTTGCGCTGATCACAAACTGAGCCTGTTACATAGTGAGAGGAGCACAGAGTACTTCAGTAAAGGGTGTTCTGCTCTTGGAGGTCACAGGCTGAGACTTAAATAGTGGAATGTTCATGGTCCACCAGCAGCACAGAGTATTTCAGGTGAGAACTATCATGATGTGAGGATTGTGTTGACCTCTATGAAGAACAGAAAGTATATTTAGTGTTTTCTTTTTCAGTTATGAAGAAATTGTCCAAGAAGAAGAAAGTGAGTGAAGGAGCGATGCGCAGATGGGTGCAGCCCATTCTCCTGGACCCATGTGGTCGCCCCATATTCCCTATTATATTGGATGGTTTGACCGTCTACAGTCTGGGTGAGGTGAGGAATGTTATTATAGATTTCCTGCTATACTAGCCTCCAATCTAACCCTGCTTTCACACCTGAGCGTTTCTCAAACGCGCGTTTTTGTCGCGCGTTTTTATGCGCGTTTTTTGTAATAGTAAACGCGCGTTTGTGTGATTGACTGCAGTGTCCTATGGCCACAAACGCGCGTCAAAACGCCCCAAAGAAGCTCAAGTACTTGATTATGCGTCGGGCGTTTTACAGCGCGATCGTACGCGCTGTAAAACGCCCAGGTGAGAACCATTCCCATAGGGAAGCATTGGTTTTCATGTGTTGAGCGTTTTACAGCGTGTTTGAACGCGCTGTAAAACGCTCAGGTGTGAACTTAGGGTAAAGGTCTATGCAGCTGGTTCCACGGCTACAAAGCCCAGCATGTCGTGACAGCCATCGGCTGCTGGTAGTGGTGGTTTACACACACATTTGTAATATCAGAATCCTGATATCTTACATTTCCTCAACAGATCGTGTCCGACCGCAGTAGTTTCCATGACAAGAGCGCCATTTATCCAGTTGGCTTTTGCAGCACAAGAGTCTACGTCAGTATGAGGAGCCCTGAACAGAAGTGTTTGTATACTTGTCAGATAAAAGACGGCTGGTCTGGACCCAAGGTAACGACCCATAGGGTTCTAGAAATTATTGCTGGTCATTTTCTGCTCCTGCTGCTCTGTCCGTCCCCATGCTTTACACTGCAGCTCTGCTTGTTCAGATTGTCTGCTGTGTATAAGCACAAGCTCAGCAGGAAGTCGGTGCAAGGAGAGCTGACATCCATCATGGCAAGGTCAGAAGACTATAAATCACAAGTAACTAGCTGTGAGATGTCGGACTTTCTGCCCTATCTCTCATTTTGCCGATATCCTCTTTCTTGCAGTTTGAGATTGTGCCTGAAGATGATCCTCAGAATTCCATAATCGCCAACTCCGCTGCGGAGTGTCACGCTGCTCTTCTGAAGAACATAGGAGCCATTCAGTAAGTGTAGCTACGCTGTGTTTAGATTGACCTCAGCATCATGTCATATGCTTTAGTCACAGAGCTTCTGCTTCATTTTTAAATGCATTAGCTGACATCTCATTGCACCCATCTTCTGAACTCATTAGTGCTTTGCAGTAGGCCTATTCTGTTTGCACCAGGGACTGTACAATAACTGAATCTAGAGAAGAGGGGAAAAAAAACATCTCCCATAATGTAATTTACCGTGATGTGCTGTTAAAGGGATTCTGTCACCAGGTTTCACCCCTTTCAGATAAAAATATGCTTATGTTCAGGGTGCCTTCCACGATTCCTAATGTGGTCTTATAAATGTAATCTGTAGGCTCATTTTGCTAAAAAAAACGCTATTACTAACCTATCAATCAAAAAAATAAGGTGCCCAAGGGGATGTAAATGGATCCAAGCTCCCGGCCGCACCCGCCGCCGTTCGTGCCCAGCGCCGCCTTATAATCTTCTGTGACTCCTCCCTCCCTCCCCCCCCCCTCCTCCTGCTGTAACATCGCTGTGACGCCTCCCCCCTCCTCCTGCTGTAACATCGCTGTGACGCCTCCCCCCTCCTCCAGCTGTAACATCGCTGTGACGCCTCCTCCTGCTGTAACATCGCTGTGACGCCTCCTCCTGCTGTAACATCGCTGTGACGCCTCCCCCCTCCTCCAGCTGTAACATCGCTGTGACGCCTCCCCCCTCCTCCAGCTGTAACATCGCTGTGACGCCTCCCCCCTCCTCCAGCTGTAACATCGCTGTGACGCCTCCCCCCTCCTCCAGCTGTAACATCGCTGTGACGCCTCCCCCCTCCTCCAGCTGTAACATCGCTGTGACGCCTCCCCCCTCCTCCAGCTGTAACATCGCTGTGACGCCTCACCCCTCCTCCAGCTGTAACATCGCTGTGACGCCTCCCCCCTCCTCCTGCTGTAACATCGCTGTGACGCCTCCCGCTCTCCCCCCCTCCTCCTGCTGTAACATCGCTGTGACGCCTCCCCCCTCCTCCTGCTGTAACATCGCTGTGACGCCTCCCGCTCTCCCCCCCTCCTCCTGCTGTAACATCGCTGTGACGCCTCCCCCCTCCTCCTGCTGTAACATCGCTGTGACGCCTCCCGCTCTCCCTCCCTCCCCCCTCCTCCTGCTGTAACATCGCTGTGACGCCTCCCGCTCTCCCTCCCTCCCCCCCCTCCTCCTGCTGTAACATCGCTGTGACGCCTCCCGCTCTCCCTCCCCCCCCCCTCCTCCTGCTGTAACATCGCTGTGACGCCTCCCGCTCTCCCTCCCTCCCCCCTCCTCCTGCTGTAACATCGCTGTGACGCCTCCCTCTCTCCCTCCCCCCCCTCCTCCTGCTGTAACATCGCTGTGACGCCTCCCGCTCTCCCTCCCTCCCCCCTCCTCCTGCTGTAACATTGCGATGTTACAGCAGGAGGAGGGGGGAGGGAGGGAGAGCGGGAGGCGTCACAGCGATGTTACAGCAGGAGGAGGGGGGAGAGCGGGAGGCGTCACAGCGATGTTACAGCAGGAGGAGGGGGGAGAGCGGGAGGCGTCACAGAAGATTATGAGGCGGCGCTGGGCACGAACGGCGGCGGGCAGCTTGGATCCATTTATATCCCCTTTTTTTGATTGATAGGTTAGTAATAGCGTTTTTTTTTAGCAAAATGAGCCTACAGATTACATTTATAAGACCACATTAGGAATCGTGAAGGCACCCTGAACATAAGCATATTTTTTATCTGAAAGGGGTGAAACCTGGTGACAGAATCCCTTTAAGATTTACATCATGTCTTAAGCCTCATTCACACGTCAGTGTTCCACGGATAGCACAGGTCCCCATTCATTTTAATGTGTGTATTCACGCATCAGTGTTTTAGCACGGTCCATGGGTCCGTGTTTTTAGCACGGATGCATGCTCTATTTTGTCTGTGTTCACGGATCCATCACGCCTGTTATATTCTATGGGTCCGTGAAAGCCACGGATGCCATCAGTGTTGCGTCCGTGTTTCACGGATCATCAGGAAGAGATGCTTTGAAGATTATTTTTCAGCTGCTCAGTGTCAGTGAAACATGGACCCAACACGGATCCATCACAGACATCTTCACGGATGCATCACTGACCACCTTCTCACGGATTTGAACACGGACATGTAAATGAGGCTTTATACTGCAGCCACATCCAAAGCTTTAAATGTCTAAATGCAGCTCTGGATGTGAACCAAACATCAAGATTAGCAACTATAATGAATTTACGGTACAACTACTTACTGTAGATGTATCCTGAGGATAGGCCGTGAATCTCAAAATCCTGGTTAGGCTGTTTTCAGGTGTACACCATGTCATATACTCCAGTCACATCCAAAGCAGCTTTCACAATTGTGGCTCCTCATGTCATTATTATTTTTTTTTCCAGTGGGCAGGCTATCACAGCTCAGGAGAATACAGGTGAATACTTTTTTGGTTTCACCCATCCCACCATTCAAAACTTAATACAGAGTTGTCCGGGTGCTCGAAAGTGTGTAAGGTGAGGACTGTATATAGCTGTATATCATTCTACATCATTGGCTTATCTAAGTCCATGCAGCGTGACCAGCAGCTGCTCCCTTCTATATTTTAGTTATGAGTGGGTGAGGTTTGAAGTGTGGAAGCCTGGAGACGGATCAGTGCCTCACGAGTTGTCGGAGAACAGCCCGGCCATAAACTTTGAGGCCTTTCAGAGACAATCTTTCACAGAGATTAAACCGAACAACGTCCTAACAGGTATCATCCGGTCATCTTCTTTTTCTCTCTTTCCATCTGTATGGTTTTCCCCATATACACATGTGAACGGGAAATGCCCTGCTACATTGTGTGGATACATAATATGCAGAGAATGGGGCTATATAAAGACAAGGTAGGGGAGAAATCATCAGGCTTTAAGGTGAGGAGATCAAAGCTTTGTGCTCATGTGGTAGAAATTACCTGGAATCCACTTACTTTCTAAATAGCGATGTAGCAAAATCTGCAGCAAATCCAAGAATAAAGCAAAACGGCACACTGGATTGGAAATTTTTTCAAAAGCGCATATTTGTTTTTAGAATTACGTGTATTGGATTTTTTTAAACCGCACTCACATGCCTTGTACTGGAATTTTGTTGCTTGTTTTTGGTGCTGATTCTGCCCCAAAAATCTGCTGCAAATCTGCCAAATGTGCACATTTCTTAAAAGGACCCTTGAAATGGGATGTGAAGATTAACACAGTATATTCCTCCCTGTTATTAGCCATTTCAAGCTGGAGGCAAGCTCACTGTAGGATAGATAAGTGCAGTCTGTTGCTTCCTGTTGTCAGCCGTTTCAGGCTGCAGTGTTTTTCAAAGGTATAAAAGACAGGTCCCATATTTCCAGTGCTGAAAACCTCCAGGGACATTTACATTCATAATGCTCCTCTTATAATTCTGCTGTACCATATTAAGATGTGTAACTAATATCAGCTGCTCCTCTCATGGTGCTGTACCGTAATAAGATGTGACTGATATCAGCCGCTTCTCTTGTAACTGTACTGTAATCAGATTACTGATATCAGCCGCTCCTCTTGTAACTGTACTGTAATCAAATGTGACTAATATCAGCCGCCCCTCTTGTAACTGTACTGTAATCAGATGTGACTGATATCAGCCGCTTCTCTTGTAACTGTACTGTAATCAGATGTGAGTAATATCAGCCGCCCCTCTTGTAACTGTACTGTAATCAGATGTGACTGATATCAGCCGCCCCTCTTGTAACTACTGTAATCAGATGACTGATATCAGCCGCCCCTCTTGTAACTGTACTGTAATCAGATGTGACTGATATCAGCCGCTTCTCTTGTAACTGTACTGTAATCAGATGACTGATATCAGCCGCTCCTCTTGTAACTGTACTGTAATAAGATGTGACTGATATCAGCCACTCCACTAATAACTACGGTGTACTGTAATCAGATGACTGATATCAGCCGCTCCTCTTGTAACTGTACTGTAATAAGATGACTGATATTAGCCGCTCCTCTTGTAACTGTACTGTAATCAGATGACTGATATCAGCCGCTCCTCTTGTAACTGTACTGTAATAAGATGACTGATATCAGCCGCTCCTCTTGTAACTGTACTGTAATAAGATGACTGATATCAGCCGCTCCTCTTGTAGCTGTACTGTAATAAGATGTGACTGTTATCAGCCACTCCACTAATAACTACGGAATACTGTAATAAGATGTCACTGATAACAACCGCTCCTCTTCTTCTAACTGTACTGTAATAACACGTGACTGATATCTGCCGCTCTTCTCATTACTGTAATAAGATGTCACTGATATCAGCCATTTCTCTTAGTATTAATGCCTCTAAGCAATCTACTAGATCTTTCTTTACAAAATATATTTCTAATGTTTTACCTCCTTTTCTGTATTACGTTAGGGACATTAGACCTCCCAGAAATCCATGCCGCACACGATTATGTCTCCACCTATCAGGAGATGTTCCTTGCTCCGACCCAGCTCTCCAGGGACATCCAGCACCTGAAGTCTCCATCTGCCAACCAGTACAGCCCGCCGGGGTCTCCAGAGTAGCTGCTGGAAGTGTGTGTGTCGTATTTATTATGAATGTGAGGACACAGTGTGCACGTCGCTGATCTCTGTGTTGTACATAGAGCGGTGCTGTTACTTTGTGTTGTTTTTATTTTCTTTTTTACAATAGAAGATGAAAACACAAAGCGTCCTGGAATTAACTGGGCGTCTTCGCTTCTCATGTGACAATGTTTTACCGTATCGATCGGTGAGCAATAGAATAAGTGTAAAAATGTTCTACTTCTAGTATAGGGCTCGTCTAGTCTCGTGGAAAAAAGCACCATACTAGGAAACTTTTAATTTATGGTTGGGGAAGGAGTTCCAAATTAGGATCTTCATCTATTAGCTGGATACTTGTTTGTTACATGGCAGAACAACCCATTGATTTCAATGACAATTGTGCAATGCTTCACTTCTCCTGTGATGGCGCTGCGGGACAATTGGACACTTGATGCCGAGTACACTCACGGATAACAGACAATTATTGGGGCTCCCATCAGCTGGACCCGTCTAACAAAAAGGGTTTGTTAGTAGACAACCCCTTGAACACGTAGAAGGAGATATTGGGGATGTGGAGAGAGTAATAAAACCTGGTGTAAAGGAGAACTGACTTAGTTGCTCCTGACCACCAATCAGATTGATCCTTTCATTTTCCAAAGGAGCTTGAAAAATGAAAGGTGTAATCTGATTGGTTTCTAGGGGCAGCTAAGCCAGTTTTCCTTCACACTAGTTTTGCTTTCATTTTCCAAGTGACGTCTGCAAAATGAAAGCTGAACTCTGACTGGTTTCTGTAGGTATCTAATCCACTTTCCCCTTGCACTTATTTTGATATATTGCCCTCGTGTTAGTAAATCTTAAAACCTTAAGATTTCTGCTTGCTGTTAGTGACTAGAAATGTTGTTTAAGCTCAGAGCCTGAAAACCTATTGTCCAGCAATTCTTCTGCGCTATCCTCCAGGACGGGGAAGAAATTTGCAGTACTGATACATTTTAACAAAGCTTCAGCTGTGGGGGTAGGGCTAGGTCAGGACAGGGTTTTCAGACTCTGAAGGTAAACAAAGTATGTTTCAGTATACAGCAAGCAGAGATCTTGGAACATAAAGGGCCTAATGTACTAGAATTCTCTAAGACCTTTTGTTGCCGATAGTGACCAATCAGGGCTCCGCTTCCTTTTCTTAAACTACTGTGATAAAATGAAAGCTTTGCTGTGATTGGTTGCTGGGGGACAACAAATATATTTTTTTTTGTTTAGTTTTTTTTTTTTAGGCACTTTTGATAAATGTGCCCCATGGGCACAAGCCAAGTAAAGGTGCTATACACTTGTCTCCTGTGGTGGACAGACCCTGCCATAAAATTACTATTTCACTTTATTTATATAAATCCGTAAATAGAATTTGTGCTGTAGGGGACATTTTGGGGGTGACTATAGGAGAGGGAGGGGTCTTGCCCACAGCAGAACTCCTTCCTTCCCCCCCCCAAAAAAAAAAAAAAAAGAGGACGATCATGTCCAACGAAGATAATGTTATAACAAGCTGGAAATGATGGGTGGTGTTATCCGGCACATCACATGATCTTCTCCCTCACAAATAACCTAATAGAATGTGAAGAGGGGAACACGTCTCTCCTTCACCTGGACAGATCTTCTATGTTTTGGCCTCTTTTTTTACCATCTCTGGAAAAAAAAAAAAAAAAAAAAGCATGTCCACTAAAAGAAAATGTATAATAGTACATACATATGAAACTACAGACACATCATTAGCTGGTCTGTTATAACCCAGACAACTAGTATAGGAAAATTCCTTTAACGGGAACCGGTCACCTGGATTTTGTGTATAGAGATGAGGACATGGGCTGTTAGATCGCCGCTAGCACATCCGCAATATCCAGTCCCCATAGCTCTCTGTGCTTTTATTTTGTAAAAAAAAAAACGATTTTATAGATATGTAAATGAACCTTAGATGAGTCCTGTCTCCTCCATGCTTCAGAGAGGAGTCCAGCCATGCCCACTGTGAAGGAGCCCAGCACCACCCCGCATCCTCCGAATCTCCTCCTTGCTTCCCGACGTCACAAAGCTAGATCGCCATAATCACGCAATGAGCGAGCTAGCGCATGCGCAGTTCATTCCCTGAGGCTGATGCCAGCACAGGGAAGGAACACTATGCCGACACTGCGCATGCGCTAGCTCGCGCATCGTGAGATTACGGCACTCTAGCTTTGTGACGTCGGGTAGCAAAGAGGAGATTCGGAGGATGTGGTGCAGTGCTGGGCTCAGAGTCAGAGAACACTGGACTCCTCTCTCAAGCATGGAGGAGACCGGACTCATCTAAGTTTAGTTTACATATCTATAAAATCAGAGCTATGGGGACTGGATATTGCGGATGTGCTAGCGGCGATTGAGCAGCCCATGTCCTCAGCTCTATACCCAAAATCCCGGTGACAGGTTCCCTTTAATGCAACCTGACAAGTTCCAGATTATTGAATATTCCAGATTATTAAAAAGGATCCAAAAATTTACTTGGGCGGGGTGAGTCCACACTCATTTTTCTTCTGATGTTTTTGAGGGCTTTTGCAGCTTTGGGTATGGTTTTTCAAATTGCATCAAGCTCTGGGTCTGGCAGTTCCTCCCACCCATTGCCTAGTGTTTTTTTTGTTGTTGTTTTTTTTTGTTTGTATCTTCAAAAAAATAAAAATAAATCACTTGCAATGTGTGACATTTTTTCCCATACAGATTATTTACAAGTGGTCACGTGGACCAATAGTTGTCTCTTGGTTTACATGTGTTAATTTTACCTCTATAAAACATAACATTTATTTCCTTTAATAAAATTGTTTCTACTTGTGACGAAAATGTAAAATTCTCAGCTGTGTCTGTGAGTTTATTACTACAACCGTTGTCACTAGGATTTGCACTGTTTACCCACAGTACTAGCTAGTTAAGAGGCTCTCGTATCTTTCCTCCCTATCAGGTTCCCCTGCTCGATACGGTTACTGCCGTTATGACATGTACAAGCGCTGTTATTTCACAGCGCACTAAAGCTAGGAGTCTATCCTCTGCGGTCTGCACGATCTTCTAAACACTCCCTTTTGGGCACTTGTCCAATCGATGCTCGCCTTCTTTGCGCAGGCTCTAAAACTTAGACATGGTTTTCTCTATATACGTCTCCCACTGCGCATGTCAATGGACTTATACATTAGACGAACACTGGTCCTCCATTGCGCATGCGTTCAGTTGACATGGAGCGAGTCCAAATTCTCCATAGCGCATGCGTTCAATCTTATATGTATTTTAGACAGCGTGTGTCTGTGAGAAGTGACTATCGCGCAGACTGCAGAGGATAGGAAGACCTGATAAGAGAGAACGCTCCATAGACTCCTAGCTTTATTGCGCTGTGAAATAACAGCGCTTGTACATGTCATAACGGCAGTAACCGTATCAAAAAGGGGAACCTGTTAGGGAGGAAAGATACGAGAGCCTCTTATTAACTAGCGTGCACTGTGGGTGAACAGCGCAAATCCTAGTGACAACGGTTGTAGTAATAAACTCAGACACAGCTGAGAATTTTAAATTTTAGTCACAAGTAGAAACAATTTTATTAAAGGAAATAAATGTTACGTTTTATAGAGGTAAAATTAACACCTGTAAACCAAGAGACAACTATTGGTCCACGTGACCACTTGTAAATAATCTCTATTGCTGTGTCTCAACATGTGTTAGGCTACTTTCACACTTGCGTTCAGAGCGGATCCGTCTGGGGTCTGCCAGACGGATCCGCTCATATAATGCAGACGATGGGATCCGTTCAGAACGGATCCGTCTGCATTATATTGTAGAAAAAATTCTAAGTGTGAAAGTAGCTTCAGACGGATCCGTCCAGACTTTACATTGAAAGTCAATGGGGGACGGATCCGTTTGAAAATTTAGCCATATAGTGTCAAATTCAAACGGATCCGTCCCCATTGACTTACATTGTAAGTCTGGACGGATCCATTTGCCTCCGCACGGCCAGGCGGACACCCGAACGCTGCAAGCAGCGTTCAGGTGTCCGCCTGCTGAGCGGAGGCCAAACGCTGCCAGACTGATGCATTCTGAGCGGATCCGCATCCACACAGAATGCATAAGAGTACTTTCACACTAGCGTTTTTCTTTTCCGGCATAGAGTTCCGTCACAGGGGCTCTATACCGGAGAAGAACTGATCAGTTTTATCCCCATGCATTCTGAATGGAGAGTAATCCGTTCAGGATGCATCAGGATGTCTTCAGTTCAGTCGTTTTGACTGATCAGGCAAAAGAGAAAACCACAGCATGCTACGGTTTTCTCTCCGGCGAAAAAAAACTGAAGACATGCCTGAACGCCGGATCTGGCATTTTTTCCCATAGGAATGTATTAGCGCCGGATCCGCCATTCAGAATACCGGATCCGTCGTTCCGGCATGCGCAGATCGGTAAAAATGTGAAAAAATGTACAAGACTGATTAGTCGGTCCGCATGACAAGTGGAGAGACGGATCCGTCCTTGCAATGCATTTGTGAGACGGATCCGCATCCGGATCCGTCTCACAAATGCTTTCAGTCAGCGGCGGAACTGCCCGCCGGATCACACTGCCGCAAGTGTGAAAGTAGCCTTAGGGCTGGACGGATGCGTTCGGGGCCGCTTGTGAGAGCCTTTAAACGGAACTCACAAGCTGAGCCCCAAACGCTAATGTGAAAGTAGCCTTAACGAGTCAGCTTTGATAATTGAATTTTTTTTCCCATACAACTCTGCAGAGGAGGTGACATTCTAGGGGGGAAGAAGGGACATAAATAGATATTAAAAATGCCAGGTGCTAAATGGCCAAAAGTGCTGATCAAGTCAGGAATTTATATATATATATATATATATATATATATATATATATAATTTTATTTATTTTTTTGTACCTTCCTCTTCTTCCTGGGGAAAAAAAAAATTTAATGGCAGGACCAAAACTATGTCTGAAGATTTAGGCTACTTTCTTTCACATGGCACTGTTCTTCCAGATATGGCTGCCTGCCGTCAGACCCCATTGATCATGATGGGTCTGGCAGAGATCCGGCCACTACCCAACAAATATGCCAGGAATCCACCGGACAAAAACTGCTGCTTGCAAGAGTTTTTGTCTGGCCGATTCCCGGCATTCTATGTAAGAACAGCCTCCTGGAGAGGACAGCCGGACATGTGAACCTAGCCGGACTCCGACTATCAGAATTTCTATAGTATCATACAGAATATGTTATATTCAGCAGGACAAGGTGATTCTCACCAAAGCTGTTTGGTTTTGATGTGGGTTGTGCTTCACTCGCCACCATGTTTTCCTCACATGAAAAATCAGGAGTTGCATAATCTTCGTCCATTCCCACCAGCAGTGTCATGAAGTCCACCACGGTGTCGATCTTCTCATTGTGCCGGGCTGTCTTCTTAAGCGCACAAAGGACACTGAGGCGGCCAAAAGACTTTAGCTCGGAAATATTGGCACGGAGGAACATGATGATGATGTTCAGGTCGTTGATGGGGCAGCCAAGCATCTTGTTGGTGAGGAGATCGAAGGCGGGCAGCATCTCATAGACGTTCAGGAATTGCTTGTCCCAGTGAAACAGTTTGCTTATATTGAACAGTATGATGGGCAACAGCAGCAGGTAAACCACCGCATTGACCACACTGATCACCTGGAAGACGGACAGAGATAATAATTTGCACTTGACGAATTCGGATGTGGATGGTTCAGACACCAGAATTCCTGGCTTCACATGACAGATAAATTCTTCCTTGTTGAAGATGTTAAGATGGAAGAATCCGAGGTAGAAGCAGCTGAGGAGGATGAGAAGTAAAAGGAGGATGTTCCTGAAGATGTAGGTAAAGGCAATGTAGTGCGACCGCTGCTTGCAGCTAAGATACTTCTCCAGCAGAGGAAACTCAAAGTATCGGACGTGACGAGCACTGGAAACAAAGTAATGACAATACATTCAAAGGGGTTAATGGGAACTTGTGGCTGTGTTTTTAAAGGGGTTATCTAGGATCCTGGGGATAAGTTATCCTTATCACATCGGCAGGGGTCCCAGTCCTGGCACCCCCACCAATCACCTGCTTTAGGGAGCTGCCACGCTCACCAGAGCTCTGGTGAGGGCTGCGGACTCCCAGCAGATCACCAAGCACAGTGCTGTACATGGTATTGCAGATCAGCCCCATTCACTTCTACGGGGATGAGCTGCAACTAGGCGATGTGACCAATGTACAGTGACGTCACATAGCCTAGGAAGAGGCCGCGGCGCTCACGGGGCACCAGTCTCTTCGAATAGCTGATCTAAATATTCATGACCTATCCTGAGTGTAGGTCAGCAATATAATTTACAAATATATTATTGAGGTCAATGAAAACCTGTATAAATCCATGAGCACTAGACATGGTTCAATGTCCATAAAGTTTTTTTTTTTTTTTTTTTCCAGGAGTATAATATTGAGGACCTTTCCTTATCATCAATATTGGGTGGGTGTCTGACTTCAGGCACCCCCACCAATCAGCTGTTCGAAGAGACTATGGTGTGCAATGCGGCTTCTTCCTAGGCCAGTGACGTGGCGTTCCATGGTCATATGGCCTAGGCTAGTGATGGCTAACCTCCGGCACTCGAGCTGTGGTGAAACTACGACTCCCAGCATGCTCCATCCATTTCTGCGGAGTTCTGAGAATAACCAAGCAAGTGTGCATCTTGGGAATTGTAGTTTTACCAAAGCTGGAGTGTCGGAGGTTAGCCATCACAGACCTAGGCGCAGCTCCATGTCATTCAAGTGAAGTGCTGCAGCACTTAACAGAAGCTCCACGGCCTCTTCAAACAGCAGATCGGTGGCAGTGGCAGCAGTTGGACAACTGCCAATCAGATATTGATGACCTTTCCTGAGAATAGCCCATCAATGTTCTAACTTCTGGAAAACCCTTTAATGAAGCAAAGAAACACTCAGGCGCCTAACAATATTCCTGTATGTACAATATTTTAAAACTTTTTGGGGGTTTTCAGCCCCACTCTTTACTGGTTGGGTAGGGAGTTGGTGGCAGGTCCAGCATATTTAATATAACCTATGCCATGAAAAAGTCATAATCTATACCTGATATCTACCCCAGCTCCCTTTCTGGTATAGATTTCAGTTCTGCCCCATCTTATGCTGGGGGTGGGATAAATTAAGACAAACATGTAAAATGCTGGTCTTAATAAATGTCCCGTTTTGTTCATTCTCCATTTTCAAGATCTCTGCTTGTTGGCAGTGAATGACAATGTAAGTCCATAAGCCAGAGCTGTTCCACTGTATTTGCTGTGCTATACTCACTGCACCTTTTCAGCTCCTCCCAGAACAGCAGCGGGTCCGGGCAGGTCCTGTGGGTCTTCAGTAAATGTTGCACTAGTCTAATGGATCGATTGTAGGATTTGTCGAGCTCATCAATGATGAAGAGGAGATCTGGGTATAATGCAGATTTGGAAATATATCTCCACAGTGCAACCGGAACATACATCACCATGGCAACAACCATCAGCGTGAACGGGAACACCTAGCGAAATCAGAGGATAGAACTTAACAGAACACTATGGGGGAGACTTATCACACAGATGTAAAGGAAAACTGGCTTAGTTGCCCATAGCAACCAATCAGATTTCACCATGCATTTTCCAGAGGAGCTCTGAAAAATGAAAGGTGGAATTTAATTGGTTGCCATGGGCAACTAAGCCAGTTTTCCTTTAGCATAGTTTTACACACCAAATTATAAACTCCATTAGAAAACCCCCACAAAGAATAAATTACCTCCGTCAATTTTAGAAAAAATATAATTCAATTCATATAATACATGTAGGTAGAATAGCAGCAGGTGATACCCCAAGAGAGGACAAAGAGGAAACTGCAGAGTCCGTCAGCCTCAGAACAGAATATGATCAAACAATTAGGTCACTATCACAGTACGCCCGATGAAACCATTACTAACACCCAGGGCACAATGGCCACATACGAGTCTTTTAAAGTACATATATAAGGGCAGCATAGAGAATCCATTCATATCAATACCATCTGTAGCACGCCGACTCTGCAGTTGCCTTCTCCCAACGCCGTTTCGCCGGAAAAAAACTAAATTTTTGCTTTGCATTGCTATATTCTGACCCCCATACTATTTAAATTTTTACGTGTACGGAGCTGTCCATGATATTTAAAAAAATATATATAGAAATAATCTACAAATTCAAATCACTCCCTTATTTCTGTCGTGTGGATCAAAACATGTGGTGTCACCCTGTTGGGGGAGGTGCTGAATTTCTTTTTTTTTTTTTTTCTCCCCACGGATGCCGGGGACATGTGTTTGGGGGGCATGTCTTAAAAATTTGATAACCCATTTACTTTTTTTAAAATTATTTATGTATTTAAAATTTGGGGGAAGGGGGGTAGAATAAAAAAAAAAAAATTATATATATTTTTTAAAACTTTTTTTTTACACTTTTTAATAGTTCCCCTAGCCTAGAGAATCATTAGATTGTTTATTTCATAGACTCCAATGCATTAGCACTGGAGTCTATAAGAATTACACTAAGTTCCTATGGAGCCCTGCCACAGGCATTCACCCCTTAGAAACTAATGTGTGGCAGCCTGGTATCACTCCTGAGTAAAGGGCTGCGACACACACACTACTACTCCCCTGATTCTCACTGGCGGTAGCTGGAGCATGGCCATGCTCCTGGTCTTTAACTTACTAGATGCCATGGTCACATTTGACCACGGCATTTGAGGGGTTTAAAGGGGTTCTGCAGTTTTTTAAACTGATGATCTATACTCTGGATAGATCATCAGCATCTGATCGGCGGGGGTCCGACACCTGGGACCCCCGCCGATCAGCTGTTTGAGAAGGCAGCGGCACTGGCAGTAGCGCCGCGGCCTTCTCGCTGTTTACCGCAGGCCCAGTGACGTCACAAATAGAATTACTGGCCTGGGCGCGGCTAATCTCCATTCAAGTGAACAGAGCCCAGCCCAGCCCAGGCCATTGATACTAGTCATCACGTCACTGGGCCTGCGGTAAACAGCGAGAAGGCCGCGGCGCTACTGCCAGTGCCGCTGCCTTCTCAAACAGCTGATCAGCAGGGGTCTCAGAGGATAGATCATCAGTTTAAAAAAACTGCAGAACCCCTTTAATGTATGTGATTAACATTATTGTTGATCGCATACATTAATCCCGGGTGCCTGCTTTTTATAACGAGGAGGAGATTTATCAAAACTGGTGTGAAGGAAAACTTCTTCGTCTTCGGTGCCCATAGCAACCAATCAGATTTCACCTTTCATTTTACAATGGAGCTCTGAAAAATGAAAGGTGGAGTCTGATTGGTTGCTACAGAATGTATTTTATCCCCATAACATAATATAGGGAATGTCTTTATGTGGTGGATTTCATTGTGGAAAATTCAGCAGCATGTGAGGGCTCCTCTATACAACATGGGGCAACCACTGGTGAGTAGAGCCCTGATATGTATGGACGCCCACCCGCCCGCCCTCTTGGATTCTTACCTTATGGATCCACAGGGATGTGGATGACAGTTTGCCGTTGTCGGTGAAGTCGTGGTGCGTCAGTGACTGCCAGCAGTGTTTGTCCACATACTGCATTTGCTTCTCAGTGTAATTACTTGGAGAAAAGCAGATAATTTGTGACCCTGTAATAGAGGAAAAGTAATTTGATACTATACACACCCAGGCACCCGACAGATGCGCTATATATATCTTATATATATAAAAATTTGTTTCTGTCTGTCTAGACGTTCTTTATGCGCGACCAAACGTCTGGACCGATCTTAACCAAATTTGGCACACAGGTACATTAGGTATCCAGGAAGGTTTTAGACCTCAGCTCTCTAGGACGTACCGTTCCTGAGATATACCCAAAAAAATGACCCACATTAGCCAATACAAGCCTGCAAGTCTTTCTCTTCAAATCCCAACTGCCATCAACACAGTTTTACTCCAGGTTTCCATAACAACCCAGCCATTTTTCTTTACTGCTTAAAGGGAACCTGTCATGTGGATATTTGATTATAATCGAACTAATTATATGCAATCATTAACTACTAAAAAGTACCTTAGATGTATTCACTTACTGGTGTGACAGATGGTTATCTCATAATATACACACAAAGATGCCGCATGCTGATGAGTTGATTTGAGTCCAGCGTGATGTCATTGAGTCCAGCGTATATTTAATTTACAGCTATAGCCACTCCCCTGCCCACCTGCTGCTGATTCCTATGGAAACAAACTGTCACTCAGCAGCAGGTGGGCGGGGAGAGTCAGGAGCTCATGAATATTCAGGATTAATCATTATCAGCTGGAGCTTTTCAATACAAGATGTTGGCAGATTGACTGGGTCAATTATAGAAAGTGACCCAGCATTTTGCTAAGCGAATCAGTCACTTATTTATGTTCCCCCTAGTTAGGACACCATAAAACTGGTGACAGGTTTCCTTTAAATGGGCAGGCACTGAGGAGGTCACTGTTATTAAAGGGGCGGGCCCTATGAAGGTCCCTGTTAAAGAGGCGGACACTGAAAGTCACTGTTAAAGGAGTGGTCACTGTGAAAGTCACTGTTAAAGGGGCGGGCACTGTGAAACTCACTGTTAAAGGGGCGGTCACTTTAAAAAGTCACTGTTAAAGGGGCGGTCACTGTTAAAGGGGCGGTCACTGTGAAAGTCACAGTTAAAGGGGAGGTCACTCTGAAACATTACAGTTAAAGGGGAGGTCACTGTGAAACTCACAGTTAAAGGGGAGGTCACTGTGAAAGTCACTGTTGAAGGGGCGGTCACTGTAAAAGTCACTTTTAAAGGGGAGAGCACTGTGAAGGTCACTGTTAAAAGGGCGGGCACTGTGAAGGTCAATGTTAAAGGCGCAGCCACTGTGGAGGTCAATGTTAAAGAGGCGGGCACTGTGGAGGCCATTGTTAAAGGGGCGGGTACTGTAGAGGTCACTGTCATGGGGAAAACTGTTGATATCTTTTTACGACACACGGAAACATGAAAATGAAATATACCCATGCAAAGCCGGGTCCTTCTGCTAGTGTATATATATATATATATATAGCAGAAATGCTGGACAAGGGCAGCTGCACCCACAGTTTTATGGGCAGAAAATCCAATCCGCATGAAATCCACCCAAAACCAAACAAAGAAATCCACATAAATCCACAGTATTTATCGCAGTATTGACATACTGCAGATTTCACACACATAAAAAAAAAAAAAGCAAAGTGTACATTAAATCTGGCTAATCTCATAAGCTTTGCTGGTACATTACTACACTGGGGTTTTTCCACACAAAAATCCATGCTGAAAAACTGTGGTACTCCGCAAGGATGCAGCCACCCTTAACCCTCTTTTGCATGAGCGTGACTGATTGGCTCCGGATGCGTTCAGGGTGCGTTCAGTGAAACTCGCACACCATTTTGCAAGCAAGTTCAGTCAGTTTTGTCTGCAATTGCATTCATTTTTTTTCTGCGCAGGTGCAATGCGCTCACTAGTGTGAAAGGGGCCTTAGGCCTCTTTCACACAAGCAATATGGCATGGGGCAAATTTACTTATGGACTTGCAACACTGTTAGACGTAAAATGTGTCACAAGTCCCCTTTTGTGTCCGGCCGTGTGACACAATTTTGGCAGTGAGGGTGAAAGTCACAAAATGGATGGATGACACTTTTCATTTCATTTTATTTTGCGACTTTTTAAAACATATTTGCGACTTTTTAGTCCAAAATGCGACTTTCTTACATTAAATTTTTGACTTTCAAAATCCACAGCGGTCATAAATTACACACAAAAATTACGACACACCTTTAACCAGTCTAAAAATAATGTCAACAGACTGTTAATCAACCCACATAGAATCACATGATAAATTGAAGAAAATGATACTAACAAAATAAAACAGGCGCAAAAATACTGTTTTACACAGTCTTATTTCTTATTTTTATTTTTTGTCTCATTTACTACTGAAATTGTTCCTGTTTAGGGGGATTTTGCGCATCGTTCAACTATTATGACTAATTCAGAAGTTTTCTAATTTTTGTGACTTTTTTTCCGATCTATGTATGGTAGGTGCGCCATTTTTTTGGTTCCTGAATTCTGTTTTCAGTGGTGAACTGCAACTTTTTTTTTTTCTTGCATGCGACTTTTCTCCACAATGATGTGACTTTTTTCATTCAAAAATAAATTATACCAGTCTTAGTAAATATGAACCTGTCTATCTGAAAAACAACCACCAGAGGTTAGACTAAGACCTCATTCACATTTCCGTGTCAGCGTCACGTCCGTGAGAAAAAGCGTGTTTCTAAAGCTGTCAATGAAGGATCCGTGGTTGGTCCGTGTGTCCGTTTTTACCACCGGTGTGTCATCCGTAATTCACCCGACATTGCTCTGAAAATTTCCAAAGAATCTCCTATTAGACTTCAGTGAAAAATGGACGCAACAGGGACACAACACGGATGTGTGTCAGTGACTGTCACGGACCCATAGGCTTCAATGGGTGTGCTTGGTCCGCATCATGGATCAAAATAGTGCATGCCCCCACGGTCAGTAAAAAAATACTGAAATGTGGACAGACACATTTAAATCAATGGATACGTGTGCTGTCTGCAGAAAATGTGAACAGCACACGTCGGTGAAAAACGGAAATGTGAACAAGGCCTAATAACAATATGGCTAGTCTAATCCATCAACTGCTGTGTGACTTATAAATACTCAGCAAAAGAAAGAAGCCGGGTGAAATTTTTGGCGAAAACAGGTAAGCTTGATAAATGTGCCCCATTGTCACTCAAGCCTGCGTGAAAAACGCAGAATATAGAACATGCTGCGATTTTTCCTGAAAACAAAGATGATGCATGAAAAACAGACCCATTGAAATGGGTCAGGATTCAGTCCGGATGCTATGTGCTCACTACACGCATCAAAACCTGCTCGTGTGAAAGAGCCTTTAGGCCACCTGCACACATTGCGGTATACGCGTGTTTTTTTCACGCCGATTCCCATGCGGAAAACCCCCCAGCGTATTACAGTACCAGCAAAGTGTATGGGATTACACAAATCTCATGTACACTTTGTGGATTTTTTCTGTGCGGAAATCCTGTCAATGGAGCAAAATTGCAATACCATACACAACCCATGGCCAGGTGTGGCGCTGTTTCTGGAAGAAAGCAACCATGTTTTTCTAAAGTCCCCTCTTTGTGTGCAAAAGACTGAAATTACACTGAAAAAGCAGTTTTTGTGCAAACACAGAGCTGGATACAAAAGAGGCGAAATTACACTCAGGATTTGTAAGCCAAAACCAGGAGTGGAACCTAAAGAGAGAAAGTCTTGTGGAAATGTTAGTGCCTCTTCTGTGTTTTGGACCCACTCCTGGTTTTGGCTTACAAATACTGATGTCAAATACTGACTGTGTGAAAGTGGCCATATAGTACATTTCTTCTTTTGGGATTCACATGGACAAAAAAAAAAACTACATCAAAACTGCATGTGTGATTCTAGCCTAATGTACTTGGATTATTCCTCTACTCAGCCTGCGGGGGAGATTTATCATAACTGGTGTAAAGGGAAATTAGCTTAGTTGCCCATAGCATTTAACTTTTCATTTTCCAAAGGAGCGCTGAAAAAATAAAAAGTGAAATCTTATTGGTTGCTATGGGCAACTAAGCCAGTTTTACTTTACACCAGTTATGATAGATCTACCCCTGTGTGTCAGTCTTCACTGTAGTACTGGCATTCTCTTTCTGCACCAGGAGGCACAGAATGAACAGAAATTCTGACGCTAAAGATAAGTAGAACCTAAAATAAAGTGACTCCAAATGATACAAGATTTAAAATGAACCCTGTTGTTATTACCCATAAGGAATATGCCCCTATGGGTGAGGGCATCCAAAAGCAGTAATACAGGACATACCTGTAGAAAGTTCCCGGGCAAAGGTCAATGAGACAAGTAGCAGGGGGAGGCCAACAGAGACCACCTTAAGGATATAATCCAGGGGTAATTCCAGGCGGAGGCCTTTCTTATTTGGAGGGGTATCCGGCAGTAAAGCATCTGAGAGCATATACTCTGCTGCTCTGTTTGCTATTGACATGTTGGCTACTAATATCAGCAAAAATCCAGAAAATCAGCAAAAATAAGAAGAAAGCCCCCCAATAGTTTGTCCCTCAGCAATAACCCAGAGCCCCGGCTCAGACTGACAGCAGCCACTGCCTTCCCAGGAGCTTAAATACTGACAAGAATTCTTCCAAAAATAAATCCCTTTATTCATTAAAATACAAGAAGAGCAAAAATACCCTGAAATGTTCCTGTTGCTGCGAGCTTATAATTTACTGACCACATGTAAACCTGCAGGCTGAGCCCTGGAGGATCCATGCAGCAAATGTGACCCTGGTGTCCTGACAATTACAGGGCGCGATCTATATAGAGATCTGAGGGCTAGAAGCCTTGTCATTATCCATGTAAATACAGTGGCAGATCTGCAATAAATCCCACTGTAAAGCATCCAACATAACGCATGTTGTCAGGCTCATCCCATAGCGCCGACAGCTGACTGGAGCAGAAGCATAACTTTAAGGTCATAACTATTAGTTTGGTAGGGGTTCTACGACTGGGACCACCTTAATCATGAGAACAGGAGCCTTGTACCCCTCAGAGCCCCCAGAATGAACGGAGGGACAGGTCGGACATGTGCACTGCTGCTCCATTCATCTCTATGGGAGTTTTTGAGACAGGAGAGTACACCGATCCGCCATATCCGGAATTTCCACAGAGATGAATGGAGCAGCATGCCCGACCTGCCACTTCATTTATTTCACAGGGTTCTGAGGGGTACAGGATCACTGTACTAATGATAGGTGAGGGTCCCAGTGGCAGGACCCCCACCAATCTATTACACCCTATCCTGTGAGTAGGGGATAACGTGCAATGATCGGAATACCCCTTTAAACTGGCCATGCATATGAGATAACTGTCAGCCGAGCATGCATATATAGTGAATGGTACAAAATACCTCTGGCAGTGGCCTATCTTCTCGAGAACAAAAGGATCGGGCATGCTTAACTCCAACATGTCCAATCCTTATCTCCCTCAACATCAGTGCCGAAAGAGAGTTTGAAGGACACTATACACATAATATAAAACAATAGCAATAAATATGAACAAGACAAGTTACAAACTGGTAAAGAAGGAGAGAGGACCCTGCCTGTGCCGGCTTACAATCTACAAGGGATGGGGGATGGATACAGTGGCAGAGAGTAAAGCTGGTCATATGGTGGTATAGCGCAACAAGGTTACTGTAGGTTGTAGGCAAGGTTGGTCTGGGGTTCCTTGTGCCCACCAGTGGAAATTATTCTTGGAGGCCAACCCCCATATTATCAAATAAATCTAATAGGTTTTGATTCAAAGTAGTAGTCCCTAGTGGCAATTTGTCTCCAAAGGTAGCTTCTAATGTTTTCTTTCTCCTGGACCTTTGGGGTCCACTACAGTATCAGAGCCTGGGCCCACTGGAGGATCCTCTGGTGGGCCAAGCCAACACTGGTTGTAGGCTTGTCTGAAGAGATGGGTTTTCAGCAGGGTCGTAACCAGGTCTTATAGGGTCCCACACAGGCTCCGACTGGCCCACAGGGGTACAGGTGGGCCCCTAGTCTCCCACCCCCTGCACAAGTGGCATATAACACAGCAGACTTACCTCAACAAGCCTATGTTCAGATTATTTATTATATTTGAATGTATCCGTACAGTGGGCCCCCAAAATGAATTTTACTGGTGGGCCCCAGACACCCCAGTCCGACACTGGCCCCACAGCAAAACTTAGTATGGGACCCTTGCACCTAGAACAATGCAGATTTATGACAAATTTAAGGGGGTTTTTTTGTATAAAAATTGTAATTAAAATTCACATTGTAATAAAAAAAGTTGTCTTTGGTCTCGCACACTTTATGCAACTTTTATGTTGGAAAAAGTGACACAGGTGCTTCAAAAATAAGGTGCTCATTCTGGACGCCATATTCCTCAATGTATTTACACCAGAAAACTGGCATCCATACATCGATTGATAAACCTTCTGCTTTCAATTCTATTACAAAGCTAGCTGGCTGCCTCCAGCCACCACTCGGGGGAGCTCGTTGCATAGGAGTTAATACAACTACAATGGAAGCTGTAATAATCTATATGCTTCGAGCTCCCCCTAGTGGTGGCTGCAGTGTTTTCATGCGAGGAAGAGAAGATAATGTTCTGTGTGGGGCCACCCCATCCCCTGGGCTCCATAGCAGTCACCTAGTCTGCTTCTATTGTAGGTACGCCACTGGTTTATTTTGAAGATTTCGACAGTAGTTGAGCATCTGCTATGTTGGGGTAGAGATTTCCAGAGTATGGGGGATGCACAGGAGAAATCTTGGAGGCGATTGTGGGAAGAGGAGAGAAGGTCTTGAAGATCTTGTGAGTATCAAAGATTGTGAGTGGGAAGGTACCGAGAACATTAATAGTTTACATTGAGATACTGACAGCCCATCAGGCAAATGAGACTTCGTTACAATGTATTGGGAGCCCAGGGCAGGAGGGATTGTCCACAGTAATACATTATTATTAAAGCGCCATTCATTCCATAGCGCTGTACATATGATAAGGGGTGCACATACATAATACAGACAATTGCAGTAATCATAAACAAGTTGAGTTACAAACTGGTACAGAAGGAGAGAGGGCCCTGCACGTGAGGGCTTAC
Organism: Bufo gargarizans; assembly: GCF_014858855.1. Classification (NCBI taxonomy): domain Eukaryota; kingdom Metazoa; phylum Chordata; class Amphibia; order Anura; family Bufonidae; genus Bufo; species Bufo gargarizans. The sequence continues at coordinate 603,681,382 of NC_058081.1, forward strand.
AATCTACATGGTATGGGAGAAGGACACAGTAGGTGCGGGGTAAGTTGGTCATGGCGGTATAGAGGCAGCAGGGTCACTGGTTGTAGGCTTGTCTGAAGAGTTGGGTTTTCAGGTTTCTTTTGAAGGATTCCACTGTAGGTGAGAGTCTGATATGTTGGGGTAGCGAGTTCCAGAGTATGGGGGATGCACGGGAGAAATCTTGGAGTCGATTGTGGGAAGAGGCAATAAGAGGAGAGGAGAGGAGAGAAGGAGGTCTTGTGAGGATCGGAGTGCGCGTGTGGGGATGTATCGGGAAAGTAGCTCAGAGATGTAGGGAGGGGACAAGTTATGGACGGCCTTGTATGTATTTGTTAGTACTTTGAAGTTAATTAGTTGGGCAATGGGGAGCCAGTAAAGGGATTGGCAGAGGAGTAATGGGGTGAGAGGTGGATTAGTCGGGCAGCAGAGTTGAGGATAGATTGGAGGGGTGCGAGAGTGCTAGATGAAAGGCCACAGAGGAGAACGTTGCAGTAGTCTAGGCGGGAGATAATGAGCATTTTCACAGATTCAAAGTTGAGGAAAGCAAGGATGCGGGAGATGTTTTTGAGTTGGAGGCGGCAGGTGGTGGAAAGGGCTTGGATGTGCGGTCGGAAGGAAAGGGCAGAATCCAAGGTCACTCCAAGGCAGCGGGCTTTGTTGACTGGGGAGAGTGTGCAGCCATTGATCATGATAGATAGGTCTGTTGGGGGGGGGGGGGGGGGGGGTTGAACAAGATGGGGGAAAGATTATGAATTCTGTCTTATCCATGTTAAGTTTAGGAAAGCGAGAGGCGAAGAAGGATGATATAGAAGATAGACATTTTGGGATTCTTGATAGTAAGGTGGTGATGTCTGGACCAGAGAGGTAGATTTGTGTGTCGTCAGCGTAGGAGTGATAATGAGCTGTCCCAGGCCAAAAGTGTAGATTGAGAAGAGCAGGGGTCCTAGGACAGAGCCTTGCGGGACACCAACAGAGAGAGAATGAGACGAGGAGGTGGTGCGGGAGTGGGAGACGCTAAACATCCGGTCTGTGAGGTATGATGTGATCCAGGAGAGGGCCAGGTCAGTGATGCCAAGAGATGAGAGAGTTTGCAACAGAAGGGAGTGGTCAACAGTGTCGAAGGCAGAGGACAGGTCAAGGAGAAGGAGGACAGAGTATTGTTTCTTGGTTTTGGCTGTCAGTAGGTCATTGGTGACTTTGGTAAGGGCAGTCTCGGTCAAGTGGTGGGTTCGGAAGCCAGATTGTAGGCGGTCAAAGAGGGAGCAGGAGGAGAGGTGGGAGGACAGTTCTGAATGGACATGTTGTTGAAGTAGCTTTGAGGCATACGGAAGAAGTGATATGGGGCGATAACTGGACAAGGAAGATGGGTCAAGTGAAGGCTTTTTGAGGATGGGTGTAATAGTAGCATGTTTAAAAGCAGAGGGGAAGACACCAGAGTTTAGTGATAGGTTGAAGAGATGAGTTAGGGCTGGGATAAACACTGCGTTGAGGTTAGAGATGAGGTGGGATGGGATTGGGTCAAGTGCACAGGTGGTCAGATGAGATTTGGAGAGTAGAGTGGAGAGTTTTTCTTCTGTAATTGTGGAGAAGCTGGTTTTGGGAGAAGAGGACTGAGCAGTTGTGTAGAGGGTCTGTGGGGACTGTGTAGTAAAGCTTTCTCTGATGTGGACTATCTTTTGTTTGAAATATTTGGCAAAGTCCTCAGCTGAGAAGAGAGGAGAGGGTGGGGGCGCTGGGGGGCGGATAAGGGAGTTAAAAGTGCTAAAAAGTTGTTTAGAGCTGTGTGACAGGGAAGATATGAGAGATGAGAAGTAGGCCTGTTTTGCATCAGCGAGTGAGGATTTGAATATGAGAAGGGATTGCTTGTATGCGGTGAAATGATCTTTAGGCCTCATGCACACGACCGTTGTGTGCATCCGTGGCCGTTGTGCCGTTTTCCGTTTTTTTTCACTGACCCATTGACTTTCAATGGGTCCGTGGAAAAATTGGAAAATGCACCGTTTGGCAGCCGCATCCGTGATCCGTGTTTCCTGGCCATGAAAAAAATAGGACCTGTCCTATTTTTTTCACGGCCAACGGTTCACGGACCCATTCAAGTCAATGGGTCCGTGAAAAATCACGGATGCACACAAGATTGTCATCCGTGTCCGTGATCCGTGTCCGTTTTTTCCTATCATTTCAATGGCAAACTTGACTTACATTTTTTTTTCATTTTTCATGTCCGTGGATCCTCCAAAAAACAAGGAAGACCCACGGACGAAAAAACGGTCACGGATCACGGACCTACGGACCCCGTTTTTGCGGACCTTAAAAAAAAAATGGTCGTGTGCATGAGGCCTTATAAGGGGATTTTTTCCATCGCCGCTCAGCAGCCCTGGAAGCTTGGTAACGAGTCCATCAGCTGTGTCAGCAGGGCTTGTTCAAGGTGAGCCTCTGGCTGTCACTAAGACATTCCCTTTAATAAACTGCAAGCAGAGATCTTGAAAATGGTGAAGAACTGAATATTACAAAGTTCCAGAACGTTTCATTATCCCATGTTTTAGCTGTACTTGGAGAAGCCTATACATGGTCACCCAAGTTCACTGCAGTAGAACAGACTGGGAAATCTGGGTTACCTGTGATGGTTGTCACCCAGCTTTCCCTACGAAACATCTGGAGAGAACGCCTCTTGGACGTCTGTTTGCTGCGGAGTGTCTGATTCTGGGGGGCAGTGCTCTGTACACACGATTATACTGCAGAGCGGCTGTGGAATCTATAATTACATAGTGGAGGAGAGGGGCAGGGGCGCCAGTCACCACACTGGACCAGCCCCAGCCTGTAGCTGCAGCCCCTCGCACTGTGCAGACAGAGGGGGGCACAGAGTCGCTGAAATAGCCCTGCCAGGGAGAGGCGCGGTGTGCTCAGGTATATATAGAAGATCAACATAACTAAGTATACGGAAAAATCCATTACAGCATGGCCTGTAATGAGCTGATGCCCGTATAGTCCGGCACAGAGCCGCCTGGTGATGCAGAATCCTGCAGGGAAGACACATTCACATGGAACCATGAATGGAATCGTGTCAGTGTAACACTTAACCATATCATGTCCAGGTTATCACTCATTAACCCACAAGAGCCTGGACTTTCTCCATGGCACAGAAGTCCATCATTTGAGTCATATACACTCCTGTAATGAAACTGTAACATGGCCCCAAAACCGCAGCTATAAAAGTTGCTGGATTCATAAACGCTTGTCCTGTTTATTCCATTTTTTAATGCCTGTCTGATAGTTCAGAATGGCACATTATATGCACACAGACAGAGGACATGTGGTACAAAGCAAAGCACCCCTTTAATTTCTATTAGGGCATACAGAGGAAGGGGGGAGGGGGAGAATTCCCACTTTAACTCTTTATTCCCTGACTCTTTGAGCCATAGCAGAGAGCCTCTTAAAGGTCTCAGGGGCACTCAACTGGCGGACCGCGGTCTGGATTCGGTTGCCAGCTGTCCGGACCCCTGCATGTCCCACTTTCAAGTCTGTCCTGTGTCCTGAGGACACAGATCCAGTTGAATAAAATGGTGAAGCAGAGAGCAGTCAGCTTCCTGCTCGCCATTCCCGTGCTGCTCGTAGTCCAGTGCGTGCAGGTGCGATGTACTGACATCATCACGTTCTGCCACAAACAGCGGAGCACAGAGGCTCTGTTGGTCAGTAGAACATATCATAGGTGAGTTTTTACACCAGAGGCACTACTCTGTGGGGGGGGGGGGGGTAAAGGGGGCATAACTGTGTGTGTGTGGGGGGGGGGGCATATAAGGTGGCATTATCCTTTGAAGGAGGACATCTAAGTGGCAAAACTGTGAGGGGACCACTAAAGCAGACATAACTCTGTGGGGGGCACTTAACTCTGTGGTGGTGTGTGTGTGGGGGGGGGGGGGGGGGGGCATCTAACCAGGCATAAATGGGTGAGGGGCCAACTAAGGTACATAACTGTGAGGGATATAACTTTGTTTGGGGGCCATCTAAGGGGTCATAATTTGTGAAGGGGGCATCACTGTGTTTAGGGGGATGCTTAAAGAGGCATCACTATGTGTGGAGTCACTGGAGAGGGCAGCACTGTGGGGGTATAACTTTGTGGGAAGGCGTCTAAAGGTGTATAAATCTGTGGGGGTCCACTAAAGGGGGCAAAGCTTGGGGCCAGCTAGGGGGCATAAATGGGTGGTGAGCTGGGCATAGCTCTGTGAGGAGGACCACCAAAGGGTGCATAATTATTAGGCGGGCATCAATGTTGGGGCTATCTAAAGGGGCATAATCTATGAGGGGGTCACTGTGTGTGGGGGCTACTTAAAGGGGCATCATACTATGTGGGGAGAACTTAAGTGGGCAGCACTGTGTGGGGGCTTCATAATGTGTGAAGTCTACTTAAGGGTACATTATACTGTGTGGGGGACATTTAAGGGGCATCACTTTGTGAGGGGAGCATTTCAGGATACATCATACTGTGTATGGGGGGCATGTGGAGAACATCACTTTGTTCTGGGGGCTTTTAAGTGGGGTTCATTCTGTATGAGGGGCAGCTAAGGGATCATCCTACTGTGAGGGGACACTAGGGTATTCATACTCTGTGGGGAGGAACTTACTTTCTTTCACACTGGCGTTTTGTCTTTCTGTTTGTGAGATCCATCATGGGCTCTCACAAGTGGTCCAAAACAGATCAGTTTTGCCCTAATACATTCTGAATAGATACGGATCCGCTCAGAATGTATCAGTTTGCCTCCGTTCCGTCTCCATTCCGCTTTGGAGGTGGACACTAAAACACTGCTTGCGTTTGGTGTCTGTCTGACAAAACTGAGCCAAATACCAGATAATACAACCGTCTGCATCCGTTCACAACAAATCCGTTTGTATTATCTTTAACATAGCCGAGATAGATCTGTCTTGAACACCATTGAAAGTCAATGGAGGACTGATCAGTTTTTTCTATTGTGCTAGTTTGTGTCAGTGAAAACGGATCCGTCCCCATTGACTTGCATTGCGTGTCAAACGGATCCGTTCTGAATACAAACGGATCCGTTCTGAATACAAACGGATCTGTTCTGAAGGGATGCAGATGGTTGTATTATCTGAATGGATCCGTCTGTGCAGATCCATGACGGATCCGCACCAAACACGAGTGTGAAAGTAGCCTAAGGAGGCATCGCAATGTGTCAGGGGCACTAAGGAGCATCATAATGTGTGGGGGCACCAAGGGATCACCCTGCTGTGAGGGTGCACTTAGGGGTATCATACTCTGTGGAGCACTAAAGGGATATCATACTGTCTGAGGGGCATCATTATTGTTAGGGGGCACTGAAAGGACATTCTTACTCTTGGGTCTGCAGAAAGGAGATTAGGTGGGCTTGGAGGTGTGGATTGTAAAAAAATAAATAATGCAGCTCTACACGCCAATAGTGTTGTCCCTCCTTAGGCCCCTTTCACACTTGCGTTCTTGTCTTCCGGCACAGAGTTCCGTCGTCGGGGCTCTATGCCGGAAGAATCCTGATCAGTTTTATCCTAATGCATTCTGAATGGAGTGAAATCCGTTCAGGATGCATCAGGATGTCTTCAGTTCCGGAACTGAAAGTTTTTTGGCCGGAGAAAATACCGCAGCATGCTGCGCTTTTTGCTCCGGCCAAAAATCCTGAACACTTGCCGCAAGGTCCGGACTTAAGCTAAACGTCGTTTCGGCGCGTTGCCGGATGCAACGTTTAGCTTTTTCTCAATAGTTACCATGGCTGCCGGGACGCTAAAGTCCTGGCAGCCATGGTAAAGTGTAGCAGGGAGCGGGGGAGCAGTATACTTACAGTCCGTGCGGCTCCGGGGGCGCTCCAGAGTGACGTCAGGGCGCCCCAAGCGCATGGATCACGTGATCGCATGGCACGTCATCCATGTGCATGGGGCGCTCTGACGTCACTCTGGAGCGCCCCGGAGCCGCACGGACTGTAAGTATACCGCTCCCCCGCTCCCCGCTCCTACTAAGGCAAGCAGGACTTTAATAGCGTCCTGGCTGCCATAGTAACACTGAACGCATTTTGAAGACGGATCCGTCTTCAAATACTTTCAGTACACTTGCGTTTTTCCGGATCCGGCGTGTAATTCCGGCAAGTGGAGTACATGCCGGATCCGGACAACGCAAGTGTGAAAGAGGCCTTATATATTATTTTGTTTTGCAGCTCGGACCTTTGTCCTACGGCAGACTCAGGTATGTGGACCTTTACAAAAAGTACTTGAGTACCCCTGGCCTATAGTATTGTATTAAAGGAGGTAATCCCTTTAAATATGACTTTTTAGATGCTAATTAATCTAAAAATAATCACATTTGTTATTTATGTTCATTAGATTTTTATCTTCGTTTGCCCTGGAGAAGACGCCACAGCAAAGAGTGGAAATAAGAACTCCGAGTCTGGCTGTGTGGTCAGGACCGCCCCCTGACAACCGTTACCAGGCAACAAGTTGGTGGTCCTGACCAGACTGCTACAAGTTATTTTTAGCAGCTATTTATGGAAACTCACTTTTGAAATTGCAGCACTGGATCAGAGTTGGGCCGCAGTCCTCCTTCTCCAAGTCCTGACAGAAAACTGCATGCGGGTGCTATACAGTATGGTCGGGCTATAGCTTCAGTGAAAGCTCCATAAGTACCAGTCTGTGTAGCATTTTTATGGTGATTTTTGTAATTGCAACAGAGCATTTTATGAAAACCACTGCGGTTTTACTGCAATTACAAATAAGGCCCATTTCACACGGGCGTGTACCGCATTTGCAGATCCGCAATACACGGGTGCCGTTCCATGGGCAATTCACATCACGGATGCGGACCCATTCACTTCAATAGGTCCGCAAATCCGGAGATGCGGAATGGTGTGGAACGGAACCATGGAACGCTTCCGTGGGGTTTCATCCCGTACTTCCGTTCCGCAAAAAGATAGAACATATCCTATCTTTTTGCGATCCGCTGCGGCTGCCCCACGCACATGCCCATGTGAAAGAGGCCTAACACTGTGACACAAAGTAACACACCCTAAGGCCAGGTTCACATGGCGGATTCTGACAAATTCTGACACGTATTCTGTGGCAGAACCCCCTCTGGTTTCTGCCATATTTTTCATTAGGAATAGAGCTAAACCATAAACGGACACCCACCACCTTGGACAGCAGCACCTATCCGGACACTGCACCAACAAAGGACAAGTCTTTTTTTTTTTTTTTGGAGCAGTCGCAGAATCTACGTCTAATTCTGCCAGCAAAACACTCGAGACCTGATTTATCATACCTTCACTCCAGAATTCTGGCATCAAAAAGTCTCAAAATAGGACTTTTGTGACTTTTTTTACACTCACTTGTGCTAAATTTTGCGACTTTTTGCATGTATACACCACTCACTCCAGTTTTGTAATATGGGTGGGAAAGTGGGTGTGGTTAGCTATGTTAATGAGTTTTACTCCAGATTTATCATTGCTTTAAAAAAATTGTTGCAATCTCACTCCAGGAGGAGGGTGGAGTAGTAAGAGTGGAGTACAGTAGCTTCTCCAGACAGAAGTGTTAGGTTTAAGGACAAGCCAAATTTATCAAACAACATGTAACATTTGATAAATGTGGCGCAAAGTCCTCCAACACAGACTCAAGCAAAGCTGACTTCAAATATTCTCCTCATGATAAATTCCCCCCTCAATGTGAGCATGTTTGTGTGCTCTTCACACACCTTGTTTGGTCCCTGCCATTTTTCCCCTCACCCACGACAGCACCACGAGAGAGAGGATCCGCCCCCAAAGACAGGAAACCTGAAGTACAAAAAAGGTGGAGTCTCCCCTCCAACTTCAGTATGGTTTCCTGTCTTTGGAGGGGAAGCCTGTGGTACACTCTTCTCTCACCGTGGTTGCCCTTACTTACCTGCGGTCCCCAATATTGATGCACGGCACAGCAGTGCGCGATGGCTGGGGGCTCTTGAGCGCTGACGGGCATGATGCTTCCGTGCTATTAAAAGCACTAGTAAGCATCGCAGGCGCGTCTAGAAGAAGTTATAAGCATGGAGGAAGATTGTTTGGCCCGGGGGAGGAGCACCTGCTCAGACCCAGAAAGAGGCATGGAGCGCACATATGCGACGCATCATATGACGTAGGGGGATGTGCAGATAAGAGCACAGGACCCGGAAGTGAGCTGCCGGCGGGTGATTACACTGAATTCAGTGTCTGCAGCAGTGTTCCTGAAGAGCAGGACTGTTTGAATTAGGAGAGCGGCAGCCACTAAGAGGAGGAAAGGAAGGACACAGCTGAAGATCCAGTGTCCACTCTGGCCTTGGTACCTATTGGAGGGGTGAGAGGCCTTTAGCCATGTATATTTATAATTTTTTTCATGGCATTATATATATATATGTGTTTTCCAGGGAAAGCCTAAAAAAGTTTTGGCTAAAAGGCGAAATAAGGAATGTGGTATATGTAGATGTTCCCTGGCTTCTGATTATGAAAAAAGGCTATGCCAGACCTGAATTGATAAAACGGTGGAAATTTTGAAAAATGCCTTCAGTCGCTGGTCAGATCTGAAATGGACTCGTCCCTGGCTTCAAGAAAAATCAGTGCATCTAAGGAGCAGAGGCCTAAAAAAATGCAGGCTTTCAGTAATGTGGTTTCCTCAGATTCAGAAGAAGGGGAAGTTTTCCAATCATTGGAGAATCCTTATTCGGGCGACTCATCTTACTCTTCTGAAGGTGAAGGTATGGAGATAGGAAAGCCCTTTTTTCCAATTGAGGATGTAGATCGTTTGTTAAAAGCAGTTAAATCAACTATGGGAATAGAAGATTTTAAGGAACCAAAATCAGTGCAGGATATAATGTTCGGCGGCCTTGAAACAAAACATCTAAGATCTTTCCCAGTTCATAAAAATGTGTCGGCATTGATTAAAGGAGAATGGAAAAGGCCTAACAAGAGGGTTTATATTTCAAAAAATATAAAGAGAAAATATCCTTTTTCTGAAGAGGTATCAGCAACCTGGAATAAAGCTCCTAAAATAGATGTAGCTATTTCCACAGTGGCAAATAAGACATCCCTACCTTTTGAAGACATTAGATCATTAAAAGATCCCTTAGATAAAAAAAATGCAGACTTTTTTTAAAGGGGACCTGGGAAGCATCTACTTCTTTCTTCAGACCTTCTATTATATTACCTCAACCTGTACTGCTCGCTCCTTAATAATCTGATTGTCGGAGCTAGAAGATCAATTTAAAAATAAATGTCCTAGAGAGAAAATTTTAGCAGGACTTCCAACTATAAAAAAAAGCAGCAGATTCTTTGGCGGGTGCCTCGGCAGATGCAATTAAGTTAGCGGCTCGTTCTTCTTGTCTGACCAAATCTGCACGCAGAGCCTTATGGCTGAAAAATTGGAGTGGAGATCTACAATCAAAAAAGAGGCTTTGTGCAGTGCCCTCTAAAGGAGAATTTTTGTTTGGTTCATCTTTGGATGAGTTGTTAGAAAAAGCAGCAGACAAAAAGAAGAAATTTCCTGCACAGAACTTCTTTTCCTCCAGAGGAAGATTTAGTCGGTCCTGTCAAACCCATAGAGAAGGACAGAATAGAGATAAGGACTTTAAACTTAGATCCCAAAGAAGGAGGAAGGGGGGCAGAAGCTTCTTCTTCAACAAATCCTTTAGAGACGAGAAGAAATCAAGTCAACAATGACGGCAGGTGCATGAAAACTAATTTCCAGGAGTCCGTAGATTTTAGACACTTTGAGTCAAGGACTAAAACTGTAATCCTGCTCTCTCCCTTCGTCGAGATTTGTAATAGCAAATCCACCTGGATAGAAGAAAAAGCTATAGTGTCAGAAGTTCTATCCCTAAAGGAGAAAAATTTACTGGTGCCAGTACCAAACTGTCAGGATGAAGAAGGTTTTTATTCTACTCTTTTTCTAGTAAAAAAACAAAAAAAAAGGATAGGTCTTTAAGAACCATTATAAACTATAAAATCAGTGATAAATCTTATTTTTCCAGAGTGTTTCATGGCAGTGTTAGACTTAATAGACACTTATTTTCATGTCCCTGTACATCAGGAGCATCAAAAGTATTTACGGGTAGCAGTAGAGATAGAAGGAGTTATCAACCACATGCAATTCCAGGCCCTTCCCTTCGGGTTATCAATGGCTCCCAGGATTTTCACCAAAGTGGTGGCAGAAATGTCGGCTCACATTCGAGAAAAAGACATACTTCTTTATCCCATATCTAGACGACTTTTTAATTGTAGCAGAGCCCAAAGAGGCCTGCAGCAGAGCAGTGCAAGAGGAGATCCGGATCCTGGAGAAATTGGGTTGGATCCTGAACAAAGAAAAATCTAAACCGAATCCTCTTCAGCTTCAACAATTCCTGGGTCTGATTCTGGATTTCAAAAGGCAGATGTGTTTTTTACCAGAAGAAAAAATCTTGAACATAACAAAGATACAGACCTTGATCAAACGTCCAAAAATGTCATTAAGGAAAGGTATGTTGATTTTAGGAAGCCTAACTTCATGCATTCCTGTGGTCATGTGGGCCCAATTTCATTCAAGGGAACTTCAATGGGAGATATTGACAGCCTGGCAAAGGGGAAAACAGCCCTTAGAATTTAAAATAAAGATCTCAGCTCAGACGTTACACAACCTGGGATGGTGGTTGAATGTAAATAAATTGAGTCAGGGAACACCATGGATAATAATCGATTTACTATGCTTGACGACCGATGCAAGCCCTTGGGGCTGGGGCACCAATATTCAAAATTTATCCTTTCAGGGACCATGGAAGGCGATTCTGAAATCCGCCTCCTCAAATATGGCAGTGAAATTTGCAATTCTGGAGGTCCTTCCGTTAATTTCAGGCAGGAACTTGAGAATAATGTCAGACAACAGAACAGTGGTATCTTATATAAACAAACAGGGTGGTACCAGATGTAGAAGTCTGATGTCAATGCTCAGCGACATTCTTCAAATAGCAGAACAAAACTGCAAGTCTATCTTTATAGTCCACATAAAAGGGACGGAGAACGTACAGGCAGATTTTTTAAACTGTCATTTAATTTCCTATGGAGAATGGAGCCTAAATCTGAAAATATTCAGAAAAATAGCAGACAGTTGGGGGTCTTCCTTGTGTAGACCTTTTTGCTACGATTCAGAACAGAAAGGTGAAAAAAAAGTAAGTTGTCAGTAACGGATCCATAGGTTCTCCCAGCAACCCACAACCTTTCTTTCTCAGGGGCTGGTATTTCACCCTCAGGTAGACAGTCTTCATCTGACGGCCTGGAACTTGAAAGACAGCTTTTAGCTAGGAGAGGTTTTTCTGATGAATGAATAAATGCTCTCTTGAAAAGTAGGAAAAAAGTCACATTTTCAACCTATGCTAGAGTCTGGAAAAAAAAATGTTTCATTTGCAGGGTTACAATTTACGGACCTCCCATGTCCGGCGGCAGTTACTAAGATCTTGGAGTTTCTTCAGAAGGGGTTGCAGTTAGGGTTGTCCCCCAACACCTTAAAGGTTCAGGCTTCAGCACTTTTGGCTCTTTTTAATGAACAGATTTCAGCAAATACATGGGTCATAAGATTCTTTAAATCAGTCACTAAAACAGCTTTGAACTTGTCCCCAAGAGTAGCTCTGTGGGATTTGAATCTTGTTCTGAGTGCCGTTACTAAACCTCCTTTTGAACCCATTGAGCAGATTGCGATTAAGATGCTATCTCCTAAATTATGTCTCTTAGTGGCTCTTACTTCAGCCCGTAGAATTAGTGAGCTTCAGGCGATCTTTATTAATGCACCTTACACTACCATTTTAGATGATAGGGTTGTTATCAGACCTGACCCAGCATTTATTCCAAAAGTGGCAACTAGGTTTCATAGGTCTCAGGAGATTATCCTTCCATCTTTCTTTGAAAATCCAACCTAAGAGGAGGAAAAGGCTTTCCATTGCCTAGATGTTAGGAGATGTTTACTCCATTACTTATCTAAGACTGAAGGAAGTCCTCCTCGATGTTTATTCTTTTTCAGGGATTGAATAAGGGTCAGCAAACATCTAAACGAACCTTGGGAAGATGGATTACTTCAGCAGTATCTCTGGCATATTCATCTTCGGGAATTGAACCTCCAGAAGGCCTTCACACTCATTCTACTAGAGCAATCTCTACCTCTTGGGAAGAAAAAGCGGCTGTATCTATTGAGGATATCTGTAAAGCAGCAGTCTGGTCTTCACCTTCAACCTTTTTCAACCGCTATCGTCTGCAGTTGAATTCACCTTCTGATTTATATTTAGGTTCTAAGGTGCTTTCAGCTGTTATCCCACCCTAGGAGTTCCTTGGTTTTCACTCTCATGGTGCTGCCGTAGGTGAGAGGAAAAATGAAGATTACTCTTAACGGTAATTTTTTCTCTCCCTTTTTTTCTAGGTGATGGGTTGATTATTCACAGGTGTTGCAGTAAAAATAAAAATAATTATATATATATACACACACACACGATACTAACCTTAAGGGGCGGAGTTCCTAAAATTCTTAGAGAAAACATACTGAAGTTGGAGGGGAGTCTTCGCCAATCTTCATTTTTTGGTCAAAAATGCCTAAAAAAACAAGTTAATCAGCAGTTTTTGTAGCCTTTATTTTCGGGTGTTTTTGAGTCTTTTTGCCCATATTGTGTGTTTTGTGTGTTGGCTTTTAAATTTTTTTATTAACCCCTTCAGTACTGAGCCACTTTTCTTTTACCTTAAATCCCAGCCCGATTTTTGCAAATCACTTTATGTGGTGATAACTTTATCCAAGCCATTCTTAAATAGTTTTCTCGTGACACATTGTACTTCATGACCGTGGCAAATTTGAGTCAATATATTTCACCTTTATTTATAAAATAATCCAAAATTTACCAAAAAATTTGAAAAATTCACAATTTTCTAAATTAGAATTTTTCTTCTTTTAAAACAACTAGTAATTCCTCATAAAATAGTTATCAGTCAACATTCCCTATATGTCTGCTTTATGTTGGCATAATTTTGTAAATGTAATTTTAGTTTTTTAGGACGTTAGCAGGCTTAGAAGTTTATTTTTCAACAAAATTTCAAAAAACATTTTTTTAAGCACCAATTCAGTTATAAAATGATTTTGAGCGGCTTACGTAATGGAAACCACCCATGAATGACCCTATTTTAGAAACTACACCCCTTAAATTATTTAAAACTGATGTTTCAAACTTTGTTAACCCTTGAGGTGTTCCACAAGAATTAAAGGCAAATGGAGGTGGAGTTAATCAATTTTTTCTCACACAGCAAGGGTTAACAGCAAACCTCAATATATATTACTCTGATTCTGCGTTTACAGAAATACCCCATATGTGGCGTAAACTGCCCTATGGGCACGTGGCAGTGGTCAAGAGCGCCATATGGATTTTAAGGGCAGATTTTGCTAGAATGGTTTTTAGGCACCATTTTGTATTTGATGAGACCCTGACGTACCCCTACAGTGGAAACCCTCAAAAAGTGACTCCATTTTGGAGTTTATTAAGGGGGGTACTTTGACCCCCTAAGCGTTTTACAGAATTTAGAAACACTTGGCTGTGAAAATGAAAAGTTTCATTTCTTCCAAGAAAATGTTGCTTTAGCCCCAAATTTTTCATTTACACAAAAGGGTAACAGGAGAAAAATCACTCCATAATTTGTTACCCATTTTCCCCTGTATACGACAATACCCCATATGTGGTGGTAAACTGCTGTGGGGGCACATGACAGGACTCAGAAGGGAAGGAGCACCATATGGCTTTTGCAGTGCAGATTTTGATGGATTGGTTTACAGATGCCATTGTTTTTTTTTTTTTAAGTGATTGTCTTATGTGGGGGCTCATTTTTCGCGAGATAAGGTGATTTTTTCATTGGTACCATTTTGGGGTACATAAGACTTTTTGATTGCTTGGTATTGCACTTTTTGTGAGGCAAGGTGAAAAAAATGGCTGTTTTGGCATATTTTATTTTATTTTTTTACCGAATTTACCTGAGGGGGCATATAATGTGATATTTTTATAAAGCAGGTTGTTACTGACGTGGTGATACCTAATATGTCTATCATTTTTATTTTTGTTAAGTTTTACACAGTGAAAGCCCTTTTGAACAGAATAAAATCTAGTTTTTGTTTTGCCATTTTCTGAGAGCCATATTTTTTTTATTGTGTGGGCGATTGTCTTAGGTAGGGTCTAATTTTTTGCGGGATGAGATGACGGTTTGATTGGTACCATTTTGGGCTAAATATGCCTTTTTGATCACTTGGTATTACATTTTTTGTGAGGCAAGGTGACCAGAAAAAGGCTGTTTTGGCACAGTTTTTATTTATCTTTTTTTTTACGGTGTTCACCTGACAGGGTGGATCATATGATATTTTTATAGAGCCAGTCGATACGGACACGGCGATACCTAATATGTTTACTTTTCTCTTTTTTTATTACAATTTTATTTTAACTTTATTTTGGGAAAAGGACGCTTTTTTTTACTTGAAAATTTTTCTTGTAAAAATTTATTTTTATTACTTATTTTTCACCTTTATTTTTTGGGGCTCTGGTCTCCTTTACAATGCATTGCAATACTTCTGTATTGTAATGCATTGGCTGTAAGTGTCTTACCAGTGTAATACACTTACAGCTTCCTGCCTGTGAGATCCAGGGGGCTGGATCTCACAGGCTGACACGGATGGCAGCCACAATGCCTTAGGAAGGCATCGGGCTGCTGTTCAAGCCCGATAGACACCCTGCACCCGGCAGGATTCCGCACATGCCACGGTCAGCACTGACCGCAGCAGTGCAAAGGTTAATGCGCTGACATCTGTGTTTTCACCTATGCCGGCGCATATAGCAGGGGTCTGGCTATCAGTGACTGCCGGACACCTGCAGCTGATCGGGCGGGCGCAGCTCCTATAGCTGTACGGCGCTGGTATCCTACAGGTTAAAGGGTTTTTCTGAGATTTTTATACTGATGACCTATCCTCGGGGTAAGTTATCTGTACGTGGTCAGTGGTGGTTGGACAACCGGGACTCCAACTGATCAGCTGTTCGAGAAGACAGTGGTGCTTGCAGTAGCGCCGCAGCCTCCTTGCTGCTTTCCCTAGGTCAGTGACGTCACGTTCATCAGTCATGTGGCCTAAGCTGCTATACAATGTACAGCGCTCTGCTTGGTGAGCTGCGGGAAGGCCGCAGCACTACTGCGAGCGCCGATGCCTTCTCAAACAAACTGATTGTGGGGGTCCCAGGTGTCAGACCCTCACAGATCAGATATAGATGACCTAGCCAGAGGATAGGTCATCAGTATTAAAATCTCAGAAAACCCTTTTAAAGTAGGTGTCCCCCTGTGATGTCACTTCCTCTGCAGAGCTGTATGGGAAGAAAAGCATTGTTAAAAAAATGCCATTAAAAACTGCCAACATACATGGCCTATGCATTTTTTTAATGATTCGATTAAAAAAGCCTATAAAAACCCTTTGAGAGAAAAACATCAGTTGCAGAGTATAGGGCAATTTAAAAAAAAATGCCATTGACCCCCTCCCCTTCCAAAAAAAAATAAAAAAAACACACCTGAAAGGTTTAAAAACACCTATATAAAAATAAATAAATTCTGTCCTGCATTTAATACTTCCCATATACTTCTTTTGCCTAAAAAACATCAGAAAAAAAAAAACAGAGAAAAAACACAAAATGCCAGCCTAAGGGTACCTGTACATAAGTGAACATGCAGAAGATCAGCACAAATTTCAGTGCATTTCCGCACACAAACCATAACAAAAACGGCATGTGTTACTTGCTGTTTTCAGTGCGGAATTACGGTATCTCACCCTTCCATTGCAAAGGGTGAAATCTACACCAAATATTGCAAACATAATTAACATGCTGCAGATTTCTAAATCATGCACACAAACTTATTTTTTCCTTGGCTGTTACTTTTTTATTCCACAAAAGAATAGAACATGTCCTATTATTGTTCGCATTACGGACAAGGATAGGACTGTTCTATTAGGGGCTGGCTGTTCCGTTTAACAAAATGCGGAATGCACACGACCGGTATCAGAGTTTTGCGGATCCACAATTTGCAGACTGCAAAACATCCAACGGTCGTGTGCATGAGCCCTAAATAAGCAAAGTGTGCATGAGATTTGTCTAATCGCTCTGTGGTTTTTCTGCATTAGAATTTTCATGGAAAAAAAGGTGCATAATCCGCAACATGTGCAGGTATCCTAAAGGTGACAATGCAAAAGATATACCTATCAGGAAAGTATGTGAATCTAAAATGAAAATAAAGGCACACTTCTCCTGTGTGTATACAGCTCCTGTACTCCATAGTGCCCACGGAATTTAAAGACAAGCTAAAATGCTACATAAAAAAAAACCTTGATTTTGACACCTGGTTGATACATAATAGACAAACCAATCACTGACCTGTCCAGCAACCTTTATTTAATCCGTTTATTAATTATCGAAGATCAGTTCAAGGTGAAAGCTACACGGTGCAGCCACAAAAGCAGAGGGGCACTGGTCTGAGTGGCGTGAACAGGCTAGCCATCAGACCTATCCTTTCAATAGAATTATTAGTAATCTGCATAGTTGTCATTGTGTGCACCCACTGCTTCCAGCAGATCTTTCAAGGCTTTCATTATTCCCTAAATTACACATTTAAGAATTAAAAAAAAGATGAAAAAATAAATTTGCTGAGACCCCCCACCCTTCCCAAAAAAAAAAAAAAGGCATCAGTTGAAGTACTTGATGAAGAGCGGTGCCGGGAGCCTCCCATGGACACTGTATATTGGACACTGTTTGTATTCACAGGGCCAATCGGACCAGGCGTAACGGACCGCAGAGATGTGACTGCATCCTTTGAATGTGACTGTGACTACTTTAGAGGATGGTGACTCTGCTGGAGCCGGGACCCAGGTGTATTGAGATTTTCCTTTCACATTGACCCCATTGCTGCAAAATACCTGTTGGCAGAAATTGATAAATCTGTTATAATAATTGTAGGGGAGGTGACACCCTATCTACAATGGTTGGTGGATCCCGCTGATAGCATTTGGATCTTCTGACATCAGCACCCCTCCCTGGCCCAACAACTGCTACTACTTTGATGATTCTCGTTTCTTGCCCATAGTCACCTCAAAAATGTGGTCACAGGCATGGGTGATGAGCAGCTCCTGGTTGTAGGTTATGTTCATGTATGAATAGTTGTAATAGATGTCAATCGTCTCTGGAAATGGACCCTGGAAAGGGACACGTTGATCACCATATGCGATGGCCCGTGCCCCCAAATACAGTCTGAACGCCACAGTCTGCTTATCCCGTGGGTGAATACTGAGAGAGAAGAGAGAAGAGACTCAACATATAGTCATATGTATTATATATACAGCGGTACAGGACAATGACACACTGACCCGCGGAGTACTGGACAATGACAGACTGATACTTGGGGTACAGGACCATGACACACTGACACGCAGAGTACAGGACCATGACACACTGACACTTGGGGTACAGGACCATGACACACTGACACGCGGAGTACAGGACAATGACACACTGACACGCGGGGTACAGGATAATGACATGGTGGCACTCGAGGTACAGGAACCATGCCATAGTGACACTCGGGGTACAGAACAATGACACACTGACACTTGGGATGCAGGACCATGACACACTGACACGCGGGGTACAGGACAATGACAGACTGACACTTGGGGTGAAGGGCAATGACACACTGACATGCGGGGTACCAGGCAATGACACACTGACACGCGGGGTACAGGATAATGACATGGTGGCACTCGAGGTACAGGAACCATGCCATAGTGACACTCGGGGTACAGAACAATGACACACTGACACTTGGGATGCAGGACCATGACACACTGACACGCGAGGTACAGGACAATGACAGACTGACACTCGAGGTACAGGATAATGACATGGTGACACTCGAGGTACAGGAACCATGACATACGGACACTCGGGGTACTGAACAATGACACACTGACACTTGGGATGCAGGACCATGACACACTGACACGCGGAGTACAGGACAATGACACACTGACACGCGGGGTACAGGATAATGACATGGTGGCACTCGAGGTACAGGAACCATGCCATAGTGACACTCGGGGTACAGAACAATGACACACTGACACTTGGGATGCAGGACCATGACACACTGACACGCGGGGTACAGGACAATGACAGACTGACACTTGGGGTGAAGGGCAATGACACACTGACATGCGGGGTACCAGGCAATGACACACTGACACGCGGGGTACAGGATAATGACATGGTGGCACTCGAGGTACAGGAACCATGCCATAGTGACACTCGGGGTACAGAACAATGACACACTGACACTTGGGATGCAGGACCATGACACACTGACACGCGAGGTACAGGACAATGACAGACTGACACTCGAGGTACAGGATAATGACATGGTGACACTCGAGGTACAGGAACCATGACATACGGACACTCGGGGTACAGGAACCATGCCATAGTGACACTCGGGGTACAGGACAATGACACACTGACACTTGGGGTACAGTGAAATGACACTTGGGGTGCAGGGCAATGACACACTGACATGCGGGGTACAGGGCAATGACACACTGACACGCGGGGTACAGTGAAATGACACTTGGGGTGCCCACAGTTCATACAGTACATAGTAATCAGGTTCTTTGATTTTACCTTCCATAAGGAGACGTCTCATCCCCAAGGTCCATGGCCACAGCCATGAATGTATTGGGCATCTTGGGGTTCGGCGCGTAGCCGTAGTCTGCTGTTTGATGCCATCTAATTACTGGGAAGTTATCATTTGGTGGTGTTTTCTGCCATGTGCTAAGCTGAAGAAGAGGAACAGAATTTAAATCTCTTCATGTCTGGCCCTTCCCCACAATCTCTGCCTATTAAATGTTATTACCTGGACGAATCCAAAGGGGAAGTTGGGGTCTGTTTGCCCCATAGACCCCTCATGAAAGGAGCGTCTCCAGTCCTGGATGAGAGCCGGGAAAGTGCAATTATAGAGATTGGTGTTCATGCCAGTGTTCTGCTCCCCTGAATACAAGCGGACAATGTAGCAGTAATGTCCATCAGATAATGCAGAGAGGTGTGCGGTGTCCATCAGATGGAGCAGAGAGGAGAGCGGCGTCCATCAGATGGAGCAGAGAGGTGTGCGGCATCCATCAGATGGAGCAGAGAGGTGTGCGGTGTCCATCAGATGGAGCAGAGAGGAGAGCGGCGTCCATCAGATGGAGCAGAGAGGTGTGCGGCGTCCATCAGATCAAGCAGAGAGATGTGCAGTGTCCATCAGATGGAGCAGAGAGATGTGTGGCATCCATCAGATGGAGCAGAGAGATGTGCGGTGTCCATCAGATGGAGCAGAGAGGTGAGCGGTGTCCATCAGATGGAGCAGAGAGGTGTGCGGTGTCCATCAGATGGAGCAGAGAGATGTGCGGCGTCCATCAGATGGAGCAGAGAGATGTGCGGTGTCCATCAGATGGAGCAGAGAGATGTGCCACATCTATCAGATCAAGCAGAGAGATTTACGGCATCAGATGGAGCCGAGAGGTGTGTGACATCTATCAGATGTATCAGACAGGTGTGCGGCATCTACTTGATGTAGCAGAGAAGTGTGCAGTGTGTAACAGATGAGACAGGTAGGTTACAGTGTAGTGTATTTGAGATGATTTGGGGATTTTGTACCTTGATACCATATGGCTCCCTTTATCGTCATGTTCAGGAGGGGGTGGATCATGGCGTTCCACAGCACGGAGTAGTCACATGGACCGGTCACTGTATCTGTAAACTCATATCTGTAAGAGAATAGAGAATAAGTATTTACCTCAATGGCGACTTGTGATAGAATTGCCGGTTACTTCAACTGTCACCCAGTGAGTGTTATCAGTCACCTCTGGATCATCTCTTTGGGGGTCTCAGAAAGCCCACATTTGGAAAGCGCTGTTTTTGATGACCAAGCTTCGACCGGCGTTCCTCCCCACACCGATTCCACCAACCCTATTGGATACTTCAACTTTCGCGCCAAATGTCGTCCAAAGATCCAGCAGACCGCAGAAAAATATGTGAAATCACCACTTCCAAGGTTTTCTGTCCAAAAAATAATAATGTGATGATGAAGACTGGATAATAAAGAGTTTTCCACTGATTTTTGTACCTCCTAATTTAGTAAATCTGACAGTCCTATGGTGGCCACACTGTCTCCCGTTTAACCCTTCATACTTGAAGGTCACAATTTCTTATGCACATACAGCTTGTGCTGAAATTTTTTGATAAACAGCCCAGACCCCAGATGGATACATTGTACCTGCACTGATACATTGTAACAAAATCAGGACAGAAGATATATCTGTGCTGCTGATGTGTTTAACCTCACAGAAGATTGTCTAGACTGGATACAACTGTAACGAACCCCCACCTGCGAAAAATCATGATGTGTTTTCAGTCTCTGGATGTCAACAAAAATGTTCCCCATTCACTGACAGCAAGCACAGATCACTTTTTATTGCCATGATCAATCATTATTTACAGAACATCAGTGCCTATAAGAGTCCGGCTTTCCCGCCAACATTAAAATGGCATTTTTAGTTGAAAGAGGAGATGCTTACTGGGTGTGGGTACCGACCACTCCAGATCCACCTTGGCAAGGTCTAGCAGTTCTGTATCTGATGTTTCTAGTGAGGTGGTGAATAGCCGGACATAGGGGTAATGTGCACCTCGTGCCAGCTCCTGACTGGCATTAAAAATCTGGGGGAAAAAAAGAAAATGTGAAGACAATGAGATACCAGGGAGCGGACAATTGGTTTTAGGAGCCACCTACCTGGGACACGGTCATCTCCATATTACTTTGTCCCCCGCAAATCCAGACATCACCGAACAGGACGTCATCCAGGTGGATGCTTGTAACTTCTTGCTTGAAGGTTTGTTGGGCGATCAAGTGATAAGGCCCCCCATAATCCACAGGGTCCAGCAACACCTTCCAGATTCCAACATCACCTGGTGGTCACAATGACAGGCAGGACATTAAGGCCTCTTTCAGACGGGCGTTGCGGGAAAAGGTGCGGGTGCGTTGCGGGAACATGTGCGATTTTTCCGCGCGAGTGCAAAACATTATAATGCGTTTTGCACACGCGTGAGAAAAATCTTCACAGAAGTTCGGGCTTGGGATCGGTGTTCTGTAGATTGTATTATTTTCCCTTATAACATGGTTATAAGGGAAAATAATAGCATTCTGAATGCAGAATGCATAGTGCAATAGCGCTGGAGGGGTTAAAAAAATAAAATAAAATTTAACTCACCTTAATCCACTTGCTCACGCAGCCCGGCATCTCTTCTGTCAGTCTTCTGTGCTGTGTACAGGAAAAGGACCTGTGGTGAAGTCACTCCGGTCATCACATGATCTTTTACCATGGTGATGGATCATGTGATGACCGGAGTGACGTCACCACAGGTCCTTATCCTGCACACAGCACAGAAGACAGACAGAAGAGATGCCGGGCTGCGTGAGAAAGTGGATTAAGGTGAGTTAAATTATTTTAAATTTTTTTAACCCCTCCAGCGCTATTGTACTACGCATTCTGTATTCAGAATGCTATTATTTTCCCTTATAACCATGTCATAGGGAAAATAATAATGATCAGGTCTCCATCCCGATCGTCTCCTAGCAACCGTGCGTGAAAATCGCACCGCATCCGCACTTGCTTGCGGATGCTTGCGATTTTCACGCAGCCCCATTCACTTCTATGGGGCCTGCGTTGCGTGGAAAACACACAATATAGAGCATGCTGCGATTTTCACGCAACGCACAAGTGATGCGCAAAAATCACCGCTGTGCACAGCCCCATAGAAATGAATGGGTCCTGATTCAGTGCGGGTGCAATGCGTTCAACTCACGCATCGCATCCACGTGGAAAACTCACCTGTGTGAAAGGGGCCTAAGGGTTGGACCACAGCTTGATATCAGTGAATCGAAACCTGACCTAGCCCAGTTCAAAGCTGAGGGGTTGTTACAGTTGACCAGTGGTGACAAACAACCGTCTATGAGCTATACACATTAGCAGCTGTACGCCAGCTCCTAAAAGGGTTGTGCCATGATAAAAATAGAGGAGTAAGTATTTCAATGGTGGTAGTCTGACTGACAGGACCCCCACCTATAAAGGGAACTGGGGTCTTGTGCTCCTCATAAATGTCTCTATAGGAGTTACCTGAGCGTTGTTGCTGGGTTTTAGGTTCAGTTGTGAAGAAGTTTTCTGTTGCTGAAAGTGAACAAGAAAGGTTTCCTTTCACTGACAGCAAACAGAAATCTTGAGCTGAAACACAAGGGATGAGACTCGCACTACAGAATTCTGGCCTCAAAATCACAAAATAGTGCTTTAAGAGTTTTTGGGTTTACTTGTGCAAAACTTGTGCGACATTATGCATGTTAACACCACTCACTCCAGTCCATGAGAAAGAGGCCATGGTTAGCCAGCCGTGCCGATTTAGCCAGATTTATCAACAGCGACTTTTAAAAAAAAGTCTGAAAATTGGAGCAGCAACGCAGGCGAGATATTTGACTACTATTAATGGATTAAAAGGACACTATTCTGCACCAGAAGAGATGCTGCCTTTGCTTTATTTTTTTCTGTGGATTTAACAAGAAGCCTTTGGACACGGCCCCAAAAAGGCGTGCATCTGGAGACGCCGGAGGCGACTAATGGTGGGTGCTGTATATACACATCTCTTTGCATGTACTCCAATCTGGGGCTAGGGTAGTTTTCACTCCAGGCGCAAGGAGTGCTGGAGGTAAGCTTAATTTACGAGGAGGAGCACGGCTCGTCATAAATTAGGCGAATCCTCTGGCAGTGGAGGGGGGAACAAAGACCAGCTTAAAAAGCCGCTTTTTGTAAATGACCCCTATGCTTCTGTTTCCTCCATTGCCTGACATTACACAATCAGGGCACATGGCTTGTTTCAATGCGTTTCTCTAATAAATAGGTACTTTTTTGATTTCATATATTTGTTTGTCAGGCCGTCTGTACATAGTGCGAATTATGCACAATTTTTCTGTGTGGAAAAACTGCTGGGTAAGGGCTCATGCATGAGAGCGTGTGCCAGCCAGGTCCGCAATATACGGGCCCCTGCTGTTTTTGCACCTATGGGGTTTCTCTCTGTGCCCCCGCACCGCAAAAAGTAGTGCATGCACAATTTTTTTCTTTTTGGTGCGGACGGATCACAGACCTATTCAAGTTGAATGGGTCTGGATCCGTCTGTGGAATCTGCATGGATGGTGCCCGTGCATTGGGGACAGCAAATTACATTCCCCAATGCACGGAACGGCCATGTTCATGAGGCCTAATACAGTACCTGCAAACTGTATAAGATTAGACAAATCTTGTGTCTACTTTCCTATTTTAAATCTGTGCAGAATTAGGGCTCGGGCACACAAACGTATTTTTTTTCCGCTTCCATTCTTTTTGCGGACCGTATGCGGAACCATTTACTTTGATGGCGCTGTAGAAAATACAGAAGTTACTCCGTGTGCATTCCATTTCCGTTTGTCCGCATGGCCGTTCCACAAAAAAGTAGTGCATGTCCTATTATTGTCCGCAAATGACCGTCTGAGGCCCCATTCAAGTCAATGTGTCCGCAAAAAATACGGAACGCACACAGAACACATCCGTATGTCATCCGTATTTTGTGGATCCATACTGTAGAAATGCTATGCCCAGCCCATATTTCTTATGTGTTTGGTGATTAATAAGTTCCTGTTCCTGTATACAATCTGCAAAAAACAGATCAAATACGGAAACCATACGGATATGTTTTGTGCAATAACGGAACGGAAGAGGACTTAAAACAGAGAGAAAAAAACCTCAGATACGGAACAACGGATCAGTGAAAAACGGACCTGCCATGTGGATTTAGAAATCCGCAGCATGTGAATTGTTACTGCGATTTGTTGTGTGGATTTTACCTTTTGCAATGCAAGAGTGAGATCTACAGCAGAACCGCATCAAACCAGCAAGTAACATATGCGGTTTTTGGAAATGCACAGAAATCCACATCAAAATCCATCCAGAAATTCTGTTACACAACCCACACCTCGGTGGCAGGTGACCTTAGACTCTTGATAAATCTCCCCAAAGTATATTGGAAATAAAAAAAAAAACTTAATGGGGTTGTCCAGGATAAGAAAAACTTGGCTGCTTTCTTCCAAAAACAGCACCTCCCCTTTCCATTGGTTGTGTTTGGTATTGCAGCTCAGCTCCATTGAAGTCAATGGGGTAGAACTGCAATACCACACCCAACCAGTGGACAGAGATAGTGCTGTTCTTTTTAAGAAAGCAGCCATGTTTTCTAATCCTGGACAACCCCTTTAAAAAATTTGCTAAAAAGTCCTAAATATCATTACCATTGACTTTCACTGCCGTCTTTGAGATGGTGTCTATTCCTTGTATAAGTGACACTGTCACCAGGGCCCCCACTTCTCCATACCCCCACACAACCGCCTGGGTTGGCTTCTGCTGCAGAACCATGTGGTCTCCATAATAGGACGCAAATCGGAATACAGCATCTGGAACAAACAGAAACACAAAGTATCATGTTATTATACCGTCCCATGCCGCTGGTTTACCACTTGTTACTGCAAAAGTTAATCATTAGTTTTCAGCACCAGCAAACCTGTTTATCAGACTTGTTTTACTGCAATCACAAAGACGGGAGTGTTTCACGGGCGTCTGCATTCCAATAAACCTTTCTTTTAGGTCATATGGAAATCCTCCTCTATTAGCTCAAATTTGGGGCCACTGCCAGCCGCACGATCACCCCATTTATCAAAATGAAAATTTTTATGATTTCTATGCAGGATAAACATTGTAGCCCCCCCCCCCCCACTACAAACGTTGTGTTGGAGGAATAAAACAGTGGGGGTCATTCACAAAGACGAGCTTTTTACACCGTTTTTTGTGATTGCTGTCTAAAGCTATGTTCACGTAGCGGATTTTGA
This sequence comes from Bufo gargarizans, assembly GCF_014858855.1. NCBI lineage: Eukaryota > Metazoa > Chordata > Amphibia > Anura > Bufonidae > Bufo > Bufo gargarizans. The sequence goes on from NC_058081.1 coordinate 603,706,422, forward strand.
CATTGAATATTCCATGGTGGAAACCACCACCAAATTCAGTGCTGCGGACCCAATCGTGTTTTAGCCCCCATTGAAAGGAGTTAAACCGTGAGGAGGCCAATGGTATAAATCAGGCTCATTATTATAACATGTTATAATCCCATTAGAGGCAACGATCTGGTCACTGGCTACAACCAGGCAGGAGCTGGAAGGGTTAACAACGATCATGTGATCTCCCCATCTGTCATATGACCCGGGCTGTGATTTTTCTTCCGCAGTGACTGGGTGGATGTGGAGTTATCCCAGCGACAAATTCACGCACTCTAAACCAGAGACCCTTTCCAGTGACTTTACTCCTTGCTGCAGAAGAGCTTACAGTCTATCATTCCCTTTCCGAGTCTAAGGAGGAAACACATAATTACAGGAAAATCCCTATCCAAGCACTGCAGGCAAGGTTTACCAGAAGTCTGCAAACTGCAACTCTGTCAGACTACAACTCCCATCATGTCATGACAGCTGCATGGTCACATGACTGTGGGATATAATTCTGGATACATCCAGTGCCGTGTGCCTGACTGAGCCCCAGGTATTCCCTAGATCTGCTGTAATCCTGTATCCCGCAGGAGACGGCTCGGTACCTGCACTGGTGAGCAGCAGCAGCAGCACTTGCGGCAGCAGAGGCATTGCAGTCATGTCACCGGCACTGCTGCTACATCAGGAAGTGCAGCCTTATAAGTAGAGATAAGAGGTGGGGCCCCAGCACAGGGACACAGTCCAGGATACTAAAGTATGAGGATACTCATAAAGCTGAGAGCGTGTCCTCCCCGTCATCTGCATACAATAGCAGAGCGTCAGCAATTAAAGGGACATTAGCTCTGCCACATTTCACTGTGCATCTACCTGAATACAGTCGCAACTAGTGTTGAGCGAACTTGTGTTTAAAGTTCGGCGTCTAAAGTTCGGGTTATCGAAGAATCGTGTTATGGATTCCGCTACCACGGACCATAACGGAATTTAGAATCCATAACGCGATTCTTGAATAACCCAAAGCCGAACTCTAGATGCCGAATTTAAAACACAAGTTCGCTCAACACTAGTCGCAACTCTTGGAACAATATATAGGGGGGGCACATAAGATACCACAGTCAAAAATGGGGGGAATGTGACGAATACCACACCTCGTGCCCGCTTGACGTCACCTACGTCGAGCTCACGAGACGAAGTATAGTCACTTGTGACTAAAGCGTGACGTTACGCCCTCCAGAGGAGCAGGTAAGGTCAGCTTGGTACAGTTTACACATACGCCTCCCGTCCACGCGGGCGCAGAGGCAACAAGCTGAGAGAGCCTTATCACTGCCGCAATGAAAGAGCGCTGTCTCAGCCTGGGTAAATCTGCCACCAGTTCTCGTTTGATATAAGCCGGTCCGCTAACAGGATTATATAGGGTGAGAAACCAACCCGCAGTAGCTTATAACTAGGACGAAACACGGACATGGGGATTCGTGATCGAGATACCAGAACAGCACAAGATTAAATTATATATTTAATCGCCTTAAGGGCGCACTAGATATAACACAATATACACAGAGAATATATACAGTGGTCGGAGGTTACAGATTCAGGCGATATTGGTACAACAGGGTTAAGCAGAGCAAAAGTCAGTTACCGGGTAAGATGAAAGTTCCTTTGGGTTATAATGGTGGAATAGTCCTTGGCTGCAGTCACGTGGGGGCAGTGAGGTCAGCTGGTTCCTGGTCTCTCCAAACACATTCGCACGATGTAACCCCCTTCAGAAAAGACACCGCTCGCTGGCTTGCACAGGCTTATGACCTCTAGCTGGCTGCTCTCCTCCCCGCCTATGGGTAGGGTCCACCCCTCCTTCTCTGGTTATGCGTTTTTGAGGGACCGCGCGTTCCCTATTCAGGAGGTCATACCTCTTCAATCTCGAGGCATCCAAGGTTTCTGACACAGGCAAGTAAATCAGGTCCCCACTATCAGTACACTAAGGCACCTGTGGGATAACAGAAAGTTGGCATATAGTGAAGCACTGCAGGTGCCCCGGCCGGGATGGGGGCCCGCCCCAGAATAACATAACACCGGGCCCCGCTCACTGTAATAGTAATATTCATATGTGAACAACTTGAAATCCTCTGCGATCCTCTCCCTCTGAGCTCTCTGCACTCACAAACTCAGTAGCAGGCCGGGCAGCAGCGCAACTCACTGACGTCACGCGCCTGCTCCTCCCACTTTATGAATGAAGTAGGAGGAGCAGAGGCGTGACGTCAGTGAGTTGCGCTGCCGCCCGGCCTGCTACTGAGTTTGTGAGTGCAGAGAGCTCAGAGGGAGAGGATCGCAGAGGATTTCAAGTTGTTCACATATGAATATTAGTATTACACAGTGAGCAGGGCCTGGTGTAATAGAATACAGTGACTGCACCGGGCCCGCTGCCATTACAGAACCAGATGCCGGTGTTCCGTTTACTCAGTGGCGTAGCGTGGGTAGCCAGCACCCGGGGCAAGCCAAGTATTGCGCCCCCCCCCAACCTGTGACCACGCCCCCTTTTTTTTTTTTTTTTTTTTTTTTTTTTACAAATAATGTAGTAGATGTCACCTGCAGTCCTATGTAACACCACAGATAACACAGTAATAACTCTCTGTGTACAGATACTGTAGTAGATGGGTGTGAGGCCCCAGAATTCAGGACACACACAGTGTGACCTCAAGTCTGGGGCCAGGCTGAGGCAGTGTGGGACAAATTCTATATACCCCCTCCCCCTACCCTACCGTGAAACAGATATTTGGATGGACAATGGACATAACATACATTGCTATGAAATATACAGGAGAATACAGCACCATACCTGTTACATCCAGTGACATCTCCTGTGATGTAGACTTTCCTCAACGTCCTCATTCGGAGATAGGACCATCATGACACCTTCTTTCAGCCACGTCTCGTCTCTGCAAAGTTTCGCAGAAAATGTTTTAGATGCCTCACTTTACTATCATCCTCAGATAACAGACGTCCCCCTTCCCCTGTAGTGCCCATAAGTATAATGCTCTCTGTATAACTATAATATATAATGGCCCCCTCTGTATTATTATTATAATGACCACCTCTGTAGTATTATAGTAATAATTATGGCCCCCTTCAGCCCCTCCAGCATACAGTCCTGTGTAAGATACAACACTCCCCCTGCCCCACAACAGTGCCATCCACAGAGCCCCCATAACAGTGGCATCCACAGAGCCCCCATAACAGTGCCATCCACAGAGCCCCCATAACAGTGCCATCCACAGATCCCCCATAACAGTGCCACCCACAGATCCCCCCATAACAGTGCCATCCACAGATCCCCCCATAACAGTGCAATACACAGATCCCCCCATAACAGTGCCATCCACAGATCCCCCATAACAGTGCCATCCACAGATCCCCCCATAACAGTGCCATCCACAGATCCCCTCCATAACAGTGACATCCACAGATCCCCCCATAACAGTGCCATCCACAGATCCCCCATAACAGTGCCATCCACAGATCCCCTCCATAACAGTGACATCCACAGATCCCCCCATAACAGTGTCATCCACAGATCCCCCCATAACAGTGCCATCCACAGAGCCCCCATAACACCTTTTGGTTCAAAATATTTTTTTAATTGGCTATTCCCCACCCCTCTTGTAATTGTCCCGCTACTTGTGGGCGCGCGGGAATGAGTTGAGTCACTTCGGTGGGCAATCCCGTCCTGCAGCGCGTGATCCCCATAGAAGTAAATGGGAGCATACCGCGAATGCGGCCCCCCGCTCCCATTCATTTCTATGAGGCCGACGGAAATAGCCGAGCCAGAGCTCAGCTATTTTCGCCGGCCCCATAGAAAATGTATGGAGGGCGGCTGCGCATGCGCAGTGCGCCCACCTTCACTATCGGGGCTCCGTACTCAATATAGGTGCAGGTCCCAGTGGTGGGACCCGCACGTATAAGACAATGGGGGCATATTCTAGCGATATGCCTCCATTGTCCATGATAAGAGCACAGAGATTATGATGGTGAATCAGCCTGTGTGCTCCCCAGCTCAGCTCATCAGGTGCAATCACGTCACCACATCTCGCCTGCTGCTGGGAGCAGGATGTGCTCCATTCATCGGGGGAATGGGACTAGGTGAGTATAACTTTTTTTAAATTTTATTAAGAGGGGCACTAAGAGGACATAACTACTGTGTGGGGACACTAATAGGACATAACAACTGTGTGGGGGCACTAAGTGGACATAACTACTGTGTGGGGAAACTAATAGGACATAAGTACTGGCTGGGGACACTAATAGGACATAAGTAATATGTGGGGGCACTAATAGGACATAAGTACTGTGTGGCGCACTAAGAGGGCATAGCAACTGTGTGGGAACACTAAGAAGACATAACTACTGTTTGGAGACACTATGGGGACGTCACTACTGTGTGGGGCACTAAGAGAACATAAATACTGTGTGGGGCACTAAGGGGACATAACTACTGTGTGGGAACACTAATAGGACATAAATACAGTGTGGGTGCACTAAAGGGATGTCGCTACTGTGTAGGGACACTAGGAGGACATGACTACTGTGTGGGGACACTAATAGGGCATAAATACAGTGTGGGGGCACTAAGGCGACGTCTCTACTGTGTGGGGACTCTAAGAGGACATAACTACTGTGTGGGGGCACTAAGTGGACATTACTGCTGTGTGGGGCACTACGAGGACATAACTACTGTGTGGGGACACTAAGAGGAAATAACTACTGTGTGGAGCACAAAGGGGACATAACTACTATGTAAGACAAATACTGTGTGGGGGCACTAATGGGACGTCGCTACTGTGTGGGGCACTAAGAGGACATGACTACTGTGTGGGGCACTAAGAGGACATGACTACTGTTTGGGGCACTAAGAGGACATGACTACAGTGTGGGGCACTAAGAGGACATGACTACAGTGTGGGGCACTAAGAGGACATGACTACAGTGTGGGGCACTAATAGGACATAACTACTGTGTGGGGACACTAAGGGGACGTCGCTACTGTGTAGGGGCACTAAAAGGACATAACTACTGTGTGGGGACACTAAGGGGATGTCGCTACTGTGTAGGGGCACTATGGGGACGTCACTACTGTGTGGGGCACTAAGAGAACATAAATACTGTGTGGGGCACTAAGGGGACATAACTACTGTGTGAGGACATAAATACAGTGTGGGTGCACTAAAGGGATGTCGCTACTGTGTAGGGACACTAGGAGGACATAACTACTGTGTGGGGACACTAATAGCGCATAAATACAGTGTGGGGGCACTAAGGTGACGTCTCTACTGTGTGGGGACTCTAAGAGGACATAACTACTGTGTGGGGGCACTAAGTGGACATAACTGCTGTGTGGGGCACTAAGAGGACATAACTACTATGTAGGACATAAATACTGTGTGGGGGCACTAATGGGACGTCGCTACTGTGTGGGGCACTAAGAGGACATGACTACTGTGTGGGGCACTAAGAGGACATGACTACAGTGTGGGGCACTAAGAGGACATGACTACAGTGTGGGGCACTAAGAGGACATGACTACAGTGTGGGGCACTAAGAGGACATGACTACAGTGTGGGGCACTAAGAGGACATGACTACAGTGTGGGGCACTAAGAGGACATGACTACAGTGTGGGGCACTAAGAGGACATAACTACTGTGTGGGGACACTAAGGGGACGTCGCTACTGTGTAGGGGTACTAAAAGGACATAACTACTGTGTGGGGACACTAAGGGGATGTCGCTATTGTGTAGGGGCACTAAGGGGACATAACTACTGTGTGGGGGCACTAAGGGGATGTCGCTACTGTGTAGGGGCACTAAGGGGACATAACTACTGTGTGGGGGCATGGGGGCACTAAGGGGACATAACTAGTGTGTGGGGGCACTAAGCGAACGTCGCTACTGTGTGGACAGTAAAGGGAAATAACTATTTAGTAGGGTACTAAGGAGGCCTACTGAGTGATGGCACTGAAGGAGGATTGGGCATGTATAGTTAGGCGTCGGGTGGAGTTGGAGGCATGACTTGGTGTAAAAAGAATTGTAGCGACACTGCTGCTGTTGTCCCTCCTTAGGCCTTTCACAAGGTCGGGAGGTCTTGGAAAGGTGAATACAACCTGTTGCTCCTGTTATCATCCGTTTCAGGCCGGGGAGTGGATGACTGTAGTGTTATTCAATGAGACAGAGCAAAGGATGTGCGTTGCTCTGCCATGTGGCAAGTGAGTGTTCACACTAGTGGAGTGCCGAGTTGCCGACGGTACATAAAATCCCTCCCTTCACCCAATTTTGCTAGGATATCCAGGGTGATGCAGGGGCCCTGATTCTAAAAATTAAAGTGGTTTGCCAAGATTTAGATATTGATGACCTGTCCTCAGGATTAGTGTTGAGCGAATCGAAGAATTCAGACCGAAATTTAGGAAAACTTCAGTTCACAATCAAGTTGAATTTCCTTGCGCTTTGTGGTAAGAAATCAGTTTTTCCTGAAATGGCGGCTGCACGTGTTACAAAGTGAAAGTAAGAAGCCTGGGAATGCGAGATCACCCATAATGCTGTGCAGCCAGCCAATCCGCAGATCCGCCATCCATCAGCCCTATAAATGCCTCATCCAGCGCGGTCTCCACCATTGTCCTATGAGCTGAGCATAGGAAGAGACGTGACAAGTGCGCATGCGCTAGGGACAGTGTAGGGACAGCTGCAAACTGTTAATAGGACAGTTTTGGAGAGGTTGACTGCAGGGAGAGTATCACAGTGTGCATCGACATTCAGACTTAATCTGTTCGCTTAGTGATAGTTAGTGTGCCTCAGTATTAGGGTACATTCACACAACCATATTTTTGGGTCTGCATAAAAATTGCGGAACGGGTGTGGTCGGACCCATTGATTTCAATGGGGCCGCAAAAGATGCAGACAGCACACTGTGCAGGATTAAACGATATATATATATTTTTTGCAATAATGCCGGATTATACTCAGGGGCGTAGCTATAGGGGGTGCAGAGGTAGCAGTTGCTACTGGGCCCAGGAGCCTGAGGGGCCCAAAGACCCTTGTGCCACATAAGAAGACACTGATATTATAGAAAGTGTATGCAAGTTACACCTCTGGCTGAACAGAAGGGGTTAGGTTAAGAATTTGGTATGGAGGAGGAAGGGGGGGGGGGGGGTGCAGTTTCAATTTTTGCCTCATGCAGCACGAAGGTTTGAGGGAAGGGAGGCCCAAGCTGAACTCTTGCACCAGGGCCCATGAGCCTTTAGCTACACCCCTGATTATACTGTATAATGTACCTTTAATGTTGGATTATATATATATATAACCTGCACCAGTGCTAAGTTATACTATACATAATGTACCTTTGGTGCAGGATTAAACTCTCTCTCTTTCTCTCTCTCTCTCTCTCTCTATATATATATATATATATCCTGCATCAGTACTGAGTTATACTATATATAATGTACCTTTAATGTTGGATTATTATATATACAGTACAGAGCAAAAGTTTGGACACACCTTCTCATTCAAAGAGTTTTCTTTATTTTCATGACTATGAAAATTGTAGATTCACACTGAAGGCATCAAAACTGTGAATTAACACATGTGGAATTATATACATAACAAAAAAATGTGAAACAACTGAAAATATGTAATATTCTAGGTTCTTCAAAGTAGCCACCTTTTGCTTTAATCACTGCTTTGCACACTCTTGGCATTCTCTTGATGAGCTTCAAATGGTTCACCTGAAATGGTTTTCACTTCACAGGTGTGCCCTGTCAGGTTTAATAAGTGCGATTTCTTGCCTTATAAATGGGGTTGGGACCATCAGTTGCGCTGTGGAGAAGTCAGGTGGATACACAGCTGATAGTCCTACTGAATAGACTGTTAGAATTTGTATTATGGTAAGAAAAAAGCAGCTAAGTAAAGAAAAGTGGCCATCATTACTTTAAGAAATGAAGGTCAGTCAGTCCAAAAAATTGGGAAAACTTTGAAAGTGTCCCCAAGTGCAGTCACAAAAACCATCAAGCGCTACAAAGAAACTGGCTCACATGCGGACCGCCCCAGGAAAGGAAGACCAAGAGTCACCTCTGCTGCGGAGGATAAGTTCATCCGAGTCACCAGCCTCAGAAATCGCAGGTTAACAGCAGCTCAGATTAGAGACCAGGTCATAGCCACACAGAGTTCTAGCAGCAGACACATCTCTAGAACAACTGTTAAGAGGAGACTGTGTGAATCAGGCCTTCATAGTAGAATATCTGCTAGGAAACCACTGCTAAGGACAGGCAACAAGCAGAAGAGACTTGTTTGGGCTAAAGAACACAAGGAATGGACATTAGACCAGTGGAAATCTGTGCTTTGGTCTGATGAGTCCAAATTTGAGATCTTTGGTTCCAACCACCGTGTCTTTGTGACGCAGAAAAGGTGAATTGATGGACTCTACATGCCTGGTTCCCACCGTGAAGCATGGAGGAGGAGGTGTGATGGTGTGGGTGTGCTTTGCTGGTGACACTGTTGGGGATTTATTCAAAATTGAAGGCATACTGAACCAGCATGGCTACCACAGCATCTTGCAGCGGCATGCTATTCCATCCGGTTTGCGTTTAGTTGGACCGTCATTTATTTTTCAACAGGACAATGACCCCAAACACACCTCCAGGCTGTGTAAGGGCTATTTGACCATGAAGGAGAGTGATGGGGTGCTGCGCCAGATGACCTGGCCTCCACAGTCACCGTAACTGAACCCAATCGAGATGGTTTGGGGTGAGCTGGACCGCAGAGTGAAGGCAAAAGGGCCAACAAGTGCTAAGCATCTCTGGGAACTCCTTCAAGACTGTTGGAAGACCATTTCAGGTGACTACCTCTTGAAGCTCATCAAGAGAATGCCAAGAGTGTGCAAAGCAGTAATCAAAGCAAAAGGTGGCTACTTTGAAGAACCTAGAATATGACATATTTTCTGTTGTTTCCCACTTTTTTGTTATGTATATAATTCCACATGTGTTAATTCATAGTTTTGATACCTTAATGAGAAGGTGTGTCCAAACTTTTGGTCTGTACTGTATATATATATATATATATATATATATATATATGTAAGGAAAAAGTCCAGCGGGAGCACCAACCCAGGTGTGGGTGCAGGGTCCAACGTAGGGCAACGGCAATCCCCAATAATATAGGTCAAAGAAGTAGGACGCTTTATCACAATTCCGGAGTGCAGTCCTACTTCTTTGACCTATATATATATATATCCTGCACCAGTACTGAGTTATACTATATATAATGTACCTTTAATGTTGGATTATTATATATATACATATCCTGCACTAGTACTGAGTTATGATATATATAATGTACCTTTGGTGCAGGATTATAATGTCCAGTAATAATATCAGCAGGAACGCCTCACAGTTTGAAAGCAAAGCAGTCTGTGAATCCTTTTCTGAGCCATGTCCCGCCCCATACATCCGTCACGTGATCGCCCGGTTGTCTTGGAAACGGATAGTAACAAGGAAGAGGCTTCCACCTGAGTAACTGACTATAAGCAGAAGAAGTCGTGGATCAGGTACCGGGAACCCTGTGTCATGTATACAGTATAGTTTTATGTGTAGCAGCATAGTGCTATATTACCTAATGCATATACCCCGTATTACTCTGCAGTTCTCTCATTATATCTTATCCTATACTAATTATATCATCATAGAAGGTAAATGCCGTTAATGGTATAGCTGTTGTATGTATATATTTCTATTGCATTATTGTATCTTACTATATAATACAAGTAAATAGTATGCAGTCTATCAACAGTACTGATTTATAAAGAGATTTACATTGCTTATGATTGGCACTCTTCAGAACAGAGCTGCAGTGTAAAGCATGAGGGAGGTGCAGAGCTGAGCTTCAGATAAGACATGAGGTGGATTGCAGACTACTTCATCCTCCAATAGACAGTGCAGCTCAGCTGCAGTCACTGATCATAGCTTCTTAGGCTACTTTCACATTTGCATTTGTAATTTGAGTATTGAGATCCGGCAGAGGATCTCAATACTGTAATTAAACGGATCCGTTTTGATTTTACACATCAGGATGCATCAGTTCCGTTAGGATGTGGTTGTGTGAAATCAAAATGGAAAAAAACGGATTTGTCACTACGTACATCGAAAGTAAATTGGTGACGGATCAGTTTTTTTAGGCTCCTAAAAAAATGGATCCGTCAACATTGACTTACATTGTTTTCAATGCCAGATCAGTTTTTTTCAGTTTTTATGACCGGACACAAAACCGCAGATTGCAGAGGTTTTGTGTCCTGTCACAAAACAGAATACTGCCAGAACGAAAGACATCCTAATGATCTTAAGGGTCCATTCACACGTCCGTTTTTTCTTTCCTGATCTGTTCCGTTTTTTGCGGAACAGATCAGGAGCAGATCTGGACCCATTCATTTTCAATGGGTCCTGGAAAAAATCGGACAGCACAATGTGTGCTGTCCGTTTCCGTTGTTCCGTTCCGCATGTCCGTTTAACTATAAAACATGTCCTATTCTTGTCCGCAAAATTCGGATCCTGGTACAATACAAAGTCAATGGATCCGCAAAAAACGGAAGACATTTGGATGTCATTCCGTATGTCATCCGTTTCATGCAGAATCCGTTCCTGGAAACAGATAACAAATTTTTATTTTATTTTATTTTTTCAATTTTTTTTCAAAGAAATCCAAACAACTTTATTTGATTATTGAACTTTATACATGTTTCCGGTTTTTGCGGATCCGCAAAAAACGGCTGACATACGGAAACATTTTCAGGAACAACGGATCCGCAAAAAACGGACCGAAAATCGGGATATAGGAAAATACTGACGTGTGAATGTAGCCTAATACCGGAAAACAACAACGGAAGTGTGAAAGTAGCCTTATGGAGAAGACCAAACAAGCACAAGGCTGATAAAAATCAGCTCCATCTGTCAGGAATATAATGAGGAACATTTTGCAGCTTTACAGGAGACTTTATCTCAGCTTTATCCAGAACGGCGCACAGACGTTGTCACATAGAGTGTGGGCGGGGCCATCAGCCTCAGAACATTTAGGCCCCTTTCAAACGAAAGAATTCCACACTTCGGACTTGCAGCGTGAGTATGCGACAGCTCCCGTCCTGACCTCCCAGCACTGGGACGGGGGTCGCATAGCATTGTATTGATTTATTATGATATGTAACCCTTACAGTGCTGGAATGTATTGGATAACACTGAGATAATGCTGTCAGTGTTATCCAATACATTCCAGAACTCTAAGGCCCCTTTCACACGGGCGAGAATTCCATGTGGGTGCAATGCGTGAGGTGAACGCATTGCACCCGCACTGAATCCGGACCTGTTACCTTCAGTGGGGCTGTGCAGATGAGCAGTGATTTTCACGCATCACTTGTGCAGCATGCTCTATATTCTGCGTTTTTGACTCAATGCAGGCCCCATAGAAATGAATGGGGCTGCGTGAAAATAGCAAGCATCCGCAAGCAAGTGCGGATGCGGTGCGATTTTCATGCATGGTTGCTAGGAGATGATAGGGATGAGCAACCCCGGACCCCATCAAAGTCTATTCACTGTATTATTTTCCATTATAACATTGTTATAAGGGAAAATAATAGCATTCTTAATACAGAATGCTAAGTAAAATGTGCCTTGACGGGTTAAAAACAAAACAAAAACATAACTCACCTCATCCACTTGATCGCGCAGCCAGCATCCTCCTCTCCTGCAAAAGGACCTTTGACGTAATCGTGGTAAGCGTGGTGACGTCAGTGCAGGTACTTCTGAATGAAGATAGAAGATCCTTCTATCTTCATTCAGCAGGACCTGCACTGACGTCACCACGTGGTGAGTGCGATTACCTCAAAGGTCCTTTTGCAGGTGCTCAAAGAAGAAGAAAAAAAGACGATAAGGTGAGTTATGTTTTTTTTTATTTTTTAACCCTCAGAATGCTATTATTTTCTCTTATAACAATGTTATAATGGAAAATAATATAATCTACAGAACACCAAACCCAAACTTCAGTGAAGAAGTCCGGGTTTGGGTCTGGGTACCACATTCAGTTTTTTCTCACACGCATGCAAAACGCATTGCATTCGCGCAGAAAAAACTGAACATCGGAACACAATCGCAGACAATACTGACTGCAATTGCGTGCCTACTCGCGCGGGTTTCCCGCAATTCACCCTAAACGCATTCGGCCCTCACCCGCGACACCCCTGTGAAAGAGGCCTAAGGGTTACATAGCATCATAAATCAATATAATGCTATGCGACCCGTCAGTGCTGGGAGGTCAGGACGGGAGCTGGCGCATACTCACACTGCGAGTCCGGAGTGTGGAACCCGCTCGTCTGAAAGGGACCTTATGCCAGAAGCTGGTGTAAATGATGATTGACATCTATGGAGGATGCACTTCATTTATACTGCACTTTGTTATTAAAGAAATGCCTCCTCCGTCAGCGCAGGGCCCATCAAGACTGGAGAAGCACACACCGGTCGTAATAATTCAGCATAAATGTCTCTTCCGGCAGTCTGTGCGCCAGACTCCAGCTCGGACGTAGGTTTCAGGCATCATTTACGCCAGTTTTGGGAGTAAATGATGAATGTGCTAGAGACTATGGCCTCACTCACACTCACAATATCGCCATGCCCCTTTTCGGAAACTGGTCAGAGTGGCGTAAAAGCACCAGTTGCGTCAAAATTTTGTAACAATGGTGTTTAAAAATTTGCAAAACCCCGTTGTGGCAATTTCTGATGCCAAAAACACAGTGTAGAAGGATGATCAGCATCGCACTGGCCCAGCAGAGCAGGGGAGGATCCTCCGGTGGGCCATCTGTTACATGACCTCCTGTCCGCTGCCCATTTACAGTGCTGTGAGCATAGCGCCGATTAGTTATAATGCCCAGGCCCTTCAGCAGTGCTGCCTATGTGTTTTTGCGCTGCTCATTGAGAGTAAGCAGAGAGGAGTGAGGGGCGGATGGATGCGGAGCCAGGTCAGCCTCAGGCAGGACTGTGTTGCTTCTGTGTGTGTGTGACAGTGATGATCACATGCGCGCACACATACAGGAGACTAATTTGCTGCCTGGGGGTGGGCCAGCCTGGGAGAGCTGCAGACATTCCCGAAAGTGGCATAAGTTAAAGGGTGCATTCACACGACCGTAACTGTTTTGTGGTCTGCAGATCCGCAAAATTAAATGCAGTTCATATGCATCCTGACTTTTCACTGTCCCATTGGAAAAATGCCTATGTTTGTCCTCAAAACAGACAAGAATGCAACATGTTTTATAATTTGCGGAGCAGCCACACCGATGCAGGCGGCACACGGATGAGATCCGTGTGCTGTCTGCATTTTTTTTTCCGGCCCCCAATGCACATGCACTATCCGTGCGGCTGCCGAGACAGATCCAGACCCATTCAACTTGAATGGGTCCGTGTTCTATTAGCACCGCAAAAAAATTGAACATGTTCTATTTTTTTGCGGTGCGGAGGTACGGAGAGAAACTCCACGGCAGCACTCCGTAGTGCTTCCGTGGGGTTCCGTGCCGCCATTCCGCACCACACCTTTAGGATTGCAGACCTATTCAAGTGAATGGGTCCACATCCGTGATGTGGTGCACAAGCGGCCAGTGCCCGTATAGTGTGGACCCGCTGTTTGCCTGGTAAGTATGGCAACTGTTCTGTGGTTGATGTAGATTCTGCTACATTATCTGTACTCAAAGAGCTATCACTGTGTTATATGTGATGTTACATTGGGCAGAAAGTAATATCTACTACATTACTTTTACTCAGAGAGTTATCACTGCGTTATCTGAGATGTTACATAGGACTGCAGGTAACATTACTACATTATCTGTAGTCACAGAGTTATCACAGTGTTATCTGTAGTGTTACATTGGGCAGAAAGTAATATCTACTACATTACTTTTACTCAGAGAGTTATCACTGTGTTATCTGAGATGTTACATAGGACTGCAGGTAACATTACTACATTATCTGTAGTCACAGAGTTATCACAGTGTTATCTGTAGTGTTACATTGGGCAGAAAGTAATATCTACTACATTACTTTTACTCAGAGAGTTATCACTGCGTTATCTGAGATGTTACATAGGACTGCAGGTAACATCTACTACAATATATGTATTCAGAGAGTTATCACAGTGTTATCTGTAGTGTTACATAGGACTGCAAGTAGCATCCACTACATTACTTGTACTCAGAGAGTTATCACTGTGTTATCTGAGATGTTACATAGGACTGCAAGTAACATCTACTACATTAGGGCTCATGCCCATGAACGTAAGGGCTCCGTTCCCGTTCTGCGGACTGCAACTTGGGGTCCGCAATGCACGTGCACCGACCGCAGGGCGGATCGCAGACCCATTCTTGAATGAAGTCTGTGATCCACATCCGACAGTCCGCACTGCAAAAAAGTAGTGCATGCACTACTTTTTTGCGGTCCGGAGGCACGGCTAGAAACACCACGTAAGCACTACGTAGTGCTTCCGCAGGGTTCCGATCCATGCTTCCACACCGCATCCGTGATGTGGGGTGCACACGGCCGGTGTCCCGTGTATTGCGGACCCTCCATATGCGGGCAGCAATACGGCCACGGCGGGGCAACGGCCGTGTGCATGAGCCCTTACTTGTACTCAAAGAGTTACCACTGTGCTATCTGAGATGTTACATAGGACTGCAAGTAACATCTACTACATTGTCTGTACTCAGAGAGTTATAACCGTTATCTGTGGTGTTACATAGGACTGCATGTAATATCTACCCCATTATCTGCTTTCTCTACATTGCTGTGTCCATCAAATTATCATCTTGCTACCAGTGCAGCTTATTAATTCCTGCTGGAATTTAGGCCATAAATGTCCGATTAGTGGGCGTCCAGTGTCCCCGCCGATCATCACACTGAAGGGGCCACGGTGCTCCTATGACTTCTGCATCCCCGTCATCCATGTACATATGGCTGGATCTGGGTTCGGCACAGCCGTCATATAGAGGAGCCATTGTGTCTGAGTGAATAAAAAAAAAAAATGGGGCGCATGACTTGCCTAATGCTGAAGCTCCTTTCCCTGTAATGTTTGGGGGGGACCTGGATTGCAGACCCTGTGATCAGTTTTGCGGTATGGCAGGGCACAATACAGTTTGGGTCAATGTTCATGTGTTAAGCCCTAGAAAAAGAACAGTTGAGAGTCCGTCCGCATGTAAATCTGCAGCAGCAAAATCACCCCAAGTCATGCCGCTGATTGAAAATCTGCACTGCTTTTCATACTGTGAATTTTATTCTATGCATGTGGAGGAGATTTCTTAGAACTTTATCCACTTTGCAGTTGCCGAAACACCGTAGATTTTCCGCCATAGATTTGCGTGCGACAAATCTTCAGGGTTTATGTCCTATGTGGACATACCCTAATATTTCTATGTAGCTATAGGGTTCCTCGAGTGGGCCCTGGGTATATAAATCCCCCCCTTTGTTTTTCAATTCTTTGCCAATTTCAATATCTCTACTTGCTGTCGGTGAATGGGAGCATTCTCCTTTCTAGCCCTGATACTTTGGGGACCAGTTGTTTACCAGCCACTTGGGAAAGCAGCAGAATATGGAGATGGAAAAGGGATAGAGTGATGTAATAATTGCACAGTATTGATGCTCACAATAGGATGGATAGACAGTCGTCGGCCAGACATGTGGAGAGCCCCAATGTGATGTTTGCACTGGAGCTTTAGGATATCCACGAGCCGCCTCCTGCTACAAGGAATAAGGGTTGTGATACAGCCCCACAGTGAAGCAACCACGTATGAGGGTTATAAGCAAGGATGAATGCGCCGGTCACACAGTCACAGGGTTAAAAATGGCTGTAATGTGACAAGAAGATGATCTGATGGGAAAAGACCGTTACTTATCAAAAGGACTCATTGTGGGATAAACGTCACTGAAGGCAATTTCCTAAAACATAACTTTTAGGCTAGGTCTACACGAGATGGATTTTTCTGCGACTGTTGCGTCGCAGTCGCAGCATGTTGCATGTTGCAGTGCGACACCATAGACTGCCGTTATAAAAATTGTCGCGCGACATTAGTGCAACAAAATGTTGCACTACAAATGTTGCAGTGTAGTTGTGTCGATCGTCGTGTAGACCTAGCCTTAATCTACATACTATAAAAATTCTAATGAATCAAGCAGCCACAGGCTGAATGTGATACCTATAGAGCAAAAAGCTGTCAAAACAATGGACGGTTAGCAAGAGTCAGGGGTGGGATACAACAAGATATACTATAGCTGTCCCTAATTTCGCCCTTATCCACACTGCTCAGCCCAGAGATACACCTAAAAGGTAGATATACTCTGTCCACGTGCCTAGGACGGTTAGCAAAATACAGGGACAGGACGAGAGGCTATCCCCAACAGGTTCTAAGGAATGCTTTCCAGAACACTGTAGGACGGGAGCAGAGTACCCTTTTGGTTCCTAAGGAACCTGATCCTGTGGGGGAAGGGGGGGGGGGGGAGTTATTAGAATTATCTCCACTTATGATACTGAAAATCGAAGAATAAGGGCGATAATAAATACTGGCCAATCCTCCTAATGGATCCGGACGTGGCTAATGTGGTGTCACCACGCCCCAGTATCACCTTTAGATGTGGTAGATGCATGCGAGACCGGCTAGTTCATAGTCATTTTTCACGTCAGGCCCCACTGGGTACCTGGATAGACAGGAAACCACTTTCCGTTGTGGCATTTCTCGTGGTTTCCTTATCTATCTCCCTATATGTACATCGGGTCTACCAATCAAGGTCTTGCCCCCCCCTAGCACTACTATTTAAAGGGAACCTGTCACCTCTACTATGCTACCCTCACTGAGCGTTTCTAAATGTTCATTGTGTTATCTCAAACATATAAATGACACTTTTTTAATTTTATTTGCAGACGAATTCAATAAGTATTATGCATTTTTGTACTTCCTGCCTTTTATGCAAATTAACATACAAGAGTCATATCTTACTTATGTGACCAGAGAAGAGTCATATTTTAAAGCTCTGACTCATCTCAGGTTAATTTGTATATGTATCAAATCGTTTTTTTTTACACAATAAAAGCACCCAGAGCTATGGGGACTGGGTATTGTGGATGTGCTAGTGGTCATCTAACAACCCATTTCCTCAGCTCTATACCCAAAATCCAGGTGACAGGTTCCCTTTAAATGCAGCTCTTTTCCCTGGCAAAATGGAGCTGTCTGTTTGCCCCCTGGAGCCCCCCAGCTGCGCATCTGTTATCTGTGAGAGGATATGACTTCATCCGGATCAAGTGTTTTCCTCATTATAGGAACAATAAGCATTGTATATTGGTTGCCTTTATACTATCTGTTAAATTTTTTGGTACTTCATCGCAGATTAATGCTGGTCTGGGGCGCGCCAGTATTTCGTTTATCATTCCCTATTTATGTATACGGCATCTAATTGTAATATTATCTCATATGTTGATGATAGTTTTGAGAGCGTGATATTTTATTTGTTAATAGTTCCTAGAGAGGACCCTATCTGGGAAGGGTTTTTAATATGACAACCACTTATGCCTGACCGGCTACTAACCACTCTTGTCCCAGACTAATAAAACGTAACTTTTACTTTCAAGAAACTTTATCAATGAACAACTATATGCGGTGTGTATGGGTAAAAGAGACATTTTGAAAAAGAAATGGGAAACGTGGCTGAAACAATTCCCTAATAATTAAAATCGATGAAACATATGCCAAGGACTGGTCAATCAAGATGTCACTCGGCAAGAAGAGGCATATACTGTTACCTTCTTGTATTTTATTGTTTTGTATGTTATACATTTTATTAGTATAATTGACTTGACTCAACAAATAAAATATAACAACCACTTATGCCTAACCGGCTACTCACCACTCTTGTCCCAGACTAATAAAACGTAACTTTCACTTGTTTTATTAAAACACGTGAGAAAAAGCTGTAATAAGTGAGGTAACTAAAGGATTAGAAACACTGTACCCCATGAGAGATGCTATGAATGATTGATAGGTAACGCGTATAGGCAGGCGGGAGTGCACTAGCGCCGCTCTACCTACCACCACCGTCCCTGCTGTATTCCTTAGCCTATTCTACTGTGCCTGATGTCTACTAAACCCCCATACTTGGGTGTAAATTATGGTATAGACCTGTTGGCAATGAGTGTTTTGCATCAAGCACACAGATTTTAGCCTAACTCAATGGAGTGCAGCAAATGAAAACCTAAATTCTGCCCCCCCCCCCCCCTCCCAACATGTTTCAGGGGTATCAGGCAGACTTGAGTGTCCAACGCTGGTGTAGAGAATTTATAGGCTACTCTCTCACTACCTGTGAGAAAAGAGCCAATCCTAAAGGGGTATACAGCTACCGGCTTAGTTTTACCCTATAGGGGTAGATGTTGTTGCTATGACAGGCTCGCAGCGTCACCCATAGGGGGGAGGTCCTGTATGACCTGCTGTGCAGTAGTGATCGCTGCATGAACTTACCCTCTGTGCGTACCTATTATTTCCCACTGCGCATGCGCTGGAACTTAAAAGTGAAACAGCAGCAGAGAATGATACTGCGGCTGCGCCTGTACTTAGTTCGTATATACTGAAAGTTTGTATGCGCATGCCGATTAACCATTGCGCATGTGGCAGAACTGAATAGTAAGAAAGCCGACAGAAGGTACTACTGCGGCTGCGCCCATACTTTGTTTGTATGTACCGATGGTTTGTACGCGCATGCGCTGGGACTTCATAATTAAAAACATTGTAGGGCAAGTAGTGCGATTGCGCTTATACTTAGTTCATATATGCTTAACTTTTATATGTGCATGCGCGTGCCAACTAGTCACCATTGCGCATGCAGCAGAACTTAAAAGTAAAGTGGCGACAGAGAACACTACTACGACTGTGCCCATACTTTGTTCGCATATACCAATGCATTATATGCGAGTGTGCTAAGACTTCATAGTTGCAAACGTAGTAGGGCATGTAGTGCGATTGCACCTACACTTAGTACTTATTCCATCTTTATGGCGCCTTGCGTATTTAAGGAATACACAAGCGATATGTACGGTCTCACCTATAAGATGTATTGGTACCTTTGATGCACAATGGCGATCCGAGATGCTTACAATTCTGGGGTGTGTGCAAAAAAAAACGTTAGGAGCACGTAGAGGAGATCTAGACCGAATTATCCTACAAGAAGAGAGGAGGTGGATTTACAGCCTCAGCCCTAATGGCCTCAATGAAGGCTTTACCTATTCATCATTTCTCTAAGATGAAGACAGCACAATATACTTTGTAGTTAAAAATAGAATATACTGTGAGCACGTACGAACGCTGGTTTACTTACTAATTGCCAGTAATGATTTGGTGGGCATCAAATAGAGCCCATAGAGGTAGTTGTAGTTGGGTAAAAACAAACTCGTATTAATGTCAATTACATATATGAGCTAAAAAGACAGTGTGGACGCGATGTATGACTGCTGGCGTAATGCTGCAAACCATCGTAATCATAACTATATAACTAAAAAATAATACTGTCTCAAAAACTAGGAGATATTAAATTGGAGTCTCTCAACCCTATACGACTACCAGCACAATATAGTGTATATACTTAAAGACCTCACAAAGAGATAGAGAAAGGATGTAGTCCTAAGGGGTGTGTACATTGAAGGTATAGCTGCTAGAATAATGTATGATGCATACACCAATATTAAAATACTTACACAGGCATAATAATCGCAATATATCACAGTAGGAAATAAGATAATAATCGCTGGATACCACTGCAGAGAACAAGATCATGCGCAGGCGCAAGGCGCCATAAAGATGGAATAAGTACTAAGTGTAGGTGCAATCGCACTACATGCCCTACTACGTTTGCAACTATGAAGTCTTAGCACATGCGCCTATAACACATTGGTATATGCGAACAAAGTATGGGAGCAGTCACAGTAGTGTTCTCTGTCGGCACTTTACTATTAAGTTCTGCTGCATGCGCAATGGTGACTAGTTGGCACGCGCATGTGCAAATAAACGTTAGGCATATATAAATTAAGTATAAGCACAATCACACTACTTACCCAACGTAGTTTTTTAATTATGAAGTCCCAGCGCATGCGCGTTCAAACCATCGGTACATACGAACAAAGTATGGGCGCAGCCGCAATAGTACCTTCTGTCGGCTTTCTTACTATTAAGTTCCGCCGCATGCCCAATTGGTAAATAGATAGAATAAGTACTAAGTGTAGGCGCAATCGCACTACATGCCCTACTACGTTTGCAACTATGAAGTTTCAGTACATGCGCATATAACTCATTGGTATATGAGAACAAAGTATGGGCGTAGCCGCAGTAGTGTTCTTTGTCGGCGCTTTACTATTAAGTTCTGCCGCATGCTCAATGGTGACTAGTTGGCACGCGCACATAAATGTTTGGTATACACAAACTAAGTATAAGTGCGATCGCACTACTTGCCCTACGATGTTTTTTTAACTATGAAGTCCCAGCGCATGCGCGTACAAACCATGGGTATATACGAACAAAGTATGGGCGCAGTCGCAGTAGTACCTTCTGTCGGCTTTCTACTATTAAGTTCTGCCACATGCGCAATGGTTATTAATCGGCACGCGCATACAAACTTTCGGTATATACGAACTAAGTACAGGCGCAGCCGCAGTATCATTCTCTGCTGCTGTTTCACTTTTAAGTTCCAGCGCATGTGCAGTGGGAAATAATAGGTACGCACAGAGGGTAAGTTCATGCGGCGATCACTACTGCGCAGCGGGTCATACAGGACCTCCCCACTATGGGTGACGCTGCGAGCCTGTCATAGCAACAACATCTACCCCTATAGGGTAAAACTAAGCCGGTAGCTGTATACCCCTTTAGGATTGGCTCTTTTCTCACAGGTAGTCTGCCTGATACCCCTGATGAAGCCAGAGTAGCTGGCGAAACATGTTGGGGGCAGAAATTAGGTTTTAATTTGCTGCACTCCAGCTAAAATCTGTGTGCTTGATGCAAAACACTCATTGCCAACAGGTCTATACCATAATTTACACCCAAGTATGGGGGTTTAGTAGACATCAGGCACAGTAGAATACGCTAAGGAATACAGCAGGGACGGTGGTGGTAGGTAGAGCGGCGCTAGTGCACTCCCGCCTGCCTATACGCGTTACCTATCAATCATTCATAGCATCTCTCATGGGGTACAGTGTTTCTAATCCTTTAGTTACCTCACTTATTACACCTTTTTCTCACGTGTTTTAATAAAACAAGTGAAAGTTACGTTTTATTAGTCTGGGACAAGAGTGGTGAGTAGCCGGTTAGGCATAAGTGCTTGTTATATTTTATTTGTTGAGTCAAGTCAATTATACTAATAAAATGTATAACATACAAAACAATAAAATACAAGAAAGGTAACAGTATATGCTTCTTCTTGCCGAGTGACATCTTGATTGACCAGTCCTTGGCATATGTTTCATCGATTTTAATTATTAGGGAATTGTTTCAGCCACGTTTCCCATTTCTTTTTCAAAATGTCTCTTTTACCCATACACACCGCATATAGTTGTTCATTGATAAAGTTTCTAGACACCATGTCTATAATGTCTTAGATTTTTTGAAAATTTTCTGTTTTCCAGTTTTAAAGGGCTTCTGTCATCCCACTAAAGTCATATTTTATTTTTGGGCTAGTTACATTCCTTATAGTGCGATATATGAGAATATAATGGTGTTACTTACTTTCATTCAGCCGTTTCTTATAAAAACGAAGTTTTATAATATGTAAATCAGGTCTCTACCAGCAAGTAGGGCGTCTACTTGCTGGTAGCCGCCGCAAAAAACCGCCCCCCTCGTCGTGTTGATTGACAGGGCCGGCCGCGATCTCCTTCTCCGGCCGGCCCTGTCAGCATTTTAAAAATCGCGCGCCTCTGTTCATTCGGCGCAGGCGCTCTGAGATGAGGAGGCTCGTCTCCTCAGAACTCCCTCAGTGCGCCTGCGCCGATGACATCACCGAAAGAGAAGACGTCATCGACGCAGGCGCACTGAGGGAGTTCTGAGGAGACGAGCCTCCTCATCTCAGAGCGCCTGCGCCGAATGAACAGAGGCGCGCGATTTTTAAAATGCTGACAGGGCCGGCCGGAGAAGGAGATCGCGGCCGGCCCTGTCAATCAACACGACGAGGGGGCGGTTTTTTGCGGCGGCTACCAGCAAGTAGACGCCCTACTTGCTGGTAGAGACCTGATTTACATATTATAAAACTTCGTTTTTATAAGAAACGGCTGAATGAAAGCAAGTAACACCATTATATTCTCATATATCGCACTATAAGGAATGTAACTAGCCCAAAAAAAAAAGACTTTAGTGGGGTGACAGAAGCCCTTTAAGGGGAAACGCGTTGGTCCAGTGCACGGTGTGTCACAAAGTGATAGGGCTGTGCTAGGACAGGTTAGCCTAGGCTCGTGGACAGAGTATATCTACCTTTAAGGTGTATCTCTGGGCGGAGCAGCGTGGATAAGGGCAAGAATAGGGACAGATGTATCATATACCTATCGTCTGTCCCAAATGTATTCTGTCCTAGCTTTTTGCTAACCGTCTTATGTTTTTGACAGTTATTGTTGCGCTACAGATACTCCAACGTTCTTGCTGTATTAAGGGACACTGTATGTGGTGTTAGAAAGTGATAGAGCTGTATAAGGACAGGTTAGCCTAGGCACGTGGACAGAGTATATCTATCTTTAAGGTGTATCTCTGGGCTGTGCAGTGTGGATAAGGGCGAAATTAGGGACAGCTATAGTATATCTTGTTGAATTGTCCGAGTTGTATCCCACCCCTGACTCTTGCTAACCGTCCATTGTTTTGACAGCTTTTTGCTCTATAGGTATCACATTCAGCCTGTGGCTGCTTGATTAATTTTGGATTTATATTGTAGATTAAAAGTATGTTTTAGGAAATTGCCTTCAGTGACGTCTATGCTAAATTAGCAATTTTTCCTTGGGACATCTTGGTATTCAGTGAATTCAGTGGAATAAACCATATGATGCACATAAACTGTATTGTAACAGAACACAGGGACGGTTACCTCTGATGCAGATATTGTGTAGTGTTTGTCCCTTTAATGATCGGTATAGGACTGTGATGGCTAACCTCCGGCACTCCAGCTGTGGTAAAACTCTGATTCCCAAGATGTACACTTGCTCGGCTGTTCTCAGAGCTCCATAGAAATCTATCACTGGTATAGGACCTGTCTGGCCAGTCTGACAGCCTGTGACAGGGCATTCTGGAGCACAGCCACAGCACAAGTGAAAATAGTGACACCCAGCTTCCTAAACTCAACAACTGAGGAGCTTATAGTTACTGGAGATGTTTCATTTTTAAGAAGCTTTGCTTAAATTCTGGCTATTTACTTAAAGTTCACATTAGCACCACTAGAGGGAAACATTTTTCCACGTTTATATGTTTTCCTTTTCTTTCAATCATTACAAATGCATCTCTTATACAACTAGAGCACCTGTCAGCCCCCTACAACTACTCCATTCAGCCCAGACAACTAGAGCCCCTGTCAGCCCCCACAACTAGAGCACCTGTCATCCCCCCACAACTAGAAGCCCATTCAACCCCGACAACTACAGGCCGTCAGCCCCCTACAAGTAGAGCATCTGTCAGTCCCCTAAAACTAGAAGTCCATTCAACCCAGCCAACTAGAGCCCCTGTCAGCCCCCTACAACTAGAAGCCCATTCAGCCCCAACAACTAGAGCCTCTGTCAGCCCCCTACTTTTAAAGCCCATTCAGCCCCGACAACTAGAGCCCCTGTCAGCCCCCTACAACTAGAAGCCCATTGAGCCCCGACAACTAGAGCCCCTGTCAGCCCCCTACTTTTAGAGCCCCTGTCAGCCCCCACAACTAGAGCACCTGTCATCCCCCCACAACTAGAAGCCCATTCAACCCCTACAACTACAGCCCCTGTCAGCCCCCTACAACTAGAGCATCTGCCAGTGCCCTACAACTAGAGCATGTCAGCCCCCTACAACTAGAGAATCTGTTAGCCCCCTACTACTAGAAGTCCATTCAGCCCAGACAACACCTGTCAGCCCCCTACAACTAGAGCATCTGTTAGCCCCCTACAACTAGAAGCCCATTCAGCCCCAACAACTAGAGCACCTGTCAGCCCCCTACAACTAGAAGCCCATTCAGCCCCTACAACTAGAAGCCCATTCAGCCCCCTACAACTAGAGCCCCTATCAGCCCCCTACAACTAGAAGCCCATTCAGCCCTGACAACTAGAGCCCCTGTCAACCCCCTACAACTATAGCACCTGTCAGCCCCCTACAACTAGAGCATCTGTTAGCCCCCTACAACTAGAAGCCCATTCAGCCCGACAACTAGAGCACCAGTCAGCCCCCTACAACTAGAAGCCCATTCAGCCCGACAACTAGAGCCCCTATCAGCCCTCTACAACTAGAAGCCCATTCAGCCCTGACAACTAGAGCCCCTGTCAACCCCCTACAACTAGAGCACCTGTCAGCCCCCTACAACTAGAAGCCCATTCGGCTTTGACAACTAGTGCCCAGTCAACCCCCTACAACTAGAAGCCCATTCAGCCCTGACAACTAGAGCCCCTGTCAGCCCCCTACAACTAAAAGCCCATTCAGCCCCGACAACTAGAGCCCCTGTCAGCCCCCTACAACTAGAAGCCTATTCAGCCCCGGCAACTAGTGCCCCTTTCAGCCCCCTACAACTAGAAGCCCATTCAGCCCCGACAACTAGAGCCCCTGTCAGCCCCCTACTTTTAGAGCCCCTGCTAGCCCCCACAACTAGAGCACCTGTCATCCCCCCACAACTAGAAGCCCATTCAGCCCCTAAAACTAGAGCCCCTGTCAACCCCCTACAACAATAGCCCCTGTCAGCCCCCTACAACAATAGCCCCTGTCAGCCCCCTACAACAATAGCCCCTGTCAGCCCCCTACAACAATAGCCCCTGTCAGCCCCCTACAACAATAGCCCCTGTCAGCCCTCTACAACAATAGCCCGTCAGCCCCCTACAACTAGAGCCCCTGTTAGCCCCTTACAACTAGAGCCCTGTCAGCCCCCTACAACTAGAGCCCCTGTCAGCCCCCTACAACTAGAACCCCTGTAAACCCCCTTACAACTAGAGCCCCTGTCAGCCCCCTATAACTAGAGCCCCTGTCAGCCCCCTACAACTAGAGCCCCTGTCAAACCCATACAACTAGAAGCCCATTCAGCCCCGACAACTAAAGCCCCCGTCAACTCCCTACATCTAGAGCTCGTGTCAGCCCCCTATAACTAGAGCCCCTGTCAGGCTCTTACAACTAGAGCATCTGTTAGCCCCCTACAACTAGAAGCCCATTCAGCACAGACAACTAGAACACAAGTCAGCCCCATACAACTAGAGCCTCTGTCAGCCCCCTACAACAAGAAGCCCATTCAGCCCTGGCAACTAGAGCCCCTGTCAACCCCCTACTTTTATAGCCCCTGTCAGCCCCCTACAACTAGAGCCCCTGTCAGCATCTTACACTAGAAGCCCATTTAGCACAGACAACTAGAGCCCCTGTCAGGCCCCTACAACTAGAACACCAGTAAGCTCCCAACTCAGCCCCTAAAACTAGAGCCCCTGTCAGCCCCCTACAACTAGAGCCCCTGTCAGCCCCCTTACAACTAGAGCCCCTTTCAGCCCCCTTACAACTAAAGCCCTTGTCAGCCCCCTTACAACTAGAGCCCCAGTTAGCCCCCTACAACTAGAGCCTCTGTCAGCCCCCTTACAACTAAAGCCCTTGTCAGCCCGCTACAACTAGAGCCCCAGTTAGCCCCCTACAACTAGAGCCTCTGTCAGCCCCCTACTACTAGAGTCCCTGTCAGCCCCCTTAAAATTAGAGCCCCTGTCAGCCCCCTACAACTAGAAGCCCATTCAGCTTCGACAACTAGAGCCCCTGTCAACCCCCTACAACTAGAAGCCCATTCAGCCCGACAACTAGAGCCCCTGTCAACCTCCTACAGCTGTAAGCCCATTCAGCCCCAACAACTAGAGCCCCTGTCAGCCCCCTATAACTTCAGCCCCGTTCAGCCTCTTACAACTAGAGCAACTGTCAGCCCCCTACAACTAGAAGTCCATTCAGCCCTCTTACAACTGGAGCCCCTGTCAGCCCACTACAACTAGAGCCCCTGTCAGCCCCCTACAACTAGAAGCCCATTCAGCTTTGACAACTAGAGCCCCTGTCAACCCCCCAACTAGAAGCCCATTCAACCCCAACAACTAGAGCCCCTGCCAGCCCCCTATAACTACAGCCCCAACAACTAGAGCCCCTGCCAGCCCCCTATAACTACAGTGCTCTTACAACTAGAGCACCTGTCAGCAACCTACAACTAAAAGTCCATTTAGCACAGACAACTAGAGCCCCTGTCAGGCCCCTACAACTAGAACACCAGTAAGCTCCCAACTCAGCCCCTAAAACTAGAACCCCTGTCAGCCCCCTACAACTAGAGCCCCTGTCAGCCCCCTTACAACTAGAGCCCCTGTCAGCCCCCTTACAACTAAAGCCCTTGTCAGCCCCCTTACAACTAGAGCCCCTGTCAGCCCGCTACAACTAGAGCCCCAGTTAGCCCCCTACAACTAGAGCCCCTGTCAGCCCCCTACTACTAGAGTCCCTGTCAGCCCCCTTAAAATTAGAGCCCCTGTCAGCCCCCTACAACTAGAAGCCCATTCAGCTTCGACAACTAGAGCCCCTGTCAACCCCCTACAACTAGAAGCCCATTCAGCCCGACAACTAGAGCCCCTGTCAGCCCCCTATAACTTCAGCCCCGTTCAGCCTCTTACAACTAGAGCAACTGTCAGCCCCCTACAACTAGAAGTCCATTTAGCCCCCTTACAACTGGAGCCCCTGTCAGCCCCCTTACAACTGGAGCCCCTGTCAGCCCCCTTACAACTGGAGCCCCTGTCAGCCCCCTTACAACTGGAGCCCCTGTCAGCCCTCTTACAACTATAGCCCCTGTCAGCCCACTACAACTAGAGCCCCTGTCAGCCCCCTACAACTAGAAGCCCATTCAGCTTTGACAACTAGAGCCCCTGTCAACCCCCCAACTAGAAGCCCATTCAGCCCCAACAACTAGAGCCCCTGCCAGCCCCCTATAACTACAGTGTTCTTACAACTAGAGCACCTGTCAGCAACCTACAACTAAAAGTCCATTCAGCCCAGACAACTAGAGCCCCTGTCAGCCCCCTACATCTATAACCCCTGTCAGCCCCCTATAACTAGAGCTCCTGTCCGCCTCTTACAACTAGAGCACCTGTTAGCCCCATGCAACTAGAGCCTCTGTCAGCCCCTACAACTAGAGCCCCTGTCAACCCCCTACAACTAGAGACCCTGTCAGCCCCCTACAACTAGTAGCCCATTCAGCCCAACAACTAGAGCCCCTGTCAACTCCCTATATCTAGAGCTCCTGTCAGCCCCCTACAACTAGAGCCCCTGTGAGCCTCTTACAACTAGAGCACCTGCCAGTCCCCTACAACTAGAAGTCCATTCAGCACAGACAACTAGAGCGTCTATCAGCCCCCTACAATTAGAGCCCCTGTCAGCCCCTACAACTAGAACCCCTGTCAGCCCCCTATAACTAGAGCCCCTGTCAGCTCCCTTACAGCTAGGGCCCCTGTCAGCCAAATTACAACTATGGCCCCTGTCAGCCCCCTACAACAAGAGCCCCTGTCTGCCCCCTACATCTAGAGCCCCTGTCTGCCCCCTACATCTAGAGCCCCTGTCAGCCCCCTACAACTAGAGCCCCTGTCAGCCCCCTACAACTAGAGCCCCTGTCAGCCCCCTACAACTAGAGCCCCTGTCAGCCCCCTACAACTAGAGCCCCTGTCAGCCCCCTACAACTAGAGCCCCTGTCAGCCCCCTACAACTAGAGCCCCTGTCAGCCCCCTACAATTAGAGCCCCTGTCAGCCCCTTACAACTAGAGCCCTTGTCAGCCACCTACAACTAGAGCCCCTGTCAGCCCCCTACAACTAGAGCCCCTGTCAGCCCCCTACTTCTAGAGCTCCTGTCAGCCCCCTACAACTAGAAGTCCATTCAGCCCCTACAACTAGAGCCCCTGTCAACCCCCTACAACTAGAGCACCTGTCAGCCCCCTACAACTAGAGCCCCTGTCAGTCCCATACAACTAGAAGCCCATTCAGCACAGACAACTAGAGCCCCTGTCAGCCCCCTACAACTAGAGCCCCTGTCAGCCCCCTACAACTAGAGCCCCTGTCAGCCCCCTACAACTAGAGCCCCTGACAGCCCCTTACAACTAGAGCCCCTGTCAGCCCCCTACAACTAGAGCCCCTGTCAGCCCCCTACAACTAGAGCCCCTGTCAGCCCCCTACTTCTAGAGCTCCTGTCAGCCCCCTACAACTAGAAGTCCATTCAGCCCCTACCACTAGAGCCCCTGTCAACCCCCTACAACTAGAGCACCTGTCAGCCCCCTACAACTAGAGCCCCTGTCAGTCCCATACAACTAGAAGCCCATTCAGCACAGACAACTAGAGCCCCTGTCAGCCCCCTACAACTAGAGAATCTGTTAGCCCCCTACTACTAGAAGTCCATTCAGCCCAGACAACACCTGTCAGCCCCCTACAACTAGAGCATCTGTTAGCCCCCTACAACTAGAAGCCCATTCAGCCCCAACAACTAGAGCACCTGTCAGCCCCCTACAATTAGAAGCCCATTCAGCCCCTACAACTAGAAGCCCATTCAGCCCCGACAACTAGAGCCCCTATCAGCCCCCTACAACTAGAAACACATTCAGCCCTGACAACTAGAGCTCCTGTCAACCCCCTACAACTATAGCACCTGTCAGCCCCCTACAACTAAAGCACCTGTCAGCCCCCTACAACTAGAGCATCTGTTAGCCCCCTACAACTAGAAGCCCATTCAGCCTGACAACTAGAGCACCAGTCAGCCCCCTACAACTAGAAGCCCATTCAGCCCGACAACTAGAGCCCCTATCAGCCCTCACCAACTAGAAGCCCATTCAGCCCTGACAACTAGAGCCCCTGTCAACCCCCTACAACTAGAGCACCTGTCAGCCCCCTACAACTAGAAGCCCATTCGGCTTTGACAACTAGTGCCCAGTCAACCCCCTACAACTAGAAGCCCATTCAGCCCCGACAACTAGAGCCCCTGTCAGCCCCCTACAACTAAAAGCCCATTCAGCCCCGACAACTAGAGCCCCTGTCAGCCCCCTACAACTAGAAGCCTATTCAGCCCCGACAACTAGTGCCCCTGTCAGCCCCCTACAACTAGAAGCCCATTCAGCCCCGACAACTAGAGCCCCTGTCAGCCCCCTACAACTAGAAGCCTATTCAGCCCCGACAACTAGTGCCCCTGTCAGCCCCCTACAACTAGAAGCCCATTCAGCCCCGACAACTAGAGCCCCTGTCAGCCCCCTACTTTTAGAGCCCCTGCTAGCCCACACAACTAGAGCACCTGTCATCCCCCCACAACTAGAAGCCCATTCAGCCCCTAAAACTAGAGCCCCTGTCAACCCCCTACAACAATAGCCCCTGTCAGCCCCCTACAACAATAGCCCCTGTCAGCCCCCTACAACAATAGCCCCTGTCAGCCCCCTACAACAATAGCCCCTGTCAGCCCCCTACAACAATAGCCCCTGTCAGCCCCCTACAACAATAGCCCCTGTCAGCCCTCTACAACAATAGCCCGTCAGCCCCCTACAACTAGAGCCCCTGTTAGCCCCTTACAACTAGAGCCCTGTCAGCCCCCTACAACTAGAGCCCCTGTCAGCCCCCTACAACTAGAACCCCTGTAAACCCCCTTACAACTAGAGCCCCTGTCAGCCCCCTATAACTAGAGCCCCTGTCAGCCCCCTACAACTAGAGCCCCTGTCAAACCCATACAACTAGAAGCCCATTCAGCCCCGACAACTAAAGCCCCCGTCAAATCCCTACATCTAGAGCTCGTGTCAGCCCCCTATAACTAGAGCCCCTGTCAGGCTCTTACAACTAGAGCATCTGTTAGCCCCCTACAACTAGAAGCCCATTCAGCACAGACAACTAGAACACAAGTCAGCCCCATACAACTAGAGCCTCTGTCAGCCCCCTACAACTAGAAGCCCATTCAGCCCCGGCAACTAGAGCCCCTGTCAACCCCCTACTTTTATAGCCCCTGTCAGCCCCCTACAACTAGAGCCCCTGTCAGCATCTTACACTAGAAGCCCATTTAGCACAGACAACTAGAGCCCCTGTCAGGCCCCTACAACTAGAACACCAGTAAGCTCCCAACTCAGCCCCTAAAACTAGAGCCCCTGTCAGCCCCCTACAACTAGAGCCCCTGTCAGCCCCCTTACAACTAGAGCCCCTTTCAGCCCCCTTACAACTAGAGCCCCTGTCAGCCCGCTACAACTAGAGCCCCAGTTAGCCCCCTACAACTAGAGCCCCTGTCAGCCCCCTACTACTAGAGTCCCTGTCAGCCCCCTTAAAATTAGAGCCCCTGTCAGCCCCCTACAACTAGAAGCCCATTCAGCTTTGACAACTAGAGCCCCTGTCAACCCCCCAACTAGAAGCCCATTCAGCCCCAACAACTAGAGCCCCTGCCAGCCCCCTATAACTACAGCCCCAACAACTAGAGCCCCTGCCAGCCCCCTATAACTACAGTGCTCTTACAACTAGAGCACCTGTCAGCAACCTACAACTAAAAGTCCATTTAGCACAGACAACTAGAGCCCCTGTCAGGCCCCTACAACTAGAACACCAGTAAGCTCCCAACTCAGCCCCTAAAACTAGAGCCCCTGTCAGCCCCCTACAACTAGAGCCCCTGTCAGCCCCCTTACAACTAGAGCCCCTGTCAGCCCCCTTACAACTAGAGCCCCTGTCAGCCCCCTTACAACTAGAGCCCCTGTCAGCCCCCTTACAACTAAAGCCCTTGTCAGCCCCCTTACAACTAGAGCCCCTGTCAGCCCGCTACAACTAGAGCCCCTGTCAGCCCCCTACAACTAGAGCCCCTGTCAGCCCCCTACTACTAGAGTCCCTGTCAGCCCCCTTAAAATTAGAGCCCCTGTCAGCCCCCTACAACTAGAAGCCCATTCAGCTTCGACAACTAGAGCCCCTGTCAACCCCCTACAACTAGAATCCCATTCAGCCCGACAACTAGAGCCCCTGTCAGCCCCCTATAACTTCAGCCCCGTTCAGCCTCTTACAACTAGAGCAACTGTCAGCCCCCTACAACTAGAAGTCCATTCAGCCCCCTTACAACTGGAGCCCCTGTCAGCCCGCTACAACTAGAGCCCCAGTTAGCCCCCTACAACTAGAGCCCCTGTCAGCCCCCTACTACTAGAGTCCCTGTCAGCCCCCTTAAAATTAGAGCCCCTGTCAGCCCCCTACAACTAGAAGCCCATTCAGCTTTGACAACTAGAGCCCCTGTCAACCCCCCAACTAGAAGCCCATTCAGCCCCAACAACTAGAGCCCCTGCCAGCCCCCTATAACTACAGCCCCAACAACTAGAGCCCCTGCCAGCCCCCTATAACTACAGTGCTCTTACAACTAGAGCACCTGTCAGCAACCTACAACTAAAAGTCCATTCAGCCCAGACAACTAGAGCCCCTGTCAGCCCCCTACATCTATAACCCCTGTCAGCCCCCTATAACTAGAGCTCCTGTCCGCCTCTTACAACTAGAGCACCTGTTAGCCCCATGCAACTAGAGCCTCTGTCAGCCCCTACAACTAGAGCCCCTGTCAACCCCCTACAACTAGAGACCCTGTCAGCCCCCTACAACTAGTAGCCCATTCAGCCCAACAACTAGAGCCCCTGTCAACTCCCTATATCTAGGGCTCCTGTCAGCCCCCTACAACTAGAGCCCCTGTGAGCCTCTTACAACTAGAGCACCTGCCAGTCCCCTACAACTAGAAGTCCATTCAGCACAGACAACTAGAGCGTCTGTCAGCCCCCTACAATTAGAGCCCCTGTCAGCCCCTACAACTAGAACCCCTGTCAGCCCCCTATAACTAGAGCCCCTGTCAGCTCCCTTACAGCTAGGGCCCCTGTCAGCCAAATTACAACTATGGCCCCTGTCAGCCCCCTACAACAAGAGCCCCTTTCAGCCCCCTACATCTAGAGCCCCTGTCTGCCCCCTACATCTAGAGCCCCTGTCAGCCCCCTACAACTAGAGCCCCTGTCAGCCCCCTACAACTAGAGCCCCTGTCAGCCCCCTACAACTAGAGCCCCTGTCAGCCCCCTACAATTAGAGCCCCTGTCAGCCCCGTACAATTAGAGCCCCTGTCAGCCCCCTACAATTAGAGCCCCTGTCAGCCCCTTACAACTAGAGCCCCTGTCAGCCACCTACAACTAGAGCCCCTGTCAGCCCCCTACAACTAGAGCCCCTGTCAGCCCCCTACTTCTAGAGCTCCTGTCAGCCCCCTACAACTAGAAGTCCATTCAGCCCCTACAACTAGAGCCCCTGTCAACCCCCTACAACTAGAGCACCTGTCAGCCCCCTACAACTAGAGCCCCTGTCAGTCCCATACAACTAGAAGCCCATTCAGCACAGACAACTAGAGCCCCTGTCAGCCCCGTACAAATAGAGCCCCTGTCAGCCCCCTTTCAACTAGAACCCCTGTCAGCCTCCTACAACTAGAGCCCCTATCAGCCCCCTACAATTAGAGCCCCTTTCAGCCCCCTACAATTAGAGCCCCTTTCAGCCCCCTACAATTAGAGCCCCTTTCAGCCCCCTACAATTAGAGCCCCTTTCAGCCCCCTACAATTAGAGCCCCTTTCAGCCCCCTACAATTAGAGCCCCTGTCAGCCCCCTACAACTAGAACCTTTGTCAGCCCCCTACAACTAAAGCCCATGTCAGCCCCCTTACAACTAGAAGCTCATTCAGCCCCCTACAACTAGAAGCCCATTCAGCCCGACAACTAGAGCCCCTGTCAGCCCCCAACAACTAGAGCCCCTGTTAGCCCCCTACAACTAGAGCCCCTGTCAGCCCCCTACAACTAGAGCCCCTGTTAGTCCCCTACAACTAGAGCCCCTGTTAGCCCCCTACAACTAGAGCCCCTGTTAGCCCCCTACAACTAGAAGCCCATTCAGCCCCCTACAACTAGAAGCCCATTCAGCCCCGGCAACTAGAGCCCCTGTCAACCCCCTTACATCTAGAGACCCTGTCAGTCCCCTTATAACTAGAGCCCCTGTCAGCCCCCTACAACTAGAAGCCCATTCAGCCCAACAACTAGAAACTCTGTCAGCCCCCTAGTTGTAGAGACCCTGTCAGCCCGCTACTTCTAGAGACCCTGTCAGCCCCCTACTTCTAGAGACCCTGTCAGCCCCCTACTTCTAGAGACCCTGTCAGCCCCCTACTTCTAGAGACCCTGTCAGCCCCCTACTTCTAGAGACCCTGTCAGCCTCCTACTTCTAGAGACCCTGTCAGCCCCCTACTTCTAGAGACCCTGTCAGCCCCCTACTTCTAGAGACCCTGTCAGCCCCCTACTTCTAGAGACCCTGTCAGCCCCCTACTTCTAGAGACCCTGTCAGCCCCCTACTTCTAGAGACCCTGTCAGCTCCCTACTTCTAGAGACCCTGTCAGCCCCCTACTTCTAGAGACCCTGTCAGCCCCCTACAACTAGAGCCCCTGGCAGACCCTTACAACTAGAGCACCTGTCAGCCCCCTACAACTAGAAGCCTATTCAGCACAGACAACTAGAGCCCCTGTGAGCACCCTACAAATAGAGCACCTGTCAGCCCCGTACAACTAGAAGCCAATTCAGCCCCAAAAGCTAGAGCCCTGTCAACCCCCTACAACTAGAGCCCCAGTCAACTCCTTACAACTAGAGCCCCCATCACCCCCTTACAACTAGAGCCCCCATCACCCCCTTACAACTAGAGCCCCCATCACCCCCTTACAACTATAGTCCATGTCAATCCCCTACAAATAGAAGCCCATTCAGCCCCTACAACCAGTACCCCTGTTATCACCCTACAACTAGAAGCCCATTCAGCCCCTACAACTAGAGCACCTGTCACCCTCCTACAACTAGAGCACCTGTCAGCCCCCTACAACTAGAGCCCCAGTCAACTGCCAGCAACTAGAGTCCCCATCAAACCCTTACAACTGGAGCCTACTTCAGTCCCCTACAACTAGAAGCCTTGTCAGCCCTCTACAACTAGAGCGATAGCGATTACCTACAACTAAAGCTTCTTCCAGCTACTTATATCTTTAGACCATCAGACCTCTACAACTAGAGTTCCCATCAGCCCCTTACAAATAGAGCTCTTCTCTGTCTCCTACACTAGAGGCCCCATCAAGTCCCTAAAACTAGGGGTCAGTGGTTAGCAATGGTGCCTTGCAGCTCTGGGGTCCATGTTTCAAATCCTTCCAGGAATAACATCTGAGTTTGTATGTTCTCCCAGTGTTTTGGTTTCCTCTAGGTTCTCTGGTTTCCTCAAACACAAAAATATACAAATAGGCAAATTGTCTTCGTACGGAACTGACCCTAGTGTGCACTATGTGTTTGAATTCAGCGCCTATATGGCAGCCACTGACTTCCCAGGGAGTCTCTACTACTAGAGCTCCTGTCACCTCCTTACTACTAGAGCTCCTGTCACCTCCTTACTACTAGAGCGCCTGTCACCTCCTTACTACTAGAGCTCCTGTCACCTCCTTACTACTAGAGCTCCTGTCACCTCCTTACTACTAGAGCTCCTGTCACCTCCTTACTACTAGAGCTCCTGTCACCTCCTTACTACTAGAGTTCCTGTCACCTCCTTACTACTAGAGCTCCTGTCACCTCCTTACTACTAGAGCTCCTGTCACCACTTTACTACTAGAGATCCTGTCACCTCCTTACTACTAGAGCTCCTGTCACCTCCTTACTACTAGAGCTCCTGTCACCTCCTTACTACTAGAGCTCCTGTCACCTCCTTACTACTAGAGCTCCTGTCACCTACTTACTACTAGAGCTCCTGTCCCCTCCTTACTACTAGAGCTCCTGTCACCTCCTTACTACTAGAGTTCCTGTCACCTCCTTACTACTAGAGCTCCTGTCAGCTCTCTACTACTAGAGATCCTGTCACTTCCTTACTACTAGAGCTCCTGTCACCTCATTACTACTGGAGCTCCTGTCACTTCCTTACAACTAGTGCTCCTATCACTTCCTTACTACTGGAGCTCCTGTCACTTACTACTAGAACTCCTGTCACGTCCTTACTACTAGAGCTCCTGTCACCTCCTTACTACTAGAGCTCCTGTCACCTCCTTACTACTAGAGCTCCTGTCACTTCCTTACTACTAGAGCTCCTGTCACCTACTTACTACTAGAGCTCCTGTCCCCTCCTTACTACTAGAGCTCCTGTCACCTCCTTACTACTAGAGTTCCTGTCACCTCCTTACTACTAGAGCTCCTGTCAGCTCTCTACTACTAGAGATCCTGTCACTTCCTTACTACTAGAGCTCCTGTCACCTCATTACTACTGGAGCTCCTGTCACTTCCTTACAACTAGTGCTCCTATCACTTCCTTACTACTAGAGCTTCTGTCACTTACTACTAGAACTCCTGTCACGTCCTTACTACTAGAGCTTCTGTCACTTAATTACCAGAGCTCCTGTCACTTCCTAACTACTAGAGCTCCTGTCACTTCCTTACTACTAGAGCTCCTGTCATTTCCTTACTACTAGAGCTCCTGTCACCTCCTTACTACTAGAGCTTCTGTCATCTCCTTACTACTAGAGCTTCTGTCATCTCCTTACTACTAGAGCTTCTGTCATCTCCTTACTACTAGAGCTCCTGTCACCTCCGTACTACTAGAGCTCCTGTCACCTCCTTACTACTAGAGCTCCTGTCACTTCCTTACAACTAGTGCTCCTATCACCTCATTACTACTGGAGCTCCTGTCACTTCCTTACTACTAGAGCTCCTGTCACCTCCTTACTACTAGAGCTCCTGTCACTTCCTTACTACTAGAGCTCCTGTCACTTCCTTACTACTAGAGCTCCTGTCACCTCCTTACTACTAGAGCTCCTGTCATTTCCTTACTACTGGAGCTCCTGTCACTTCCTTACTACTGGAGCTCCTGTCACCTCCTTACTACTGGAGCTCCTGTCACTTCCTTACTACTAGAGCTCCTGTCACTTCCTTACTACTAGAGCTCCTGTCACTTCCTTATGCACTTGCAGCTCCAACATCGCAAACTTCTAGATTTATTAATTAATGCAGCGTACAAGGAATCCAGTTACCATTTGCGGTTTGTTTCTGGCTGTGTGATGTCTTGTGTGTTGATGCAGCGTCTCCCATGATATTCCATGTTTTGTATTTTGTGTTTCCAGGAAGGTGCTCAACGCTAGCAAGATGTCAATTCCTTTTTCCAATACACATTATCGTATCCCGCGAGGCTTTTCTAATCTCCTGGAAGGACTGACCAGGGAGGTGCTGAGGGAGCAGCCGCAGGATATTCCACAATTTGCTACCAGATATTTTGCAGAACTTCTTAAAAAGAGACAGGGTGAGTTCCCTTCCACCGCGTCCCAAAACAATAGCTGCAAAGTGTTCTTACTGCAAACTTACTACCCTAAACCTATACTCAATCCACTGAGGAGCCACCGATGTGGTATAAGACACTGGACAGAATGCAACTCACTTGTAGCCATTAAAGGAGTTATTCCATGATTAATGTAAAAAATGAATCAGACATCATGTAGTACTTGATAATCTCATTCTAACAAAGCTAGAACCAGCCCTGCACCTCACATGGATCCAGAGTTCTCCCCATTCATTGTTTCAGTTGCTCTGCTAGATTTATATCAAGGTGGCAGCTCAGATGGCGTGTCCTTTTTGCTGCAACTCAGGCAGCATGTCCTTTCTGCTACAGCTCTCTCTCTATCCCAGCTCAGGGGGAAGTTGAAGGATGGAATTGAACATGTGCTTCCATCTCAGTGAGATGGACTGAGAAATAAGAAAAAGAACTAACAGCAGGTGGCGATATACAGATACATTTTATTGAATAACTCACTGGCTATGCTAAATATGCTGCAATTATAAAAGTATTCAGATCCAGGTGCTGGTTTGAAGTGATCCACAGTGTCAAAGGCAGAGGACAGGTCAAGGAGGCCAGAGTAACGTTGTTTGGCATTGGCAGTTAACAGATCATGGATGGCTTTGGTTAGGGCGGTTTCAGTTGAGTGGTGGAGTCAGAAGCCGGATTGTAGTTGGTCAAAGAGGGACTAGAAAGAGAGGTGGGAGGACAGTTCAAGGTGGACATGTTCAAGTAGCTTTGAGGCATATGGAAATAGTAATATGGGGTAATAGTAGTTATATTCTTGTACATAGGGGGCAGTATTATAGTAGTTATATTCTTGTACATGACAGGGGGCAGTATTATAATAGCCATAATCTAGTATATAGGAGGCAATATTATAGTATTGTACATAGAGGCAGTATTTTAGTAGTTATATTCCTGTACATAGGGGCAGTATTATAGTAGTTATATTTTTGTACATAGAGGCAGTATTATAGTAGTTATATTCTTGTACATAGAGGCAGTATTATAGTAGTTATAATCTTGTACATATAGGCAGTATTTTAGTAGCTAGATTCTTCTACATAGGGGCAGTATTATAGTAGCTAGATTCTTGTACATAGGGGGCAGTATTATAGTAGCTAGATTCTTCTACATAGGGGCAGTATTATAGTAGTTATATTCTTGTACGTAGAGGCAGTATTATAGTAGTTTTATACTTATACATGGGGGAGTAGCTTAGTAGTTATATTCTTGTACATATGTGTTCACAGTACATTGGATTATATGTGTTAAGTACTTTTAATCAATTATGATTGTAATTGCTGTTTTGTCATGGCTGTATGAGGCAGGAAGCATCTTATCTCTCAGCTGTCACTGAACTCTAGTGAAGTGTTTGCCTGCACTGTCATGATTTATGGGTTGGCAAACAAGATGGCCGCCTACACTTGAAGTAGGTGACAGACTCATTGTAATGCAGTTTTCATAATTTTCGCTAATGATAGAAAAA
This sequence comes from Bufo gargarizans, assembly GCF_014858855.1. Taxonomy (NCBI): domain Eukaryota; kingdom Metazoa; phylum Chordata; class Amphibia; order Anura; family Bufonidae; genus Bufo; species Bufo gargarizans. The sequence continues at coordinate 603,744,510 of NC_058081.1, forward strand.
GCTTTCTCTCAGAACCTGCTTCCCGTGTCTATGATTCTGAATTATTTCTCAGTGACTGGAAATGAGTCATTAGTCACTTTAGGTAATTAGGGCTGAGAATGTTGTTTAGGACTTTAGTAATATTCCAACCTGAGTTTACAGCAGAGCTGTGGGTCTATAAAGTATCCAGAAGGTTCTGGTTTCTCACAGAGAGACCCCGTTAGCCACCAGTTAGATCCTTCTTGACAAGTCTGTTTTTTGTTTCCTCTACAGAGTCCGGCTTTGATCCAGCAGAATGGGGCGCCGCCCTAGAGGACAGATACTACAACAACCATTCCTTCCAGGTAAATTATCCCCTTACACCAGCAGGACAGGAACAAACTGGGTACTCAGCCCAAGTGTAGCCTTTGCATTGATTTACGTTTGGGATTTTGCAGCAACTATTTGGCGACTGAGCTGTAAAAGTCCCACAATGTAACTGTAACCATAAAGTGAAGCTCCGCCTGGAGCCAGGCTCATTATTACATAAATGCACTATGGAAGTATTAGGCCTTTAAAAAAACGGACACACTGAGTTTTCCATGGCCATTTTGCATCCATGTGTACATCTGGCCGTCTGTCTGTTATGCATCTGTTTTAATGGCCGTTAAAAACAGATACATTTCATTGTCTTTTTATTTTTAACATCCCAACCACTGCAGTGTCCTGACAGTATGCATAGTGCCCCCTGAACATCATATGGCCCCTTTAGTGCCCCCCTAGTATAAATAATGACCCCTATAGCCCCATTGACTTTAATTGGTTCTGAAAACGGCCGTGTGATGGCAGTTAAAGAAAACGGCCGTCAGACATGTCGTGTGAATTTAGCCTTAGGTTCTTTGGACTACATGAATGTTTATGTATTAATAAGTCAGGCTGTCCAAGAATGTCACAGTATAGGCTGTCAGTAGCAGTAGTAGGTCTGAATCTTGACGGTTTCCATGTAGCCACATATGTCCAATTAGGTCATATGGAAGTAATTGGGGTCACTGCCCTCTGTTAGCTGGGGTGCAGGGATGCTACACTTCTGCTGGCAGGCAGCTCATTGGTTAACTAAGTTGAGTTACAGGTCTGCCAAATCAGCATTAAATACTTTTCTGTGATCAAACGTCTTGTGCAGCCCCAACCCGAGATCTACTGGGAGCTGTAGAGTCTGTAGATTGCTGATGTTGGGAACACAAAAAGCAATCTCTGACATATGTCACCGAACGCGCTGCCCCCTCTCCTCTCCCGGCACAGCAGGAAGATAGTTTGTATCCGTCGCTCCTGCTGAAAAATGACAAGAAAAGCAAAGTTAAAAATCTCACTGAAGAAATCACAGTAAAATTAGAATTAATTATATTAACTCTCCATGTGCCTGAGAGATAGTGTGGATACAAGCAAGCAATTGGGTGGGTTCAGTAGAACAGCTGTCAGTGGAGGAAAGTCCCATATGCTGCAGGGGAGAGGTGGGACGTTGTTATTGTGCCATTGACAGAAATGTTGTGTGCTGCTTCTAAATTTTGCTAAATTGGAAGCTTGTACAACAGATATGGTCTGCCGTAGGCATAACTATAGGATATAGCTTGATACATGTATTTTAGATTGTCAGTTGTGCAGTGGTTTGATATATATATATATATATATATATATATATATACAGTACAGACCAAAAGTTTGGACACACCTTCTCATTCAAAGACTATGAAAATTGTTGATTCACACTGAAGGTATCAAAACTATGAATTAACACATGTGGAATTATATACATAACAAAAAAGTGTGAAACAACTGAAAATATGTCATATTCTAGGTTCTTCAAAGTAGCCACCTTTTGCTTTAATTACTGCTTTGCACACTCTTGGCATTCTCTTGATGAGCTTCAAGAGGTAGTCACCTGAAATGGTCTTCCAACAGTTTTGAAGGAGTTCCCAGAGATGCTTAGCACTTGTTGGCCCTTTTGCCTTCACTCTGCGGTCCAGCTCACCCCAAACCATCTCGATTGGGTTCAGGTCCGGTGACTGTGGAGGCCAGGTCATCTGGTGCAGCACCCCATCACTCTCCTTCATGGTCAAATAGCCCTTACACAGCCTGGAGGTGTGTTTGGGGTCATTGTCCTTTTGAAAAATAAATGATGGTCCAATTAAACGCAAACCGGATGGAATAGCATGCCGCTGCAAGATGCTGTGGTAGCCATGCTGGTTCAGTATGCCTTCAATTTTGAATAAATCCCCAACAGTGTCACCAGCAAAGCACCCCCACACCATCACACCTCCTCCTCCATGCTTCACAGTGGGAACCAGGCATGTAGAGCCCATCCGTTCACCTTTTCTGCGTCGCACAAAGACACGGTGGTTGGAACCAAAGATCTCAAATTTGGACTCATCAGACCAAAGCACAGATTTCCACTGGTCTAATGTCCATTCCTTGTGTTCTTTAGCCCAAACAAGTCTCTTCTGCTTGTTGCCTGTCCTTAGCAGTGGTTTCCTAGCAGATATTCTACCATGAAGGCCTGATTCACACAGTCTCCTCTTAACAGTTGTTCTAGAGATGTGTCTGCTGCTAGAACTCTGTGTGACATTGACCTGGTCTCTAATCTGAGCTGCTGTTAACCTGCGATTTCTGAGGCTGGTGACTCGGATGAACTTATCCTCCGCAGTAGAGGTGACTCTTGGTCTTCCTTTCCTGGGGCGGGCCGCATATGAGCAGTTTCTTTGTAGCGCTTGATGGTTTTTGTGACTGCACTTGGGGACACTTTCAAAGTTTTCCCAATTTTTCGGACTGACTGACCTTCATTTCTTCAAGTAATGATGGCCACTCATTTTTTTTACTTAGCTGCTTTTTTCTAGCCATAATACAAATTCTAACAGTCTATTCAGTAGGACTATCAGCTGTGTATCCACCTGACTTCTCCACAACGCAACTGATGGTCCCAACCCCATTTATAAGGCAAGAAATCCCACTTATTAAACCTGACAGGGCACACCTGTGCAGTGAAAACCATTTAGAGGTGATTACCTCTTGAAGCTCATCAAGAGAATGGCAAGAGTAAAGCAGTAATCAAAGCAAAAGGTGGCTACTTTGAAGAACCTAGAATATGACATATTTTCAGTTGTTTCACACTTTTTTGTTATGTATATAATTCCACGTGTTAATTCATAGTTTTGATGCCTTCAGTGCGAATCTACAATTTTCATAGTCATGAAAATAAGAAAACTCTTTGAATGAGAAGGTGTGTCCAAACTTTTGGTCTGTACTGTATATATAAAACTCGAAAAATTAGAATATCGTGCAAAGTTAATTTAATTCAGTAATGCAACTTAAAAGGTGAAACTAATATATGAGATAAACTCATAACATGCAAAGCGAGGTATTTCAAGCCTTTATTTGTTATAATTTGGATGATTATGGCTTATAGCTTATGAAAGCCCAAAGTCACAATTTTGAGGTACCCTTTGCTCAGGGGATTAATAAGAGTATTTTCACACTAGCGTTATTCTTTTCCGGCACTGAGTTCCGTCACAGGGGCCCTATACCGGAAAAGAACTGATCAGGCATATCCCCATGCATTCTGAACGGAGAGTAATCCGTTCAGGATGCATCAGGATGTCTTCAGTTCAGTAGTTTTGACTGATCAGGCAAAAGAGAAAACCGTAGCATGCTACGGTTTTATCTCTGGCAAAAAAAACGGAAGATTTGCCTGAATGCCGGCATTTTTTCCCATAGGAATGTATTAGTGCCGGATCCAGCATTTAAAATACTGGAATGCCGGATCTGTCCTTCTGGTCTGCGCATGCGCAGACCGGTAAAAATGTGAAAAAAGATACAAGACGGATCCGTCTGTCCGGATGCGTCTCACAAATGCTTTCAGTCACATCCAGATCACCTGTATATAGTGCACATTGTGATTGGCATGTTTTCCAACACAGTTGTGCCATTTTTAATTAGATAGATACCCAGGCCCAGATTTATCACACCTTCACTCCACAATTCTGGCGTCAAAAAGTCACATAAATAGGGCTTTTGCGACTTTTTGCACTCGCGTGTGCAAAATTTTTGTGATTGCGAAATATTTTGCGACTTTTTGCATTTTTACACCACTCACTCCAGTTTGGTATTGTGGGTGGGAAAGCGGGTCTGGTTAGCCATGTTAATGAGTTTCACTCTAGATTTATCATTGAGAAAAAAAAAAATAATGTATCAAGTAACATGAGACATTTGATAAATATGGCATAAAGTCCTCCAACGCAGACTCAAGCAAAACTGACTTCAAATTTTCCCTTCATGATAAAATCCCCCCATAAGGTTTTGTCGGTATAGGGCTTCTTCATTCTCCCCCAGAATACTGTATGTATTGATGACTGATACAAGGAGAAAATGGTGTTTGTATCATCAGCGCACATCCCCAGTGTCTCATCACCATCCCAATGAGATTAACTCGCAATACAGGGAAATTTTCCATCACACTTAAAGCCCCAAAGAGTTCAACATCCTGTTGTGTCTGTGTCACCTTCTGTTGGAAGTGTCTTGTTCGGAAAATACTGGTTTATTGCAGTAATGATGCCTTGTTGTGATTGTAGAACCCAGAGGATAAGATTTTCACTGCGCGCACACAAGATATCTTCTCCAGCGCAGCAGATGTTCAACTGTCTCAAGATCTCACCTCATCTGTCCAAGAAAAAGAGAAGGATGAATATCAGGTAGAGTAGTAGCAGGAGGACTATAAATTGGTCAGTGTTCTGGGGTATGAACCTCTAGTTAAGCAGTGTTCTAGAGTGTCATCCTCTAGTACAGGTCAGTGTTCTGGAGTGTTGTACTGTATGTAGTACATATCAATGTTCTGGAGTTTCATAGTGACATTTTGTTGTGATTGTAGAACCCAGAGGATAAGACCTTCACTGCACGCACAGAAGACATCTTCTCCAGCGCACTGGATGTTCAGCTGTCTCAAGATCTCACCTCATCTGCAGAAGAAAAAAAGGAGGATGAACAAAAGGTAGAGTAATAGCAGGAGGCCAATAAATTGGCCAGTGTTCTGGGGAGTCAACCTTTAGTCAGGTGAATTTTCTAGAGTGTCATCCTCTAGTACAGGCCATTATTCTAGAGTGTCATCCTCTAGTGCAAGTCAATGTTCTGGAGTGTTGTAGTGTAGTACAGGTCAGTGTTCTGGAGTCGTCTTGTACAGGTCGATTTTCTGGTTTCATTCTGTAGTACATGTCAGTGTTCTGGAGTGTCATCCTGTAGTACAGGTTAGTGATCCTCAGTGTCAACCCGTGATGCAGGTTAGTATTCTGCAGTGTAAGGCTACATGCACACGACCGTGCTGTATTTTGCGGGCCGCAAACTAAGGATCCGCAAAAAACGGAAGCTGCCCGTGTGCAATTTGCGGAACGAAACGGGCAGCCCATTGTAGACATGCCTATTCTTGTCCGCAAAACGGACAAGAATAGGAAATGCTATATTTTTTTGCGGGGCCACGGAACGGTGCAACGGAGTGCTGTCCGCATCTTTTGCGGCCCTATTGAAGTGAATAAGTCTGCATCCGAGCCGCAAAAACGGCGGCTCGGATGCGGACTAAAACAACGGTCGTGTGCATGAGGCCTAAGACTGTAGGACAGGTCAGTGATTCTGAGTGTCACCCTCTAGTACAGTTCAATATTCTGGAGTACAAGCCTTTAATACAGGTCAAAGTTCCAGAATAATAGCCACTAGTACAGGTGAAAGTTCCGAAGTATCAGCATCTAGTACAGGTCAGCGCTACTGAGTGTCAGCATCTAGTACAGGTCAATATTCTGCATTGTAATCCTCTGGTACAGGTCAGTGTTCTAGAACATCAGCATCTAGAACAGTTCGGTTTTTCAGAGAGTTAGCCTCTAACACAGGTCAGTGTTTCAGAGTGTCAGCCTCTAGTACAGGGCAATATTCTGGAGTGTCATCTTCTAGTACGGGTCAATGTTTTGGAGTGTCATCTTCTAGTACGGGTCAATGTTTTGGAGTGTCATCTTCTAGTACGGGTCAATGTTTTGGAGTGTCATCCTCTACTGCAGGTCAATGTTTTGGAGTGTCATCCTCTACTGCAGGTCAATGTTTTGGAGTGTCATCCTCTACTGCAGGTCAATGTTTTGGAGTGTCATCCTCTACTGCAAGGTCAATGTTTTGGAGTGTCATCCTCTAATACAGGTCAATGTTTTGGAGTGTCATCCTTTACTACAGGTCAATGTCGTGGAATGTCAGCCTTTAAAGTACAGCTCAATATTCTGGGGGGTCACCCTGCAGTAGACGATATTGTTTTTGCTTCTAGTACATGCTGAAAGATTCCAATTCATCTGTATTTTGACTTTGACAATAATGATAGTTTGCATTGATTTTTAGGTTGTTGAGGACAGCACCCTCCCTGCCCACATTGAGGATGTAAGTGATAGAAGAGAAAGTGTCCCAGTCCGGGACAACTCTGAGGACACTCTGGAGTCACACCATCCATCATCCTCCCATTTAGCAGAAGTGGAACACGAGGTATGAAGACCAGAGATATGTGGAGCTAATGTCCATAGGTGGCAGTTATATCACGGATTACCTAACCAATGAAGATTGGTGGCTGTGGACATCTCTTTGTTGTTTTCTATGCAGTATGAGCAGAGTCAAACTTCTCAAACAGATGTAAGTGCTATAGAAACTTAGAAAGAGAAAGCAAAAGATGGAAGTGTGCTATACAGGGAATTGTACAAGTACATTTTTAAGCTTTAAAGTATAAAAGAAAACTAGTAATAGGAAACAAAAAGTCATATTAAAAATTTGAAAAACTTTTCCCCTAGAGCCATAGGACATGTTGCAGTCTCAGGACTCTTTGATTCATACAGATGCATAGTCACCAGAGCCTCCCTCTGTAACTGTATTCACAGCGCCAGATTGGGAACAAACCTATTCTCCATAATGGATTTTACACGTCTAGCACTCAGCGATCCTTCTCTAATGTCATTGCAGTTTAATGAAATGCACTTTCTAGCTCCTCATGAAATATGCATGGCATTGGCTGAATTAGAAATCTTGAGATATGCTTTTTCATATGCACAAATTATAGCAAGATACGAAAACGGGTTTTGTCCTAAAATGGTGCTACTTAAAAGGACAGTGACATATCAAATATGTCTTCGTTTCCTCTAGAATCCATGGCTTTGCTGCCCACAAATGTGAGATTCTGCTGATTGGTTCAGTCCGTTCAATAATATTCTTTCCCCTCAAGATTAGTGGCACCAGAGGTATCTGGTAGCTGCTCAGCCCTTCCCTACCAAAATCGTATATACCGTATTTTAGGCGAAATAACATTTTCCTGTTTATGGCAATTGTTTGGTTGACACGATCAGCTATCTATAGATGGGTATAGAACACCTTCACATCATAGATGGAGCTTTACTAACACTAAGGGGCAAATGTAGCCCAGTACCCTCCAAAATGCCAGTATGAAAAAGGACGGAGTATTTGGCCACACCCTAACTTCTCCCATGCTGCAGCTCCCCCCAAAAAATATCCTGACCCCCTCCCACCTTAGTATTCACTTTTATTCTTTAAGTGGGAATGCAGATCAGTCTCATCTGGATAAAATGTCTATTCTGTTTCCCTCTTAAACTAGGACACAACAAAAGGGACGTATCCTAGCTCACAGCTTGTAATTATATTAATTGTCCTCAGCATTTAATTAGTGACCTTTCAGGACTTGTACCGTGACACAGTAACGAGAAAATCTCACATTGCACAGCGTATGCTATTAATTCCTGCTGATCCACCAGTCTCCGATCCTGCATGTGGGGTTTGATGGGAGGATCTTTGGTGGTAGCAACCTATAACTGACCATATCTCTAGATCAGGGATCAGCAATCTGCGGCACTCCAGGTGTTCTGAAACTACAACTCCCAGAATGATGCTCCATTCACTTTTATAAGAGTAAGGCCGAATGCACACGGCCGTGTTCCGCGGCCGAGAGCGGTCCGTGGTATGCCGGGCTGGATTCCTGTACAGAGCAGGAGCGCACGGGGTCATTGGTTGCTATGACGCCGTGCGCTTCATGCCGCCGCTGGACTACAGTAATACACTATACGAGTGTATTACTGTAGTCCAGCGGCGGCATGAAGCGCACAGCGTCATAGCAACGAATGACGCCGTGCGCTCCTGCTCTGAACAGGAATCCAGCCCGGCATACCACAGACCACTCTCGGCTGCGGAACACGGCCGTGTGCATTCGGCCTTATAAGAACAGCTGAGCAAGTTTGCATGCTGGGAGTTGTAGTTTCACAGCAGCTGGAGAGCTGAAGGTTGCCGATCCCTGCTCTAGATCAATAGGGTTAAAGGGACTATGCCCCCCAGATCTAATGTGGCACGTTCCTAAAAAGTTCAGGTGACCCTCTCTATGAGAGGTCAGAAGACCTGGAATAGAGACCCTGTCACATGCAGCCGCAGTTTGGCATATCATATGCACTGATGTCTTTATACTTGTCTGCAGCTGCTCATGGGGTTTTGTGATAATCTGCACTCATTCGTTAATGACTTGTCTGGTGGTTATTTGTGCAGCAGCAAGAGGCAAACGACACGGACAATCTGCTCCAGGAACAGTCCGCCACCGTGATACAAGCTGCGTTCCGAGGTCATCAAGTCAGAGGAAGAGTCCGGGAAATGAAGGAAGAGTCTGGAGAAAAGTGAGTGTAGTGTGAAGGATGACGTAAGGACTGTGAAGAGCAGGACCAAGAGCAATCACACTGTTACTTTACTATACTACTATACTATATTACTGCCTTTAGACACCGCTGCCTCCTAATAAAACTCTTTCTGTGATTCTGCTTGTGCTGCCTTTCTTTCACATTTCATGCTGTCTTCAGACATCTCTAGTCACAAATGAAAGCTTCTGTCTCCTGTATATTCCTCCTGCATGCCTTCCTTACAGATGATCAATACTTTGTGGCTGTTACAGTAGGGTTTCTACATTGTAGCAGATTGTGGTTGTTATCTTCACAGCACCTTTATTCCTACACCAGCAAATAGATGGCAGGCTCACTTACACAAGTAGCGTCAACTGGCGAGTTCACACAGTCATGTGACAACTAAGCTCCATCCAAGGTGGGAAAGATCTAGGCTGGAAGTGATGCCACAAAGAAAATGTTAATGTGTTCTGCTATTAAAAAATTTGCCATTCCACATATGACCAGCAGATGGCACCAGATGAGCAGCTTCCATTGTGGTTTGCAAACTACTCTAAAGGCAGATAAGTCTATACCATAAAATGACTGGAGCTGGATGACTATGCAGTAAAACTCAGAAGAACAGTTCTAATACTACTTACCACTTGTATCAGGATGCCATGTGCCTGTTTCACATATTTACAGATTTGATCTCAGGCTGCCATTACATTAGGGTGGGTTCACACGTAGGTTTTCACTGCCGTTTTTCTGCACTTTTGTGTTTTAGTGTCGTTTTTTGCTGTAAAAATGGCAACTCTAGATATTAGTTGAAAGTCTAAGAGAAATAGGAAATGCAGAACACTTGTTTGCTACTGCCGTTTTTGTTCATTAGGTGCCTTTTTTTTTTTCTTTCTAGCTTTTTTTTAAAAAAAATAGCAGCATGTTGTAGCTCTTTGTGGTTTTTTTCAGACTCTTTCACATCAAATCAAGCTAGTGGGCAAAAAAATGTCCGAATAGCACAACAAATAAAAGTGGCAGCAAAAACAACAAAAAACAAACCAGAGGGTCAAAAAATGCAAGGACTTTATCTGTCTTTTTTTTTTTACTGTAAAAAAAAAAAAGCCAGACAAAATTTTTGGGGAAAAAATGACTTTATGCAGATTATTAAGTCAGAAGTGGATTTGAAAGGAATGGGAAATGTAGAACTATTTAGTTTTTTTTGTTCAAAAAATGCATAAAACTGCCGAAAAGATTTTAAAAAAATAAAATAAAAATTGCTATGTGTGAAACCACACCTAATTCTGCAGAGTGAACCTTTATAGATCATCGTGAAAGAGAATATGACATAAATATTAAACGGATCAGCTTCAAGCTGTTGGGATTGCGCATATTTGCAGGTCAGTTTTTGAAGGGCACGCACGTCAGCTGCAGTCTGTTCATACTTTCGTTTTTCTGGAAGATTTATAGGGGCAAAAAAAAAAACAAATGTAGCCAAATAAAACAAAATGTAGAATAGTGACAATGAGACAACAGCAGCCATAACAGAAGAAGTGATGAGCGATTCATAAAAGAACAGGAAAATTCAAGGTTTATTTTTAGGATTTCTGCAGGTAGATCAGGAAGGCCTGCAAGGGGCAGCACAAAGATTGGAGGGCGGAGAGCTTGGTGATAGGGCAGCAGTGTTTAATGACTTCTAGCACTTTCTCTACTGTGCTATTTAAAAATCCAAGGGAAAGATTGAGTGTTACCCTCTGCATCCAGTAATAGCTAAGAAATGACATTAAATTCGAATTATTGTACCTAGGTGCAGATAGAAATGTCACCACCAGACACTAGAGGGAGCTGCAGTGAATGTGCAACAAGGTAGTCTAGACTGGAATGTACCACTGTCATCTGAGGGAGGTGTGGGAATGTATATTAATACATGGGTGCAACTATAGAGTTTGTATCTCTGCACCATATGAGGAGACCAGGACTATAGATAGGATCATTTACAGATTTTGCATTGGGCAAAAGAGCTTTACACTTCTCCATATATAAATCAAATTTTTCAGACAGCATTCTTGCCGTGTACTTAGAAACATTTGGAGAGTCTTTTATTAGTGCAATGTTCCCTTCTCGACAAGTGACTAGAGGCTTTAAGATTACCCCAGCCTTTATGTTGCCTAGCAACAGCAGAAACAGTACCTTAAGCTTAGCAGACTGTGTCACTGACACCAGGGAAGGGGTGTCCAACATTTAGCATTTTAGCAACGGAGCAGAGAGTGCATTCAATAACTGTACAGTTGTGGAGAGGTGTTCTAGATCTCCACCGCCATCATGTTGCCGAGCAGCAGATTATACAATCCTTGGTGGAGTGTACTATTATAAGCATGGCGGAGAGCTGTTTTACATTCCTCAATTTAAACATTACCTATGAACCACACAAAGAGAGAGATTTATCAAAACTATTGCAAAGGAAAGCCATAGTTGCCCATAGCAACCAATCAGATTGATCCTTTGATTTTCCAAAGGTGAGCTGAAAAATGAAAGGTGGAATCTGATTGGTTGCTATAGGCAACTAAGCCAGTTTTCCTTTGCACCAGTACTGATAAATTTCTCCCTTTTTCTTTGCTGACTGTACCGTTGTCAGACAGGGAAGAGGTGATGTTTATTGCCTGGCAACAAGCCATAGGCCCATACTGCCTAGCAACCGCCCAGGAAATTAGACCATATCACTGTCACCTGATGTCTTGTCTGTGGACGTTACCGAATGAACCAAAATCTTTGGAGGGGGAAGATGCTGTATATGGTGTATGTAACTGCTGCCATTTATGTTTATTGAATGGTTTACATTCGCCCATGTGAATTTATGGCAATATCAATACTACTGAAATAAAGAGTAATTCTGTCTTCTCCATTCACATGCAGGACTGCATTCAGTATTATGCTGCGTTTCTGCTATCTCTCTGGTTGCAGGAGCCCATGTGTCCGACCACCTGTGCGAACAAGCTGCTGTGTTGCATTATGGGAGATAGACTATAGATACCATGCAGTGTATAGGTGTGATGGCAAAGAAAAGATACAAAATCTACCAGAATGCAGTGCATCAAGTTGCATTTTATCACAGGAGCTAAGCTTATAGGCAGGGGCGTAGCTAAATCCTCATGGGCCCTGGTGCAAGAGTTTAGTTTTGGGCCCCCTTCCCTCAGTGCTTTGTGGCCAGGGGCAGGGAAGCATATAGTCTTCATGCTGCCTGAGGCCAAAATTGAAATGGCACTTCGCCCATGCCAAATTCTTGACCTAACCCCTTTCCTCCAGCCAGTGGTGCTCCTGGGCCCGATAGTGACTGCGTGTCCTCCTGCAGAATGTTGAATCATACTGAAGCATAAAGCATAAGGTATCTAGTGATCATTCAAACAATGTCCACATCATAATTATAACAATTATTATTTTATTTATTTCAGCAACGAGTTGTCTCTCCAAGAGTATCCAGCTTCAGATGTGACCTCAGAAGAAACTGCCCTACATCAAGAAAAAGATCAGAGTTTGGAAGAAACAGGTGCAGGCCATGTGGAAGACCTAATAGAGACCCCACAAAAAAACTCCACTCCAGTGCAATCTCATGACAACCTCAAAGAAACAAGACCATTACTGAATGATGCTGCAACAACAGAGGATATATTTGGTGGAGATACCACAGTGGATGAAGACCTGGAGAGTCAGGCCAAACAAACACAAAGTCTTCAGGATGAAGAACAGAATGAAGACAATTTAGAAAACCTGTTCATAAAAGATGAGGCTGAAGATCACGATGGACTCCAGTTTCAGGGTGAAGAAGACAATCTGGCCATAAAAGAAGACTTGGGAGATCATGATATTCAGCAGATTCACAATGAAAATGAATTCAGAGAAGATAACTCAGATAATAAAGAAGATGTAGTAGGTCAGGGCATGATGCAGACTGACAGCCTTAGAGAAGACATGCATGAAAATCTGGATAAGATGGCCACAGAAGATGATGATGAAGATCATGATGTGCAAGTTCATGAAGAAGTAAAGAATGTAATGGAATCTCAGGGACTTGAAGCTGCAGAAGGCCCTTCCTCTGCGGAGGGACCAGATACCAGTGTGACAAAGGACACACAAAGCCATGAAAATAATACTGAGGAACAACAAGAGTCAGTAAACAATCAGGACATTGAGACTGAGGGGCAACTAGAGGATGAAGGGGGTAAATCTGCAGATGCTACAATCAAGATCCCTGGAGAACAGCAAGAAGATGGGGAAGATACAAGAGAAGAGGTAACATCATAGAATATTCTTATCACCCTGTCACTTCTCCAGAAGACCTTCAGTGACTTACAGCTATAAACACATTTTTAGATAACAATTCACAACTACTGATAGAACCTTGTACAATATAAATCCTTGAGTCTTCTTCCATTTTGTGGCTCTGTTTGTCTATGAAAAGCTTGGTGACAATTTACTTGGCCACCTGTACATCTCTCACAGAGGGCAACCCAAGGACTTATATTTACTGTGATCTTCTCATTTTTGGAGGCAAAGTTCTAATACTATTTATCTATCATCTATTTTTCTCATATCAATATCCCTTTTTTCCCCCTCTATACCGATCTATTATTTGATTCTGTTCCTTGTACATTTTCTGAAATTCTCATGTTCTTTTCAAAGAATAACACCAATAAGATTATTTTTTTCAAAATAAAAATATATTGTACATAACTATCCCCTCATTTGTGATGTACACATATAGCTCAGGAGTAGTCACATCTATATAACCACTGTATTGTTCATATTCTGCCTCCCATCAGACAGTGCGAGGTCCCTCATCAGTAGTCTAGTGCTGTATTCTGGCTCATTCCTTCAGTTCTGTAAGCCTTGCCGGTTTCTCACTTCTTGTCAGTTATGTAACAGACAATATGTTACTTGAGGTTCGGGGAGGCAGAAAAGTTGCATTTCCCGGTTATTAATTTAATTGGCAGCAGTGGGATTTGAAGCTGTGAGAGACGTTAAATTTGGGAGCATGTTACATGATTGTAGATGTTTGTTGGGAACATATTGAGGGTGGAAGTGATGAGCTGTCAGTCATGGAAAAGTTATAGAAATGAGAAAATGGGTGGAGATTAAATACATGGGGGCAACTTTTTTCTCTTGACTTAAAAACCCTACAGACAGAAACCTTGCATAATTTGCTTTGCCAGGATAGGAACAGAGGATCTTTTACTTTCAATTCTTGGATTGAGAGCTTAACCTTAGAACCTGTAACATTTTGGTGCATTTTATATCCTATCAAACTCAATACCTCACAAAAATAGTTAAATTACAAACCAATAAATGGGCCCCTCCAGTGTGTCCTGTGGTAACCGGTTCATCGGATTTAGTTGTGCCTCTAGTTAAGCATTATTAGGGCATCTGAAGGATAATATTATGGTTTGGGGATTTATGGCTCAGCCCAGTCATCTAAGTTTTTAGGATAGAATTGCCATCTCCATGAAAACACAGGTTACACATTTCATGTCTTTCATATCTGACGTCATTAGTTTTTGGTTCAGTCGATTCTACTCAGTCTACAGAAGCACCAGAAGGCAGAAAAAGACAATCATTCAACCTCTGCATAGCAGCCAGAAAATCAAATCTTCTCAGCCTATGGAATCCTGTTTTCAGTTATATCAGGCAGACTAGACATTCTTTGAGAGTGTAAACCTGAGGCCACATGGCAAAAAAAGAAAAGGGTACTCTCCTTCTTCTCCTGCTAGGCCAGCTCCATTGATCGTCTTTACATGTTCTTCAGAAACCTATCATATCTGTGAAATTCCTTTAATAGGACTCTTTCACTTCAGATCAGCCCTATTACCTAGAGTAATGCATGAATAGTACACCTGAATCTGACTTTACATCAGTCATTTTTATCCCTATACTCCGGTTCCTCCTCCATGTGCCACAAACTGACCATGCAAGGACTGGAGTCCTCTCCATTGTGTGCGTGCTCTCTGGAATCTTCTCTATGTGTTGTACAGCCACCATAACTGGAGTGATTATAAAGATAAAATTTACTGATGTGAACTCAGTTTAGGTTTACTTTTTATGCATTACTGCAGTCTCTTTAAGAGGCTTTGCCATGTTTTTAACACATTATGGCTCCCCCTCCCTGATCCATTCTGTCTCCTTCAGACCACCACTGCATTTGACCCTCTCCGGTCCCCTCTTGTAAACATCTGGCATGGACAGGGGTCACATGTGCCACTGCAGCCAATGACACATTACTGCTGCTGCCAGTCATTGGCTGCAGCAACAAAGATGACCCCATCCGGCCGAAAGTGGTTTCCAAGACTTTTTAAAAAGTGTCAGAGAGCAGGGGACTTTATGAAATAAATTAAAAACCCACACCTGTGAAATGTCCTGCAACTCCCACGTGGCGGCTCCAGTCCTCACTGCTCAGATTCTCCCTGGACCTGCGGCCTTCACATGCTGTTTCTCATGTAGGTGAAGTTCATCTTTCATGTAACCACTGCAGCCAGTCACTAGACTCAGTGGTTACATATGGTTTATTCACACATGACTGAAGCCAGCAATTGATGGCAGCAGTCATGTGAATGATACGTGACCGCAGAAGGCCCAGTGGGGATCGGAGTGAGGGTTTCCTGTATTTCATATAGCACCTTGCTCTCTGGCACAATGCCTTTAATGAGGATTTCTAGTTTTCAGAGCATTTTTTTTCTAAAAAAGGTGTTGAATGGGTAAAAATTAAAGAGAAATCATTACTGACCTCACCAGTTCCCTGATGCTGCTCTGGTCCCAGCTGCTGTCTACTTCCTCTGGTCCCTATTTTAACACACAGCAAATGGCTTGGATTGCACACTTAGCCAATCCCTTGCTGCAGCGACAACCTGCTTCAGCCAGTGATTGGCTAGGTGGGCAGTCCAAACCGTTTCCTGTGTGTAGAACCTGGAACATAAAGTGAAGGTCAGCATTAGGGGATCGCTGATTTTATTTTTTATTTTTAATCTAAAACATTCACCTGAAAAACCCTTTAATCTGCCATTGATAATCCAAGACAGGGCTGCCACAGCATGTGGAATTAGACCAAAAGCAGAAGACATTCTGAAATGATATCCGACTTTCTCTGTATTTGCTTCCTTCCACCCCAACTCTCCATTCTCTCAATTCTCCACCCTCTTCATATCTGTATCTGGACCCAACTGAGAATCTCCTGGGAGGACAAATAGGATTCATTCAAGGTCTCCAGCGATTCAAGGAGTTTCATCCAAATAAAAATGGGTAATCACCTAGACTCTGGATGTCATTTTTGTCCAATTTTCTTTTTACATTTTGGTGTAGCAATATCAGATGGTATTCACTAAGATAAACTGCTTTCAAAATGCACATGATCCAATTTCCAACAAAGGGGAAAAACTGAAACAAGAAGGGACTTTTGACTGGCCTTTGGAATGTAAAAGTTAGCGGAAGAAGACAACTAGAGCATCCTGTTCTAGCTTAGATAAGGGAATAAAAGGGACAATGAGGCTGTTGCTTGCGGAGTAAATTGGAGGCAGTCATACCAGGGGTCAGTCCAGGTTTGCCTGATATCTCCTGTCTGTCCTGGAGAATAGAGGTAACATCTTGTTGACTATATACCATGACAGGCAGAGAAGTCTGGTGTCATATTTTTCCAAGCAGTTTCTATAGTTTGCTTAGTGGCCAGGAAGACATCATAGATAAGGGTTTAGATTGGGAATGTTGGGGTGGGTCTTTTTAACATGGCCTCCCAGGGGTGCTTCATTCATATAGGAATAAGTGTAGGGGTACAACCACACAGTACAGTCTAGTCACGGTCATGCTACAGTTAGGAAACGCACATAGTTACTGCATGCTTTTAGGGTGCATTTTTTGTCTGCGGTCGTTTATGAACTGTTGTGAATTTTTGTCGTTTTTTAGCATTCTGATTGACTTCAAATAGTGATACATGTGGTAAAATATTTTGTTCATCTGTTTGTGGTATATGGTTAACTGTGGTCAGCAGTCACAAGTGGGTAGGCATGTTTTATGTGTGGTCGATCACATGTACAACAGGTGCAGTCATCAGAACTTGGAAATTGCCAGGCCTGTCCTCATTGAGACCTACTTCCTCATTGACGTCTATTGGGAAATGAGATGCTGTGGTTCCCAACTGTAGCATGACCGTGCCAGGTGGTTGCGCCCTATAGCAGGGCTGCTATCAGAAATTTAAGGGCCCCATATAGGCAAATTTTGTGGTGCTCCCCTGTGGCCCCACCCAGGCTCCACGCTTTGACCCACAGCCCCACCCCAACCATTGACCCCACCCCCACTTAAACTCCCAATTTCACACTCGCCCCACATCCACTCCAGATCACACATTAAAGGTTCCCATCCTACATCATATCACATAAATAACTATTAGCATTTGTTTTGGCTAAAGGGTTTTTTAAGCAAGCAATCAGATTCCACCTTTCATTTTTCAGCGCTCCTTTGGGCAACTAAGTCAGTTTTCCTTTCCACCAGTTTTGATAAATTTCCACCATTGAGTCCTGCAAAGTTATGAGAAAATTTACTAATCAGCTAAAGGACAGATTTTCCCTTTTATGATCTAATAACGATTAATGGCTTATATGATAGAAATAAGTTGTTTCCCAGTGGCCAGAAATGCCTTCTGACGCAGCCTTGACCTCTTGCACCTTCTTCTAAATCCCTGCCAGTAACCCTGAAGAAGGTGCAAGAGGTCAATGCTGCAGCAGAAAGCATTTCTGGCCACTGGGATACAACTTATTTCTATCATATAAGCCATTAGCTGTGTGGGTGTATTATTTATTTAGCACGATTAAGACAGCACTACTAAATACCAGCAGAAGGAAAATGGATAGGCTCTGTCCTGATCCACTATTCTGTGGCTTGGATGCAGGCTATTATAGCTAATTGATAAAGTACATGGAAGATAAACTATATTGGACTGTAGTATTCAGGTTAAATTGTCGTGTTTGAGATAAATAAGTGGGTTTTGGGTTGCAGTTTTAGCATGCGGTTTCTAAAAGGTTCACCATCATTGATCTAGGTTCTTTCTGGTGGATCTTTATTGGGTGGTATGCTTGTAGATAAAGGGTGTCACAGGCAGAGTAATTTACTTCAGGCCCTCTCCATAATTTTTTGGAGTGATCTTGGAATTATTGGGGACCACAAAGCAGCTTTACATTACTGTATATATTTATTAGACCTAATAAAAATATATTGTAAGGCTGCTTTTTGGTCCCAGATACTGTAATGTCAAGATCATTCCAATCTACTATGGAGGGAGTGTGAAGCAAATGACATTTGCCTGTAGGGATGACTCTATCCAAAGTAAAGTGAGTGTAGCCTGCATCATGTCCACAACCTTCCCCCTGGAATGTGCAGTAGCCATCCCAAAGCTGGCGTCTTGATGCCGGGGCTCAAGCTCCGAATGTTTTTACATGACAACGCCCCTGGTGATAGTAATCTAACGCCTCCTCTGGGCCCCCTAAAAGAGCCTAATTGCCGGGCCCTTGACAGCAGTACCACCAGTACTGCCCTGATGGCGGCCCTACCCTATAGGTGCGTTTTCAGAGTCAAGCAATTTTTAGGCATGTTCACCAGGTCTGGGGCATATCATATGGAGTCAGGCAGCTCTGTAAACAATGACGGGAATATTTGGGAATTGCTCAATCCTCCTGGGAAGGAGTTAGGTACTAAAGCTTTAGCACTCTAGTTTGGATTAGGAGACCTGGATCCTATTTTCTAATGCTTCGTGCCAACTTTGTCGGGACTAGCTCTTCATTTTTTGCTTTGTTCAAAATAAAAATAAAAACCTTTACAAAACGGTGTGACTCTGTAGGTTATGGTTGAATCCTACACCATTATTGAACATGTTCCTCCAGAATAACCCATTGCAGCAGGAGCAGTGGCCAACACAATGTCCCTCTCACATATGTCAAAGACCCTTTTATTTGCCATTTTTCTCGGCCTTGTTTCCACTCCTGCTTCCAGTGTAGTCCTAGGTTCCTAGGCTCCTTAATCTGGATCCTTCATCTGACAGAAAAAACAAGAACCTCTATAATTAGTAAGATGTATGTTGTAAGCCCATTCTGTCTTCACACTCTACTCCTACTAGTCAACATTGAGAATGTAACGGAGCACATATACTGTATGTTTACTCTGCTGTGCTATACACATGGTGATAACGACCCCTATTCAAAGTACTAAGGGAGGGAGAGGAGAGAACTTGAGGAACTGACTAGCTAAAATTCAGCTTCCTATCTGCACTTGGCATAGGTGGAGGAAGAACCTGTCTGCTCAATGCCCTTATTAACCTGTTTGTGGGACTGTACAGGTTTGACGTCTGAGGCTGTATTCATACGCTATAATTGCATGTTCCTTTGTCACTAGTTACCTCATGTTTTCAGTGGCATGCAGGGCCGGCCTTTGGGGTGTGCGAGCTGTGCGGCCGCACAGGGCGCCATGGCAACAGGGGCGCCCGGCGGCCAACAGAGCTCGCAGTCGGTCTCTTACAGCAGGCCGACCCGAGATTGTATGAGGCGAGCCTGGCCAGCTGAGCCGCTGCAGCTGCCAGGTCAGGTTCCGGAGCGTGGAGGAGGAGCTTAGGGGCGCAGGCGCAGCGTCCAAGTGCTGCACCTTCACAGAGAGCCGCGGAAGGATCCGCTCAATGTGTGAGGGCGGCGGCCGGTGCTCTGCAGACAGGGAGGGAGCAGAAGACTTCAAATAGTGAGTACCTGTTCTTATTGTTTTTTTTACAAAATATCTTTCATTAAATGGGAGCAGGGTCTAATTAAGGGGGGCAGGGGACTGGATAAGGGTGACAGACACTGGGTATGATTAAGGGGGAAGGGGACTGGATAAGGGTGACACTGGGTATGATTAAGGGGGGCAGGGGACTGGGTAAAGGTGACACTGGGTATGATTAAGGGGGGCAGGAGACTGGCTATGGGTGACACTGGGTATGATTGTACTTGTTTGCACTTGCACTTAAATTATCTGTAATAAAAAAAAACTGTTACAAAGATTGTTTTCCTCTTTGTGTATGTTTAGGTGAACCGGGGGGGCGCCACAAGATTAGCTCGCACAGGGCGCCTGAACACCTAAGGCCAGCCCTGGTGGCATGTGTACCTCAATCTTCTAGGGGCTCATACACATGACTATATTACAGGTCTGTGCAAGTTCTGAGTTGTACAGAACCATAATATGGTGTTATTCTTTGGAGGTTTTCCTGCGTGATGCAGTATGCATGTATGGCTTTTTGTCGTATTGTGCATGGTGATTTTCTTGATGATGTTAATGAATGTTAAAAAACTGCATCCATGTTTATGGACGCCATGAGGAAGATACCATCAAAGCTGCTTAATGTTACTGATTTTCATATGGTTGTGTGTTTGTTGCCTTAATGTAAATTTTTTCCCTAGTGGTATAAAATCATTCAAGCGGGATGACGTGTTTCACCACAACCAACTGATGACACAATATTGTGGATGATCTGACAAGGAAGGTTGGGGCAGTAATATTCACATGTGTTTCCACCCAATAGTGATTTGTTCTGTCACTCAGGGGCGTAGCTATAGAGGGTGCACACCAGGCCCAGGAGCCTCAGGGGGCCCGAAGACCCTTGTGCCACATAAGAAGACACCGGTATTATAGAAATTGCATGCTGGTCAAGTTACACCTCTGGCTGGAGGGAAGGGGTTAGGTCAAGAATTTGGCATGGGGGTTTGGTGCAATTTCAATTTTTGCCCAGGCAGCACAAAAGCTATGTGCTTCCCTGCACCTGACCACCAACCACTGAGGGAAGGGAGGCCCTAGCTGAGGTCTTGCACCAGGGCCCATGAGCCTTCAGCTACGCCACTGCTGTCACTCATAAAAAGTTAAAAAACAAACCTCTGTTCTGATCAGGGGGTGCTATTATTTTTCAGTATTTGAAGGCACCTCTATTCATGTGCATGAAACTCGTATGAAAAATCTTCCATTCTTCGGTGCTACAAAATTGACTCTTTATGATCATGACCTACAATTGGAAGGGTTTTCATTGTCTGTAGATATTTGGGTGATGGTTAAACCTCCCCAATATTGAAAAAATATAAGAACCCTCGACTGGTGGTCTGAACTGGAGAACGCCGCCGTAAATGTGTTTTTATAGCAAATTATAACTTTCATATTCTGCTGCTAGGATCCTGTGTGAACCCACAATTCCCAAATCAATGTTACTATTCACTTGAAATGGTAAGGAAAAAAAACAAGTCAAAGGCGGCAGCAGCAGCACATGATGTGTTTGGAGTAGGAGGCTCTCACAGATCCCAAGTGATGTGAGTCTGCAGCTCCTAGGAAAAACAATCAGGAGATCTCAACACATAGCTCTGCTGCCTGGTCCTGTGGATTTCGGAATGAAAGCGACGTTCTGCTGAGCAGGCTGAGTGAAGGATGGGAATTTAGCAATACCAATTCAAGACAACGCAGTGCTAAAGACTCCAGAAGAAACTCCAGGAAAGGAGCACATAAGATTTTTGTATCAAGACCGAAGATACTTGGAAATCCTATACACCATGGACTGCTGCCATGTATGTAGCCACCACACCACAAACGCTTTATATGTTTGCATGAGATATGAACGTAACTAAGTTTTTGCTGTTGATGACACAAGTCATGTCAAGTGCGTCTCTTGGCATTATTTGTGCTTTAGGCTTAATCTGTTTTAAGTGGAATTGATTTTGTTGCTGTGGTTATGTTGTTGTGTGGGTGGATGTGGCTTGTAACACAATTAAAATCACTGAGAGAAGCTGGGCACTGCTCCGTACCCTGCTGACAGATCTTGTAGCGGGTCAGGCAATACCTCACATAATATGGGTCCTTCTTGTAACCATTCGCCGAAATGTAAATAAAAATGTAAAACTGTCATAGAGGATGACATTTATCTGCTGAGTGCAATGTGTTCACCTGGTCACTAGTTCCAATCACTGGAGGGGTAAGAATCATTTTGGAGATTGATTCTTGATGATTTGGTTGGGTGTGTGGTTTGAACAGGGTGACCTGGTTGGGGTTGGTGTGATGCGACAGAGAGATGAGGTTGATGGTTTAGGTGTGATCTGAGAAGAAGGTTGCTCATAATTGCGTGGGTGAAGTTTGATTTTGGTTGGTTTGATCCGAGTATGTAGGGGTTGGTGATTCGGTTCACTTGTTATTTGGGCAGTGAGTTGTGGGGGGATTTGATTTTGCATGGTTTGACACCCAGACATTGCTGTTGGTGATTTTGTTGTTTTGAGGTCTGAGGAGATTTAGTGGGGGTGGGTTTACGGTTTGGGGAATAGGTTGTACTTGATTATATTGGGAGTGATCTGTTCTCTATTTGGTGGTGGCAGGTGAATGATTGGGGGTTGGTGGTAATTTGCTTTCTTCTAATTTGGCAGCAGACTGATTGTTGGTGGTTTCCTTAGAGTGTGTTTGTGGGGGGGTTTTGACAGTAAAAAAATGGCTTTTTTTTTTATTGTAAAACTTTTTTTTTTCAAATCTTATAGAGATGCCTAAGGGAGAAACACATGGGAAACATGTATGTTGCTTATTGCTTTTTTACAAAAATGCCTAAAATGTTGAAAATGCATAAATGCAACACAAAAACACCTTGAAAAACAAAAATTCACTATAAACTTTAAAGTAACATCTGGAAAAACACTGCCCCTGTGTACAAGAATATACCGCAACTACTATAATACATCTGCCTACCTACAAGATTATAGCTACTATAATACTGCCCCCTATGTACAAAAGTATGACTATAGTAATACTGCCCCTATGTACAAGAATACAGCTACTATAGTACTGTCCCTATGTACAATAATATAACTACAATAATACTACTTCCTATGTACAAGAATATATCTACTATAATACTTCCTTTATGTACAAGAATATAACTACTAAAATACTGGCCCTATGTATAGTAATATAACTACTATAACACTGCTCCTATGTACAAGAATATAACTACTATAATTCTGCCCCTATATACCAGAATACAACAACTAAAATGCTTCCCCCCTATGGACAGGAATATGGGATTGAATACGGTATTCTTATGTGAGTAGAGCTGCTGTTGCATGTACCTGGGGTCTCAGTCACGGGGAACCATATAGCTTCTCCCACCAGTATAACCCAGGCACAGACAGCATGACGCTTGAGAAATGAAGTGTCTCCTGCAGGCTGTGATCTCAGTAGATGCTAAGTCTTACCGCTGAGCAGTATAATCAGGAAGTATTCATGTGAAATACACAAAATAGTTGCACAGAATTGCCGTACACTGATGTGAAAGCCGTTCCTGCACAAAGAAAATATAATGTGTGTCATTCTTCAGCTTCAGAACTGTTTAATTGCAGCTGGCTCTGCACCCTTAGCTTCACGCCGAGAACCTTTCAATGGTTTTGTTTGTGAAATGACATTTCGTATGTGTGGCTAATCGTGAAAAAGACTGTAGCAAGGAGCTGAAGAAAGGGTGGGGGAATTATGCCTCCACGTACTGTATGAAGGGGTCTGGCCTCAGCATTAAAGGGCATCTGTCAGCAGTTTTGTACCTATGAGACTGGCTGACCTGTTACATGTGTGCTTGGCAGCTGAAGACATCAGTGTTGGTCCCATGTACAAAGAGCCTGTTCTAGGTGAAATGGGGCCCTGGGGCGAAAAACAATAAGCCCCCCCCCCCCACGACACTTGCTGACTTTAACGTCCCCCCCCCATCATTACAGAAATACAGCTCCCCATACCTCTTACATCCAGTGACGTCTCCTTTGATGTAGATGTTCTCTGTCCTCGTCTTCTCCTTTCAGACCAGACCACCATTTTGTCGCCATTTTCCGATTCTGCAGTTTGACAACAAAAAATAATAATCTTAGTGTACTACTTTTTCATCATCCTCTCATCTTCTGGACAAATCATCCTACTACCCCCAATACTGTGCCGCTGTGCTCCCCAATACTATACTGCAGAAACACATAATACCCCTGATAATACTAGTACCACACAGAGCCCCCCATAGTGCCCCATAATAATGTGCCAGTATCAAGTGCCTCTCTTCCACCCCCCATGTGCCAGTAACAAGTGCCTCTCCATGCCCTCCCATGTGCCAGTAATAAGTGCCAACCCCCCATGTGCCAGTATCAAGTGCCTCCCCCCCATGTGCCAGTATCAAGTGCCTCCTCCCATGTGTCAGTATCAAGTGCCAAACCACCCCCATGTGTCAATATCAAATGCCAACTCCCCATGTGCCAGTTTTAAGTGCAAACCCCCCCATATGCCAGTATCAAGTGCCAATCCCCCCATGTGCCAGTATCAAGTGCCAACCCCCCACCCCCATCTGCCAGGATCAAGTTCCTTCCGCTCCCCCCATGTGGCAGTAAAAGTCCAGTATAAAAAAATAAAAATAAAAAAAACACTAATACTTACCTCCATCACACAGCGATGCGATGCAGGCCTCTTCCGGTATGTGTCCCGCGCTGTACGGCTCAGGCACAGGCCTGCACAGGCCTCTGATAGGCTGCGGGCCTTGTGCCTGCGGCATATCAGAGGAACAGGGAAGGGAGACGTCTCTCCCTCCCCTGCCCCACAGCACAGGCATCTGTATCGATGTCCTGAGTACGGCGATATAGATGACTATGGAGATGAGCGCTTCCACAATGGAAGCGTTCATCTCCGCGTGACCTGCCGCGGGCCCCCTTCCCGGAGCCGGAGCGAGGCCCCCACCAGCGCAAGGCCTCACAATAAATAAAAAAAAGGCTCGGGACTGGCCGGTGTCGGTGGTGGGCTTGGGGGCTTGCCCCCCTTGCCTATATGGAAGCGCCGGCCCTGCATGTACATATGTGCCTGCATTGCTGAGAAAAATGAAGTTTTAATATATGCAGATGAGCCTCTAGGAGCAATGGGGGCGTTGCCGTTACACCTAGAGACTCTGCTCTCTCTGCAATGGGGGTGGTCTGCACTTTAATTGACAAGACCAGGCATGATTATGTTTTCACTGCCTTGTCCTGTCAAAGTGCAGAGTGCTCAGCAGTTACAGAGAGAGCAGAGCCTCTAGGTGTAATGACAACGCCTCCATTGCTCCTAGAGGCTCATTTGCATATATTAAAACATAATTTTTCTTAGTAATTGGGGCACATATAAACATGAGACCAACACAGATGTCTTCAGCTGCCAAGTGCACATGTCACAGATCAGCCAGTTTCATAGGTACAAATCTGCTGACAGATGCCATTTAACCCCTTAGTGACCACCCATATGCTTTTTTACAGTGGTCACTAAGGGGCCTTAGGCTGTGCCGCCTCTTTTTTAAGGCGGCCCAGTCTAAGCGCTGCCGCGACCCTGCTCTAACAGCCCAGACCGGCAGGAGTGCTGATCCGGGCTGTTTAACACTTTACATGCTGCGGACAATGGCGCCCACCGCATGTAAAGTGCTGACAGAGGGACTGGACTGCCATCGGCACCCCGCAAATGCAATCGCGGGGTGACGATGTGCGTGAAGGCTGGCAAGGGTCTGATATAGGCCCCAGACCAGCCTTCAGTAATTTCCAGCAGGCTGTGACTCTCTGGTGCAGCCTGTTGGTCAATGTTAGAATAGCATTGCCATTAAAATGCAATATATAGGGATAGTGCATTGCATTTTGAAAGCAATCAAAATACAGTCTGTTATAGTTCCCCTTGTGGGACTATTAAGTGGTAAAAAAAAAAACGAAAAAAACACATTAATTAAATTTAAAAAATTCCATTAAAAAATTACACTTTTTTTTAGATTGAAAATACGCTTTTCAATTAAAAAAATAGCAAAAAAAAATATCTCCCCCATATGTTTGGTATTGTCGCATCCGTAACAACCCGGACTACATAAATATCACATACATTATCCCGTACAGTGAACGCCGTGAAAAAATACATGAAAAAATTGCTAATTTATTCCTAGTTCCCACTGAAAAACGTAATAACAAGCGAACAAAAAGCGCCATTTACTCCAAAATGATACCAATGAAAAATACAAGTTGTCCCGTAAAAATCAAGCCCTCACAAAACTCCATAGAAAGAAAAATAAAAAAGTTATGGGTCTTGGGGTTTTATTTAAAAAAAGTAGTAAAACGTTAAAAAACGATATGTATTTGGCATCACTAATCGTACATAGAGAATAAAGATATTATGTTATTTATACCGAAAAATTAACCTTGTAAAATTTATAACGTAAAAACGCAGTGAGAGTATTGCTGTTTTTCCCATGTTCCTTCTAGAAAGAGTTATGCCCCTTTTACACGGGCGAGAATTCCGTGCGGGTGGAATGCGTGAGGTGAACGCATTGCACCTGCACTGAATCCGGACCCATTCACTTCAATGGGGCTGTTCAGATGAGCGTTGATTTTCACGCATCACTTGTGCGTTGCGTGAAAATCACAGCATGTTCTATATTCTGCGTTTTTCACGCAAGGCAGGCCCCATAGAAATAAATGGGGATGCATGAAAATCGCAAGCAAGTGCGGATGCGGTGCAATTTTCACACATGGTTGCTAGGAGATGAGCAACCCCATTAAAGTCAATTTACTGTACTATTTTCCTTTATAACATGGTTAAACAGGAAAATAATTGCATTCTTAATACAGAATGCTTGCTAAAATGTGGCTTGAGGGGTTAAAAAATAAAAATAACTTGCCTCATCTGCTTGTTCGCGCAGTCGGCATGTCTTCTTTCAGGACCTGCCAAAGGACCTTTGATGACGTAATAGCGCTCACCAAGTGGTGAGCGCGGTGACGTCAGCGCAGGTCCTGCTGAATGAAGATAGAAGATTACATCATCCAAATAGAAGATTACGTCATCAAAGGTCCTTTGGCAGGTCCTGAAAGAAGAAGATGCCAGCTGCGCGAACAAGTGGATGAGGTGAGTTAATTTTTTATTTTATTTTTAACCCCTCATGCCACATTTTAGTAAGCATTCTGTATTAAGATTGCTATTATTTTCCATTATAACCATGTTATAAGAGAAAATAATAAAATCTACAGAACACCAAACCCAAACCCGAACTTCAGTGAAGAAGTCCAGGTTCGGGTACCACAATC
Organism: Bufo gargarizans; assembly: GCF_014858855.1. Taxonomy (NCBI): domain Eukaryota; kingdom Metazoa; phylum Chordata; class Amphibia; order Anura; family Bufonidae; genus Bufo; species Bufo gargarizans. The sequence continues at coordinate 603,771,280 of NC_058081.1, forward strand.
AGTTTTTTCTCTCGCGCGTGCAAAACGCATTGCACTCGCACAGAAAAAAACTGAGCAACGCAACGCAATCGCAGTCAAAACTAAAATTGTGTACTCACTCACACAATTTTCCCTGATCGCAGACGCAACGCATCCGCGGACCTAATCAGGACATGCTCGTCTGCAAGGGGCCTTAATAAAAGTTAATCAGAAAGTTATGTGTACCCCAAAATGGCGCCATTAAAAACGACAACTTGTCCCGCAAAAAACAAGCCCTCATAAAGCTATAGAGACGGAAAAATAACAAAGTTATAGCTCTTGGAACGCGATGATGAAAAAAGGAAGAGTAAGGCCCAAAACAGGCAGGTCACTAAGGGGTTAAGTGTCCCAAACTAAAGAACATCACAGTTCCAGCATCCCAGATGTCTCCTCTCCTGAACCAGCGGTGTCTACACAACCCCCAAGATTAATATAGTTATTTTTGGTTGGGGTGGGTCATATAATAATCATTTCTGGTATAATTTAATATGCAGGTAATAGAAGAATAAAAGTACAGGAATATTCCAATAATCTGGAATTCATTGTTCCTGCTAAGAGCAAGATTATCAAACATTCTGGATTATTGGACACTAGTTTCTAGTGCTCTTGTGATCAGACATTTGCCATGTTATAAGCCGATCGGGTTCTGACTCCGGTTCTTTTACCATAATTTACTAAATCTCGCTGGTGACGCGCTTTTCCCCGCAGTGGTTGTGTTATATGGTTGTGTTGGACTGTGAGAATAGAAGACTGTACGGTGGTGGTAACTTTTAGCTGTAATACTTGAGGGCGAGTCCCCTGTCGCCCCTCCCCCCCCCTCCCCCCCATATTAAAGCTGTATGAGCAGATATTACTCTGATGTAAAGGCTTCAGCTCGTTAAGCTGCATGAAATGCGTCACGCTGGCCAGGAGTTATTTAAAATCTCAGTGTGAAACAAAGGATGAGGGGTCTTTGATCTATATTACATAACTCTATTCTATCTCACTTTAGCAATTAGGCTTCTATATACAGTCTCTACGGTGTGTTTTAGGGTCTTTCACTCATTTTATGATTCTTATTCCATTTTGTTTCATAATCTTTTATCCATCTTATGTCATGACTACCTCTCTTGTGAAGTATGAAATCCAGCCTACTTGTGCACCCCAAAACCCATGCCTGAGCCCACGTCTCTACTCTACCAACTCTCACTTGAGCAGCCCAGGCTTGCAGAACTCTCTTCTCCCTGGATGCTCTATGGGGCAGTGTAATGGTATGGCCCATTTCACACAAGCGAGCTTTCCACACGGGTGCAATGCGTGACGTAAACGCATAGCACCCGCACTGAATCCTGACCCATTCATTTCAATGGGTCAGTGTACATGAGCGGTTTTTTTTCACGCATCAGTTCTGTTCACGCAGCCCTGGCCCCATAGGAGTGAATGGGGCTTCAGTGAAAAACGCATTGCGTCCGCAAGCAAGTGTGGATGCAATGCGTTTTTCGCTGATGGTTGCTAAGAGATGTTTGTAAACCTTCAGTTTTTTTATCACGAGCGTGAAAAACGCATCAAAACGCATTGCACCCGCGCGTAAAAAAATGGAACAACTGAACGCAATCGCAGAGAAAACCGACTGACCTTGCTTGCAAAATGGTGCGAGTGTCAGTGAACTCATCCGGAGCCAATGCGTCACGCTCATGTGAAAGAGGCCTATGTTTTGTGAATTTTCCATCCTCAATTCCCCCAACACCTGACCATCATGTCATTCATACTGCATACTTGCCCTTATGTCTATGGACTGAAACACTTTGATTCTTTTCCTTTCCAGAAGGAAGCTTTCAGGAAGCAGCCAGAAGAAGCTATCGATATTGACTTGGATGACCCCGATGCCAACGCAGCCGCCGCTAAAATCCAGGCCGGTTTCCGTGGTCACATGACAAGGAAGAAAATGAAAAGTGGCGATAAAGATGTAAAGCACAAAGAGGGTAAAGAAGGCAGCAGTGCGCAGGGAGAGCATGACGGGGATTAGACCAGGATTGTATGAGGTCAGTATCTGCAGGATCTATGCACTGTAGGTATCATAATAATAATCTTTATTCATATAGCTCCACTATATTCCGCAGCTCGGCAGCCGTGTCTGATTCTAGAGCCCAAACCTTTCAGGTAATCATGAGTGTTCAGTAGTCACAACCACTTAAAGGGGTTGTTCACCTTCAGAAGGGCTTTCTGCCAGACCCTCCTACGTAGCCGGACCTGTGGAGCAAAGCATATTCACCTGCTCTCCGCTGCTGGGTTCCAAGTCCTTTGTTCCCCTATTGCCACCTCATTCTGCTCTTCGCATGTCAATGTCTTGTTTGACACAGGTCTCGTGGCCACTGAAGCCAATGACTGGCCACAGTGATGATCTGTCCCCTGTGTATCAAGTGACCCACTGCGTTCATTCATTAGCTGCAGCAGCCATGAGACCCCTATCAAACAGGATGTGAAGACCAGAGAGACAGCAGCGGTGGGGGAACAAAGGGCCCAGAAACCAGCTGCGGGAAGCAGGGGACTGTCACGGGCTACATTGCAACTTATGGTCCCAGTAAAATGACCACAACCTGTTTCTGTATACGGGAAAAGTTGTGCAAAATTTTAAAAAATTCGGACATGGTCGGATTTCTTGTGATCAATGCAAATCGCCTGTGACCTTATACTCGATAGGTAAATATTGAGGTCATGTGGCCGTATGTGTACCATGCAGCCCGAACCGTCTTGCAGAACCGTATTGTCACTGTCACCTCACGTCAGCATTCAGGATCTGTAAAAGGTCAGGCTGATCTGTGACAGCAGCATGTGGTGGATTAGTGAATGCTGGATTAAAGGAACTTTACCATACACAAGTAATTGCCCCTGTTACCTGACACAAACAATGCACTCGTTACCTTGCAGGGGTGCACAGAGTTGGGCATCAAATTAATTTTTGCCTCTAGGAATCTCACCAGGCCACTGTCCCCCTAATTGCTGAGAGTTAATGCAGTTATTTCATTCCTTACCTACAAACAGTGCAGTCAAATGCCCAGAGCCGCTGCACCGTGCCGCCTGTGACCGTGAGGGCAGAAAAATGTGCACGATGCTGAGTCCGCTGTGACCACATGCAAACAGAACCACTAAGCGAGCAGCAGGCAGCGGAGACCAGAACCTCCAATTACAAAAAACTCTAAAGCTCTCTGAGCAGTCACTGTACTCTGCAATGTTTTTTTTGCGTTTTTTTTTACGAAATTAATGCAAATAGCAACAAAAATCCTGAACTTGTAAATGCAACCTTACAAGTATCCTTATACAAAGCAAAGAAAATGCGGACACCATCAGCAGGTAGTAATAATTCCCAGATGCAGCAGCCAAACAGCAATATCTTCTCAATTTTTTAAATCTTATATTTTCTCCTCTACATAAATTACCACGTATCAACCAACACAGGGGTCTTTCTCAGACTGTACGTCTGGGGCACTCTCCTGCCATACAGACGCTCCCATGACATAATCACACAGATATCAGATTTCTTTTGTTGGATAGGAGTCAGCAACATCTTTTCATTATTGAACTCCATTAAATTAACCAACATTTATAATGGTCCTTTTATCCTGTGCCAATAATGGGGCCAACGTTTGTGGAAACACTTGTTCCCGATAATTGGCCTGCTGCGATCGCTCGCCCCCATACAGCAGAGGTGATTGATGCATGTATATGCAGCCGTCATCTCTTCTGATGATCAGACAATTATTGGAAACATTTGATTTGTTCCCAATAATTGCCTGAAACATTGGTCTATGTGAAATGACCTTAAGGCCTCATGCACATGACCATATCCACTTTGCGCTTTGCAAATCGTCAATCCACAAAATACAAATGCGATTCATGAGCCGTTGGCATTTCTTTTTGCGGACCTAATGACTTCAATGGGTCCGTGTTCTTCATTTTGCATCTTTTTGCAGAATGATTGGGTGCTTTCTGCATCCATATGTCCGTTCCGCAAGAATATAGAATATGTCCTATACTAGGCTGCAAAATGCGGACAAGGGACCCATTGAAGTCAATGCATTCACACGATGGACGATATCCATATTTTGCAGATCCTCAATTTGCGGACCGCAAAATACGGTCATGTCCATGAGGCCTTAGGCTCATCACCATAGCTATGAAATAGTAAATACTAAGCAGGTGGCTCACTCTGGTTTATCACGATCGGTGCACAGGTTCAAAAGAAACACCCCTAGTTCTAATTGGTATATAAATGTGGAATAGAACCGGCACTCAGAACTATGGGAATTCACGTGGGACCGAGATGTATAGTTACATTTTTTTATTAAACAATAGACCCTGTGTACACTGGGTTCGGGATACTTATAAAATGTCACAATCAAAAAGGTCACAATAAAACAATAAAAAACATCTAATTAAACATACTGCCCATATATTTTTCTATGCCAGGGAAAGCTGCATCCGTATCTTCCCCAATGGGTCCGACTCGTTGGGTCGCAGCTGTCTGTGGCAAAGCAAATCGGGGCTGCTTGTATCCCGATGCGGTATACAAATAGCAATTTGTCTGTGCATGCAAATCGAATGTAAACTGTAAAATATAAATAAATACACTGTCTGAAGGGTATCGCAATGCCAACGCAAATACTGGCTTGTTCTAGTATTTTTTCTTTATAGTGTCGAGATTATCCATCCACTATGATTGTCTCAAATTATCGGGTGTGCTGGATGTTGTTACAATTGTCCAGCAGGTCTGTGTAGCACACTTATTTGTATCGTTTTTGCTGTGCAACAATGTGGTGCAACTCCACTTGTCTCAGGATTTTTTGTACTCACTGTGGCCTCAATGAAGCCATTCTGCGGGAGGGTTACTGCCGTGGCGTCCCACGCTTCCACCTTTCTCCGCTATAGCTGTGATGTTTCCAGTTCTGTCCAAGTCTCGTCTCTGCTCTCGCGACGGACCTGTCTCAACAGATTGATTTACGTGAGTCCTGCACCAATCCTTGTGGTGTATGTGGCAAAGGCACGTCTTTGTAATAGATGAATAGTTCTTCTTTCAGTACATGGCCATGCACCGCCGGGATGTATATCTCACAGGTCATTGGGCGTAATACCTGTGAGATATACATCCCGGCGGTGCATGGCCATGTACTGAAAGAAGAACTATTCATCTATTACAAAGACGTGCCTTTGCCACATACACCACAAGGATTGGTGCAGGACTCACGTAAATTAATCTGTTGAGACAGGTCCGTCGCGAGAGCAGAGACGAGACTTGGACAGAACTGGAAACATCACAGCTATAGCGGAGAAAGGTGGAAGCGTGGGACGCCACAGCAGTAACCCTCCCGCAGAATGGCTTCATTGAGGCCACAGTGAGTACAAAAAATCCTGAGACAAGTGGAGTTGCACCACATTGTTGCACAGCAAAAACGATACAAATAAGTGTGCTACACAGACCTGCTGGACAATTGTAACAACATCCAGCACACCCGATAATTTGAGACAATCATAGTGGATGGATAATCTCGACACTATAAAGAAAAAATACTAGAACAAGCCAGTATTTGCGTTGGCATTGCGATACCCTTCAGACAGTGTATTTATTTATATTTTACAGTTTACATTCGATTTGCATGCACAGACAAATTGCTATTTGTATACCGCATCGGGATACAAGCAGCCCCGATTTGCTTTGCCACAGACAGCTGCGACCCAACGAGTCGGACCCATTGGGGAAGATACGGATGCAGCTTTCCCTGGCATAGAAAAATATATGGGCAGTATGTTTAATTAGATGTTTTTTTATTGTTTTATTGTGACCTTTTTGATTGTGACATTTTATAAGTATCCCGAACCCAGTGTACACAGGGTCTATTGTTTAATAAAAAAATATAGCTATGAAATAGTATGCTAGCTGCTGGACTCCCAACAGGAAAGTCCAGATAACCACAGAGTTCTGACTGTCAGTTATAACTTAGTTTTGGAGCACAACAGTACCATATACAGAACTTTGTTAAAGGGAGCCTGTCATAAACGTTATGATGCCCTTACTGAGGGCATCATCAGCACAAAGTAGTGACAGACGCAGATTTAATCAGTCTGTCTAATCTGCCAGTGTTCCATGCCTGTACATCAGTTGCTGTATAATCCTTGCATCCAGTGCTGAAGTAGAGTCACAGGCTTCCGGAGAAGAGTCCGGCTTATTTATGAGTGCCCGCAAACCTCGCCAACCCACACAGCCTTTCCCTAGGAGAAAACTGTCAAACAGCGGCAGGTGAGTGGGAGGCAAATTCTTTTCCGTCACGCACTGCAAGGATTTTACAGTAAGGGCTGCACAGGCATGTAACATTAGCAGATAAAGTGACAGACTACTCAGATCAGCATGTCTGCCACTATTTTTTGTTGCCCTCAGTGAGGCCAGCATAAAATAAATGACAGGTTACTAGTGTTCAGCGAGCATGCTCGGCTGAACAAACTGCGCTAAATAGCTTGCAATTGTTTGGCTGCTGCAGACAGCGACATTATCTGCGCTACATCTCCTGTGTAACGTGTGCGCAGTCTAAAAATATCTGTGACATCCAGTGTACTTTTTCCGTAGACGCTGCGGACAGTGACATAACCTGCGCTACATCTTCTGTATAACATTTGCGCATCCTAAAAAAATCTGACATCCAGTGTACTTTTTCCGTAGATGGTGTCCGCTGCGGACAGTGACATTACCTGCGCTACATCTCTTGTATAACGTTTGCACATCTTAAAAATATCAGTGTCATCCAGTGTACTTTTTCCGTAGACGCTGCGGACAGCGACATTATCTGCACTTCATCTCCTGTTTAACGTGTGCGCGTACTAAAAATATCTGTGACGTCCAGTGACATTACCTGCGCTACATCTCCTGTATAAAATTTTCGCAAATATCTGTGACATTGACTGTAATTTTTTCTTAGCCGCTAGTGACAGCAGCGCCATTACCTGTGGTACCTCTCCTGTATAACATTTCCGCATCCCAAATCTGTGACATTGACTGTAATTCATTTGCGCATACGCTTAAAAAAACTGCGCTACTGTACGTGTGACATACTTGCAAGCATATATACCATTTAATATGATGAAGGCGAGCAGTAAGTGCCCGTGATGCTGATGAAGCACGCAGAGGCCGTGGCCCTGGGCGCGGTGAAACTGTGCCTGCTGGCAGAGCACAAGAAACATACTCATCCACGATACCTAGCTTCATGTCCCAGTTTGCAGGGCGGCGCAGGACACCACTCTCAAAGTCACCAGTGCGAGCAGGTGATCGATTGGATTGCAGCAGATAATGCTTCCTGTCGGTTAAGCACCACCCTGTCTTCCACAAAGTCCAGTCTTAGTAGCCAAGAGTCTGGTCAACAGAATCCTCGCCCTGATCCTCCTTCCTCCCACCATGGAGAGTCTTTGCAAACAAGTGATCCCACACTCGGACATTTCGAGGAGCTCTTTTCAGTGCTATTCCTTAATTTGGGCCTCTCGCCAAGCCTGCTTGAAGAGGGATATGAGGAGATTTTGTGCCCTGATTCCCAAACTCTTGAGCATCCACAGTCAGAAGAAGATGGCGTTGGGGAACGGCAATTAGTGTTTCACGAGGTGGCTAATGATGATGAGACATAGTTGCCAATAAGTCAACTGCAATTAGTGTCTCAAGAGGTTAATAATGAGGATGAGACACAGTTGTGTGAGTGAGGTTGTTGTTAGGTCAACAAGTCAGGAGGATGAGCAGAGTGAGGAAGTGGAAGAGGAGGTGGTGGACGATTAAATTACTGACCCAACCTGGGAAGGTGGCAAGCCAAGCGAGGACAGCAGTAAAGAGGGGGAGGGATCCGCAGCACCGTAACAGGCTGGAAGAGGCAGTGGGGTGGCAAGAGGGAGAAGGCGGGCCACACCTAACAGGCCCGCAACTGTTCCCCGTAGCACCCCTTGCGGAAATCTCCCTTGCCAAGGGGTAGGTGTTCCGCAGTCTGGCGCTTTTTTGATGAAAGTGCGGATGATAAAAGAATTGTCATTTGCAACCTGTGCCATCCCAAAATGAGCATGGGCATGAACACTAGCAACCTCACCACCAACAGCATGATCCGCCACATGGCATCAAAGCATCCTAATAGGTGGGCCGAACGCCTGGGTCCACAATCGGTGTCTGCGGGTCACACCACTGCCTCCTCTTCCCCTGTGTTACGTGCTGGCCAATCCCCTGTCCAAGAAGCAGGCCCAGATGCCTGCCGCCCTGCATCTGGACTTTCGCAAGCACCATAAGCTAGCACATTCACTTCTGTGTCCCAGTGCAGCGTACAGATGTCCATACCCCAGGCCTTTGAACGAAAGCGCAAATACCCAGCCATCCACCCACAGGCCACAGCATTAAATGCGCACCTTTCCAAATTGCTGGCCTTGGAAATGTTGCCATTTAGGCCTCCTGCACACGACCGTAGGTCTCCCGTTGCCGTATTGCGGACTGCATTTGCGGATCCGCAATACACAGGCACCGTTCCGTGTGCATTCAGCATCATAGATGCGGACCCATTCACTTCAATGGGTCCGCAAATCCAGAGATGCGGAATGGTGCAGAACGGAAGCACGGAACGGAACCCTACGGAAGCACTACGGAGTGCTTCCGTGAGGTTTCGTCCCGTACTTCCGTTCCGCAAAAAGATAGAACATGTCCTATCTTTTTGCTGAACAGCTGGATCGCAGACCCATTAAAGTGAATGGGTCCACGATCCGCTCCGGCTGCCCCATGGTCGGTGTTCATGCATTGCGGCCCACATTTTGCGGGCCGCAGCACAGCCACGGGTGCACACGTTCATGTGCAGGAGGCCTTAGGCTTGTGGACACTGAGGCTTTCCGCAGCCTGATGGCGGCGACCGTCCCTCTTTACTCATTTCCCAGCCACCACTATTTTGCCCGGTGTGCTGTCCCCGCCTTACACCAGCATGTGTCCCGTAACATCACCCGTGCCCTGACCAATGCAGTTATTGGGAAGGTCCACTTAACGACTGACACATGGACAAGTGCTTGTGGCCAGGGATGCTACATTTCCCTGACCGCACACTGGGTGAACATTGTGGAGCCCGGGAGTGAGCGATACCCTGGGATGGCACAGGTGCTACTGACGCCAAGGATTGTGGGCCCTACTTCCATCAGGATTTCCGCCACCACCTACATTAGTGGCTGCCCCCTTCTCCTCCACCTCCTCCACTTCCACCTCTGAATTGTCTTGCAGCACCAGTCAGCCATCAGTCAGTAGCTGGAAGCAGTGTAGCACTGCAGTGGGGAAGCGGCAACAGACAGTTTGGAAACTAATTTGCTTAGGTGACAAACAGCACACCGCCACTGATATGTGGCAGGGTATAAGGGACCAGACTGAGCTGTGACTACAATCAGGCATGGTTGTGTCTGATAATGGCCGTAACTTGGTGGCGGCTTTGGAGCTCGGCAAGCTACTGACTGATGGCTGACTGGTGCTGCAGGTCTGTGCGGTGCATGGCCTAATGATCTGTCACTTACCAGTAGGAGGAGCTCCCGGCCGGACACAGACATCGCAGCTCGCAGGTAAGTATGAAGCTTCTACAAATTGCTAAGTAACCATGGCAACCGGGACTGCAGTAGCGTCCCGGTTGCCATGGTTACCGATCGGAGCCCCAGCGATTACACTGGGACTCCGATCGGTACTCTCCACTGCCACCAATGATAGGGGGGAGATTTTAATTAGGTGAGGGAGGGGAGAGGGCCCACTGGCCACCAACGAGTTATCTACAGCGGAGGGAGGGGGGGCCCACTGGACACCAATGAGCTAACTACAGAGGAGGGAGGGGGGGCTTGCTCCCAACAAGTTAACTACAGGGGAGGGAGGGGGGCCCACTGGCCACCAATGAGTTAACTACAGGGGAGGGAGGGGGGGCTGGCTACCAACAAGTTAACTACAGGGGAGGGAGGGGGGGCCCACTGGCCACCAATGAGTTAACTACAGGGGAGGGAGGGGGGGGGGCGGCCGCACTGGCCACCAATGAGTTAAAAACAGGGGGGGGGGGGGGGTCTGCCCCCTGCGGCCTGGCAGCACCTGCCAGGCAGCAGGGGGCAGTCATGTACACAGTTTTTCAGTATATTCTAACCTGAAGCGTCCCCATCACCATGGGAACGCCTCTGTGTTAGAATATACTGTCGGATCTGAGTAAAAACTCACCTCTGAAAAAGCTTTTATGCAGACGGATCTTCGGATCTGTCTGTATGAAAGTAACCTACGGCCACGGACACGGATGCCAATCTTGTGTGCATCCGTGTTCTTTCACGGACCCATTGACTTGAATGGGTCCGTGAACCGTTGTCCGTAAAAAAAATAGGACAGGTCATATTTTTTTGACGGACAGGAAACACGGATCACCGTCTCGGCTGCAAAACGGTGCATTTTCCGATTTTTCCACGGACCCATTGAAAGTCAATGGGTCCGCGAAAAAAAAACGGAAAACGGCACAACGGCCACGGATGCACACAACGGTCGTGTGCATGAGGCCTTAGGCTGCCCTCGCCCCTAATGTTTTAGAGAGTCATCTCAGCAGCAGACCCTCAACCCTAATGCTTTAGATGGTCAGCTCAGCAGCAGGCCCTCGCCCATAATCTTTTAGATGGTCAGCTCAGTAGCAGGCTCTCGTCCATAATGTTTTAGATGGTCAGTTCGGCAGCAGGCCATCGCCCATAATATTTTAGATGGTCAGCTCAGCAGCAGGCCCTCGCCGATAATGTTTTAGATGGTCAGCTCAGCAGCAGGCCCTCGCCGATAATGTTTTAGATGGTCAGCTCAGCAGCAGGCCCTCGCCCCTAATGTTTTAGATGGTCAGCTCAGCAGCAGGCCCTCGCCGATAATGTTTTAGATGGTCAGCTCAGCAGCAGGCCCTCGCCCCTAATGTTTTAGATGGTCAGCTCAGCAGCAGGCCCTCGCCGATAATGTTTTAGATGGTCAGCTCAGCAGCAGGCCCTCGCCCCTAATGTTTTAGATGGTCAGCTCAGCAGCAGGCCCTCGTCCATAATGTTTTAGATGGTCAGATCAGCAGCAGGCACTCGCCCCTAATGTTTTAGAGGGTCACCAGCAGGCCATCAATCATAATTTTTCAAGGGTGTGTATGATGCACTCCTTTATGTGTAATAAAAGGTGTATTGGAGTGCCGGTTCCTTGTAATTTTTGGCAGCCCTTTAGTGCATAGGCTTTATTAGAGTCCCACTACCTGTGCAATTGTACCACAAAGTGAATGAGGCCCTCCTTTATGTGATATACAGGCATTAGCTTGGATCTTGGCAAGGTGAGTATAAGATCCTTTCTATAACCATTTGCAGTCCATTTAGTATTGTCTTAATTGTAGTGAAATACACCTTTAAAAGGGTACACTCTAAATGACAGTAAAGACCTGAGCTATGTGAGAAATATCAGATTAGGGAGTGTTTTCAGCCACTGGATGTAAATAATGTTTCCTTTCAATGGCAGCAAACAGAGATCTTGAAAATGAGAATCTGAAGCAATTGAAATGTTATTATGCCAGGCGCTGCTGCTGATTGTCCGTCTGCCCGGTCACTGATTATATACATAGCGCTTCCTGCGTCCATACTTATGCCATACTCTTTATGTCAGATTAGTCTATAAATACGTAAAACCGATAACTGGAGACTTATGTTTTCCTGTCTGGATGACGGCCAAGGAATCGTCTCCTACTAGACAGTAATGAGGAAAGTCATGATAGACATATGCTGCCGTGAGTATTCTTACAGCGAGGAAGCTCGACGGTGCTTGTACCGGCATCTGCGGCGTCTTTTACACCTACATTTTATATCATCAGGTTAGTTGTAACTTAAAGAGTAGCCATCATTTCAATTTTTCATAGATAGTACAAGTGAAGCTAGGAAACGTTGTACTGCATCTTATTCTAGAATATGCCTCCTTCTCCACCTATCAGTCTGTACTTCCGCTGCCCCTTTTAACTAACTTTTCAAATCCGTCAGCAGGTCACGGAAGGATCAGGTTACCTCTGCAGCCCACAGAAGTCTAAGGGGGGTCAGTTATTAAAGAGAATCTGTCACCTGGTTTGAGCATATTAAGGTGTTACTACTGCCATGTACAATAAGATACCTTATTTCTTGCTGTAGTCTTCATTTTTAAAATCCACTTTTTATGTTATGCAAATGAGTGTCCAAGGTGCCCAGAGGGGCGGTATTATCCTAATCTGGAGCCCAGTAACTCCCCCGTATAGTGCCCAGCCGCCTTCCTTTAGAGCCTAAGCACGCCTCTTCCAGCATAAGTAACTGCTCATACCCAAACTCTTTGCCGCCGCCCCCCTCCGCTATGTGAAATCTCACGCAGGCGCAGTACCGTGCACTGCCTGCGCGATGTAGAAGCTCCTGAGGGCAACAGCTTCAAATGTGTCACTGGGAGTGCGCCGAGCATGCGCTGAGTCTAGTGACAAATTTAAAGCTATTGCCCTCAGGAGCTTCTACATCGCGCAGGCAGTCCGCGGTACTGCGCTTGCGTGAGATTTCACATAGCGGAGGGGGCGGCGGCAAAGAGTTTGGGTGTGGGCAGTTACTTATGCTGAAAGAGCTGTGCTTGTGAGGAACAGTGGGGACGGCGCATGCGCGATAGACGGGATAGCGCTGTGAATGAGGACGACGGCGCATGCGCAGCCTGTACAAGCGCGGTCCCGGCGACTGAGCCGGGTGTCAATTAGAGTGCATAGAGGCGGGGTTAGGGCAGGGGAGGTACAGCCTGAAGTGAGGGAAGGGCTACCCCCTTGACTTCTAGCGTGACTTGTGGAGCAGGAAAAGATTACTTTATAAGGCGATTTTTTTCAAGGATAAACATGACAGAAAAGCGGGACAAGGCTGTATAATAACACACTGAAGATGATCTATAAGGTACTTTTGATAGTTTATAAAGTGAAATGCAGGTGAAAGGTTCGCTATGTAAGACAGCTACTGTAGGAAGCTATCTTACATTTTGAAGCGGTGCTGGATCCGCCGAAGTTATGTAGAGGACGGCCCTGTACATAACTTCAGCGATCCCCCGCTAGCGCAGGGCCTTTTTAAAACCTAAGGCCTTTAGTTAATGTGCCCCTAAGTGTATGTCCACATGGTACAGAGAATACATCGGAAAATACTGCTTAAGATTTCATTTTGCTGCGGATCCAAAAACCATGGTGGTCATTTATTAATCTGAAATATGCCTAAATTAGGAGTATTTTAGGCGCAAATGGTGGCGCAGCGGTTAGTTACGCTGCTATCTGTGACTTTTTCCTGCTCAAGCCAGGTCTAAATTTGTGGGTGGGGTGGGGCCAGCAGGCCCATCTCATTCATTATTTTCTATGCCTCTTTTAGACGTAGTAAAAAGGTCTAGATGTAGGACAGCTCGGAAGCTGTCTTCCATTTAGAACTGGCGCTCCGGCGGATCCTCCGCCAGTTTAGGGCTTTATTAAGATCGCCGTCTAAAACGCTGGTCTTAATAAATGTGCCCCCAAATATTGTACATGCGTTTTTGCTGCAAAATGGCTTTGGATTTCATCCTCTGAAGTCCACAGTGGAGATCTGCGGTATACATTGACATGCTGCTGATTTCAGATGCACACCGCAGGTCAATTTATGTTGCAGACTTTTTACGCAGCATGTGGATGAGATTTTTTAAAATCTTTTCCACTATACTGGTACTGTTCAATGCTATGGATTTGTCAACAAATCCGCGGTGTATCTGCTATGTGTGAACATACTCAAAGGGTATGCCACATGCGAAAATTGGCAGTGTTTTGGCTGGAAATCCCCAGCAGGGTGTTTAAAATCTGCACCAGAGGTCTGCGGTGATTTGCGTTTTGCCAGTACTGCGATGCTGTGGATTTGCTGCATTAAAAATACATGAAGGCCACTCCGCAGTATTTCAGTCACATCTGAACGTACGCTAAGCTTGAGGCTACACACAGATGGGGTCATTTATCAAAATGGTGTAAAGTAGAACTGGTTTAGTTGCCCATAGCAACCAATCACATTCCACCTTTCATTTTTCACAGCTCCTTTGGAAAATGAAAGGTGGTATCTGATTGGTTGCTAAGGGCAAATAATCCAGTTCTACTTTACACTAGTTTGATAAATGACCCCAAGAGTTTTTGCAATATTTTTCCAGTTTTATCTATCGAGTTATAGTTGTTTTCCTTAGGCACGAATTGAGGGACTTTTATTAAAGTGTTTATGCTAATATTGTGGCGTAAGAAAAGGTGCACATTATCTCTCGGGCCATAATTTTACAATAATTTGCAACTTTTCACGTCTCGTCCCTTTTTAAAATTGTTGAGAAAAGTGGTTGGAGGGGACGTGGCCTCCAGCTGCCTGCCAGATTTACTATCATTACATTTGTAATGCCAGTCTTGTATCTGCCCATTAAGATACTTGATGCCACATTGATCAATGTAATGCTATTCTTGTCCACAAGTTAACCAAAAATAGTTAAAGTTAATAGTCAAAGTTAAACAGCAATTTGATAATACCAATTATTTTATATAATAAATAGGGAAGGTTTTTTTATTTGTAATATACGATACACTGCTGATACACTGCTTATACGATACACTGCAATAACTCTGTATTGCAGTGTATTGTGATAATTGTAATAGGAGTGCTGACATGGCTGTTCTGTGGGTGCTAACTGGCTGAGGTGATCAGGAAGTCTCCTCTCTCTATTTAACTGCTCAGTTGCCATGGTCAAACAAATCAAGCAACTTTGTAATAGACTGTGTCTCAATTCCTCATAATTTTCAACATCTCTGCTTACTGGCAGTAAATGCGATCATTATTTACATCCAAAGGCTAAAAACCTTTCCTAACTTAAAACCTCTCACTGCTGAGGGTTTGTTACACTGTATCACACTAGACAATCCTCTGTAACACACATCAGCAGCACAATCTCTGTCCTAATCAGATCTTCTTTTTTTTTTTTTTACAGTGTATCAGTGAAGGTAAAATTTGTCACTCTGGACTCACAACAGTTTAAGGGTCAATTCACACATCCGTGTGTGTTTTGCGGATCCACGGACAGCGGCAATGTGCGTTCCGCATTTTGCGGACCGCACATTGCCGGCACTAAAAGAATATGTCTATTCTTGTCCGCAATTGTGGACAAGAATAGGACATGTTCTATTTTTTTCGGGGACGGAATTGTGGACCCGGAAGTGCGGGTCCGCAACATAGAAATTAATGTGTCCGCAATTCTGCGGAACGAAATTGCGGACATGTGAATGGACCCTAAAGGGGTTTTCCAAGTGTTCCAGGATAGGTGATCAGTATCTGATCAGTGGGGGTCCAACTTCCGGGACCCTCTCCAATAAGCTGCTTGAAGAGGCCGCTGTGGCCTCTTCCTAGGCCAGGGACATCATGTTCATTGGTCACATGACTTAGGCACAGCTCATTCCCATTCAAGTGAGTGGGTCTGAGCTGCAATACCAAGCACAGATGTTAACCAGTATATGGGGCTGTGCATGGTAAGCTCACTCACCGGAGCACCGCTACCTCTTCTAACCGCTGGTCGGCAGGGGTGCCAGAAGTGAGAGCATGACCGATAAGATACTGATGAACTATCCTGAGGATAGGTCATCAGTATAAATCACTTGGAAACCCACTTTAAGGCCTCATGCACACGGCCGTTGTTTTGGTCCGCATCCGAGCTGCCGTTTTGGCGGCTTGGATGCGGACCCATTCACTTCAATGGGGCTGCAAAAGATGCGGACAGCACTCCGTGTGCTGTCCAGATCCGTTGCTCCGTTCTGTGGCCCCGCTAAAAAAATATAACATGTCCTATTGTTGTCCGCTTTGCGGACAAGAATAGGCATTTTTATTAAAGGCTGTCAAATAAATTGCGGAACGCGCACGGACGCCATCTGTGTTTTGCGGATCCGCGATATGCGGACCGCAAAACACACCACGGTCGTGTGTATGAGGCCTAACTCACAGAGCATTGTCTAGACTGGACACAATTGTAACAAACTTTAAGCTGTGAGAAGTACAGTATCAGAGTTTTAGCCTCAGAAAATATACCGCAATGTTCCAAATTACTGCCCGCAAGCAGAGATTGTAAAATGGTGAGGAACTGAAATAGTTTGGAAGGAAGTTGCTGCCTGGGGTATTAATTTATAGGCAAATATATGAATTTTATTGTACACTTTTCTTTACCATTTATACGATCTATGCATGAAGTCAGAGCATTGGAGCATATGTAGTTTATGACCTAATACTTCTCACACCATCGAGTTTTCCGTCCAGATGCAATGCGTGTAGTGAACGCATAGCATCCAGTCTGAATCCTGATCCATTCATTACATTTAAAGTTTTTGAACGAATCGAGTTCGGATCGATGACGACTACTTACAGTGTATCAGTTTGGCTAAGACTTGTCGGCAGAAATATATGCCCATTGCTCCGCATAGATGATTAATATATTCAGGGCATCTTTTGGCAGTTCATTATGATTTGAGGTAAATTTGCGCTACAATTTACGCCCATTTTCAGTTTAACTTATAGTAAATATTTTGGACGGATTGTTGCTCTTTTTTGAACAGTGACACAAATGAGAAAACTGTAGAACTTTTCAGGATACAATGTTTGAGCTTTATCTATATCACATTGGTCCGGCCCTTTAACACCCGTGTCCCTCTCATTATAAAGTTGTCTACATCCAATGGGGGTCATTTACTAAGTGTGCCATGCCTGGTTTAAAGACGTATAAAAAGTCGCAAGACCCTGGTTTGCAACTTTTTAAAATGCACATGTGACAATATTTTGTCACACAGCCGTTTTTGCGGCGGATTTGCCTCTTGGGAGTAGTGGGGGCTGGGACTTTGACCTGACAAATTTACCATTTTTTATGCGTAAAAAGAGGAGTGAAAACTACTCCAGCCAGTGGCACGGACTGCTGGAGGTACGCCTGATTTATGACACGATGCACGCCTCATCACAGGGGGAAAGCAAAGACCGGCATAAAAAGCCCGTCTTTGTAAATGACCCCCAATGTATCTGTTCCACCTGAAATTATCTGCATCATAGTAGTCTATTTAGACGGCCACGCTGTGCCTAAGAGCCCCCCTCCCTTTTCTCTAATGGCTCAGGCGTCCCAGTTTTGTGCAGATTCTAATGAGGTCATTAATTATCATGGAATTTCTGTGCTTCCCAAGTGGTTGGAAATTCCACTTCCAAATTTAGGTTCTCCCCTAGCAACATTATTTAATTGCTTGTTTCCAAGCAGGTTCTTATTCCACAGAGCGCACACACGCCTCACGATAAAGCGCAGGGAGCAGCGACCTGGTATCAAGTGCTGGAATAACACCATATATATACACTTTATATATACACTTATCTCATTAGAAAGACATAAGGCAGCTCTCACCTTCCCCTCCACTGTCTGACCTCTGATAACGCACCTGGATGCGATAATTTTATGAAGAAAAATTTAAGAAAAATCCAGCCCTACGATAGCAAAGAATCGTAGCTTTATTTGCATTTTTTTTAAATCTTCAGATAACAGGATAAGTTCAGTTATGCGTTTCAGACCATAGGTAATTTGCGGTCCTTCCTCATAGCACCTACACTTATCTCATTACACTGTTATTCTATATATATATATATATACCTGTCCTGTACATTATAAGGCTACTGTCAGCATGGAAGTCTATGGTGACATCCCATACTTAAAAGAAATTAGAGACCTCCCTATCCTACTGTTTGCATAGACACATAACACAGAGACACGTGGTTCATCTGATTAAAACACAGTTTTTCTTTTGTGAATCCGAGTTATGACACTTTTTCTTAATATGAAAATGAGGCATCACCATTGCTCTTGTTGCACCCAAGCTTCACTCCTTTCTGTGATCAGACCCCCCCTGATTGACAGGGATAGAAAAGCATATCTAAGGCTTCGTTCACATCAGCCTTTCCGTTCTCCTGCTCCGTTTAGGGGCAGGAGAACGGAAAGGACGGATAAGCACATAACTGACACCAAACTGAGTCAAACGGAGCCCTTAGGAGCAGGAGAACGGGAAGGCTGAACGGTGATGTGAACGAAGCCTAAGGCAGCAGAAAATACAATTGCACTTCTTTGTTTTTTGGATTCAGCTTCACTTATTTTGCACTCAGCAATGCTCAGACCCGATTTCCCACCACTTCTCTATTATCATATGGAGAGGCTCAGCAGCTCTGCTCCCCCCTCCCTTCTCTCTGTACGTTTACAAGACTCCTTCCACACATTGTCATTGAAGGAAAGCCTATGGGGTCATTTACGAACAGTTTTATCCCTCTTTTTGGCATAAAATTGTCATAGTACTCCTTTTCTACAAATGTTTAAAAGCCAGAGCGATAATATTTTATGCCAGGAAAAAGGCGCCTAAAAACGCCAGCCCCTGGATTTTCTGGCAGGCGCAAGGTCTACCAAAGATGCACCTAATTTATGACAAAGCGCATGCCCCATCATAAATTAGGTGCACCATCCAAGAATCAAGGCCGGTGTCGGGGGGAGCAGCCAATGGCAGGCAGTGATAGGGGACAAGCCTCCCTAGCGTCACCCGGACAAAAAAAACGTTGCATGCAACATTTTAGTCTGGCCAAATCCCAACATTTATGTCGGAGATCAGCTGGATCACCGCCAGATTTTATTGCAGTCGAGGGGGATCTGGCGGTGAAGGTTGAGGATCCGGTAGGCTGTTTGGTGCTGGAACAGCCTGTTGGATCTGAAAACGGAGATGTGAACGAGGCCTGAGCTGAGCGCTGGCTCGCACGTGACATGCTCAGCTGTGGGGCAAGTGAAAGCCGTGCATAAGTGGTATAGCACTCAATGATCGGCGTGGTTTGGACCCCCACCAATCAGATACATATGACCTATTGTGAGAGTACAACATCAATATTCAACTACTAGAGAATTCCTTTCATTTCTTAATACAGCTTTATCGGAGTTAAAGCTCTGTTTTTTATTAATTCCTCGCACTGACGTCGCACAGGACACAGTGCAGAGCGGAGCCCAGAAGAAGACCAGGGAGGGCGAGTACAGTCACGCAGCTCTTGCATGCTAATGACCACTTCCATAATGGAAGCGGTCATTAGCCACTTTTGGCGGAAAAAAAGGTGCATCTTATAGTCTGAAAAATACGGTAAGCAGTGCAGAATTTGGGACCTAAAAAGTGGTCTATAAAAGATTGAAATTCACTTTAAATTAAATTTCCAATTGCCCCTATAATAAACTTCAGCATATCTGTAATAGATTACATTTCAGGTTGTTTTTTACTTAGGAAACCATTAGCAAGCAGGTCAGCTACTGTTCATGAATCATAAAGGGGTTATCTAAGATTCTAATATTGATAAGGTCATCAATATGCTTAAGATAGGTCATTAATATCAAATCAGCATGGGCCCAACATCTGGGACCCCTTCCGATCAGCTGTTTGAGGAGGCCGCCACGCTGGCAGCTTACCAAGCACAGCGCCATGCATTGGATAGTGGCTATACTTAGTATTGCAGTTGAGCCTCTTTCACTTGAATGGGACTGAGCTGCATCTAAGCCATGTGACTGATGAATGTGACATCACTAATTTAGGAAGAGGCTGCAGCACTCACAAGAGTGCCATGGCCTCTTGAAACTGATTGGCAGTGGAGGCGGGGATGGACCCCGCTGAGCTGATATTGGTGACCTATCCCTATCAGAATCTCAGACAACCCTTGTAATATGGTTTACTTTCATTTAAATGAAGGTTTATTCATTAAACCTCTTCGGCCCCAATATTCTCATTATTATATGATTGCCTTGCACTAGACCGTAATGTGTTAATGTGCCAAACTGTAAGGGGAAGTTAAGGACCCATCGCCAAGGCATATATTCTGTCAGCTGTTTATAGTTAATTATATCTGTTACGGGGAAAGCTTGGTGATCAGCAATATGACCAAGAATACAGCTCTCACAAGGTTTGTTACCAAGCTTTCCTACAGTCCTGAATGACAAATTCATTTGTTCTAAATCTAATTAGTTTCCATTTACCGTTAATTTTTTTTCTCATTGACATTTTTAGGCAACCTGAATAAGACACAACTTGGGCCACAAGCAAGAACTATCTCTGCAGTGAGGTGAACCTTTCACCACCCACAAGGTGCCCTCCTGTAAGCCCCTCCCCCGAGGAACGACCACCCACTCTCTGGTCACTGGAAGATTGTGTATGTTGCTTCCCTTTATGCATTCATGTTTCTTGAGTTTCGTTCATCTTAATTTAACTTTTCATGAAAAAAAAAATGAAAAAAATCAGTCATTATTGATTGTGGTGTGGTGCGCCCTCCGCTTGCTTGCTCCTGATTTGAAACGATGTGTGCATGCTCCTCTTAGAACACAGAATGTCCCTTTATTGATGAATCTTCCATTTCCTTCAAGCTACAATAAAGAAATCTACAGACGACTAATGCCCTTCCCTCTTCCCCATCCCATCGCTTTGTGACCCCCTGCTCGGTAATCATGTATTTTGTTATATGATGTTTTCTCAAGTTGGAAAAAAAAATTTGAATAAAATCCAAAAATGGCTTCATCTTGACTTCTCTAACTGGGCTTTTATCACATCCATTGCAAAAAAGTCACATGGCTCATGGTGTATCATTATAACTGGTAACTAGAGGAAAAATGTGCCTTTCACCGCCACTATTACAGACTTTTATGGTTTAAAATCTAGATCTGAGCGCCATTGTGTCTTATACTCCTGTAAAATCCAAAGCTGCAATCGAACGTCTCTTGGTTTCCTGTTACTAGAGAGCAATGCATTGTGGGAGATGGAAGCTAGGTTCCATTAACAAATAAAATAGCGGAGAGATGCACCCGTACTGTACCAAAATAGATGGTAATAATATACGTTTCCATGTTGTGTTTTATTCCCATTAAAAGTAGTCTGGAAAGATACCACAGAGAAGTCATAGGTGGGACATGCTGGTGAACAAAATGCAACTGCAGAACTAGATGTTACTGGAGCATTACACATGATGTAGCAGCACATCTGTGAATGCAGCTTTGGATGTGACTAGTGTGTAAGACATCATGTAACTGTAGCTATAAATGCAGCTCTGTGCGTGACTGGAGACATGATGTAAAAGTACATTTAAAGGGGTTGGTCACTTTTTGGCTACTTATGACCAAGGTGTAGGCAAGATGATTATATGGCACTAATATGTGCCATTTTCTATATTTCATAAGATACAGTATGTCCCCTTATTTGCCAAGCCTTATGTGCTGTCCACACAGAGGTCCTGTCCATAAGATGGCCGCTGATGGAGGATCATGTGAGCGGACACATTACTCAGCCTCCTCCAGTCAAACACCTGCACTAAACTCCCAACAGAAGATGCAGTGTATATGAAATGGGAGGACATCACATGATGGTGATTTGCCTGGTCACATGACCCTCCGTCAGCAGCCATTTTATAGACCTCTGTGTGGACGGCACCAAAAACTTGGCAAACAAGGGGACATACCTTATACATTATAGAAAAAGGCATATCATTTCAACAAAGGCTATATTAGTAAGTGTCATAATCGTCTTACAAACACATTGGTCAGCAGTAACCCGAAAGTGGCCAACCCCTTTAAAGAAGATATAACTAAGAGGGCAGAAATGCTTTTACAAATTGACAGAGGAGGACAACATCAGAACTTGAATTTGTAGTTTATTTTTTAGTTTTTTTTCTGGGGGGGGGGGGGGGGGTGCATGAGAAGTGTCAGTATATAACAGTATACATGCCAATAATAATCAGTTTTCATTTTCCAAAGGAGCTCTAAAAATGAAAGGTGGAATCTGATTGGTTGCTATTAGAGATGAGCGAATTTCATATTTTGAAATTCGTTCACGCTTCGTTTGGATTGGTGGTAAAAGCAGAATTCCTCTATGGATTCTGTTAGCATGGACCATAACGCAATTCTATGACGGAATGCATAACGGAATAATAATAGAAGTCTATGGGCCTGCATAACGTAAACGGGACGGATCCGTTATGCAGCCCATAGACTTCTATAATGACATTCCATCATAGAATTGCATTATGGTCCGTGGTAACGGAATCCATAACGCAATTCTGCTTTTACCACCAAAATGAAGCGTGAACGAATTTCATAACATGAAATTCGCTCTTCTCTAGTTGCTATGGGGAACTAAGCCAGTTTTCCTTTACACCACTTTTAATTACTCTACCTCTTTGTGTCTGTATCCACCACTGCCGCCTGCACCAAAACCGATTAAGACAGATCTAGGACAAGCGCAAAAACAATAAGAATCGGATGAATCCTCTGTTCACTTGTCAATCAGCCAAGGGCAATTACGCAAAATGGTCAGAGAAAATAGACAATTAAAAGGACCATGACCTTCTTTTTAAATGAGAATTTTAAGAGGATGAAACCCAGAATAGTGGTGGAGCAGGAAAACCTCCCACAAGACTGGGAATGGGATGGGACACTGTGTGGAAGCAGAGCTGGGCTGGCATGTGGTTGTGATGGGGGCACTGTGGCTGCCACTGTGAGGGCATGAGAATAGGATAGTGGAGCTTTATGTACACATTTGCATATGTGCACCACACCAAAATTCTCCCTGATAACATGTATCATATCACACATATAATCTCCATGTATCAGACTATGAGGTGTAGAAGACACTTTGCTATCTGTCTGGCTGGTATTTCAGATTTAAAGGGGTTGTGTCACTTCAGTAAGTGGCATTTATCATGTACAGAAAGTTAATACAAGGCACTTACTAATGTATTGTGATTGTCCATATTGCTTCCTTTGCTGGCTGGATTCATTTTTCCATCGCATTATACACCACTCGTTTCCATGGTTACGACCACCCTGCAATCCATCAGCAGTGGCCGTGCTTGCACACTATAGAAAAAAGCACCAGTCTATGTGAGCTCCTACGGTCCCGGCCACCAGAGTGGCCGGCATTTTTTCCTATAGTGTGCAAGCTATACCACTGCTGATGGGTTGCAGGGCGGTCGTAACCATGGAAACGAGCAGTGTATAATGTGGTGGAAAAAATGAATCCAGCCAGCAAAGGAAGCAATATGGACAATCACAATACATTAGTAAGTGCCTTGTATTAACTTTCTGTACATGATAAATGCCACTTGCTGAAGTGAGACAACCCCTTTAAGGTCCTTCATGGGTCCTTCATCATGCCAGTGATAACATAGTCCTCATCTCCTTTTCACCAAATAGAAACCACTGGCTTATCTGTAGGATTGGGTGAAGGAATTGCAGTAGTGAAGAACATCTCAAATGAACTGTGAGCTCTCCAAAAAAATTAACCCTTTAAAGCAACAGTCAGTTGGAAGAAGGCACTATGTAAAAATGTAATCATGTAAAGTACATTGTCTAATACACGAGAGTAACAATAGAGGATACATCCAGGGCAGAGGGCTCACTGCCGCGCAGGCCCTGACCATCCTGGCTGAAGAGGTTAGTGTCATCAGCATCATTTATATACAGCAGATTCCTTGTATGATGTGACTGCAGGATCTCAGGATGATACAGTTCTGTCTCAAACCCACGCGTTTCATTGTCCCCACACATCACTTTTTATATATTACACAACCCGTGCCCGGTTCTCGCTTCTGTCTTGGGATCCTCGGGAATAATGAGAGTCCCTGGGACGCCTCTGCTCGTCACTCATCATTGGAGACACAGCATCCTCCCTGGGAGAATAAAGAGGAGAACATGTGTCACTTCTAGTGTCCTGGAAACAGCAGAAATAAAAAACGAGAGAACAGCACAGAGTCCTTAAAGGGGTTGTGTCATGAAACATATTCTACAGTCTCTATTTTTTGTCCGTCTTACTGAGCTGGTCGAACAAGTTTCTATTAGAAACTGTGACAGTTACAGGGAAAGAGTTGAAGCGGAAAGGACACACCCCTGAGCTGCCAGGCTGAAAAGAATCTGGCAGAACAATTGGAGCAATAAATGGGGATATATCTGGATCTATGTGCGGTACAGGGCTGGTTCTAGCTTTGTTAGAAAGCTACTGACGCCTGACCCGCAAATCTGTCTAGCTATATCACCATCTCCCATATTGCTTCATAACTAGGAAGGTATTCTGCAATGGCTTTTCCAGAAACAGATAAAACAGAAGAGCACCACACATGGACTTGGAGGGTCAGTAATAGGTGGAGGTGCATTAGGGAAAGGTGACTCTCGTAAGACACCCAATTACTGATACCAACCTGATTTCATTTCCTGGGTGATCAGATTTTGGGGCATCCTTTCTTTTCTTTCTATAAAAGAGCAAATAAAATAGAATGGCAGCGATGACAATCAGCGCCAGGAGAACCCCAACCACAGCACCGGCCACAACCCCGGCTTCACCGGCACCTGCAAAACATACACAGAGATGGGGCATATAATAAGCTGTATATATATATATATATATATATATATACAGAATAGGAGCAGTGTACAATGTAACTATTATACAGGACAGGAGAAGTGGTACTGTGCAGTGACCATATACACAGAATAAGAGCAGGTACTGAGAATTACACCTATCATACAGGACAAGAGAAGTGGTACTGTGCAGTGTGACTATATATAGAATACGAGCAGATACTGAAAATTACACCCATTGTACAGGACAAGAAGTGGTACTGTGCAGTGTCCATATATACAGAATAAGAGCAGATACTGAGAATTACACTCAGTATACAAGACAAGAGAAGTGGTACTGTGCAGTGTCCATATATACAGAATAAGAGCAGATACTGAGAATTACACCCGGTATACAAGACAAGAGAAGTGGTACTGTGCAGTGTCCATATATACAGAATAAGAGCAGATACTGAGAATTACACTCAGTATACAAGACAAGAGAAGTGGTACTGTGCAGTGTCCATATATACAGAATAAGAGCAGATACTGAGAATTACACTCAGTATACAAGACAAGAGAAGTAGTACTGTGCAGTGTCCATATATACAGAATAAGAGCAGATACTGAGAATTACACCCGGTATACAAGACAAGAGAAGTGGTACTGTGCAGTGTCCATATATACAGAATAAGAGCAGATACTGAGAATTACACCCAGTATACAGGACAGGAGAAGTGGTACTGTGCAGTGTCTATATGTACAGAATAAGAGCAGATACTGAGAATTACACCCAGTATATACAAGACAGGAGAAGTGGTACTGTGCTGTGTGAATATATATAGAATAAGAGTAGATACTGAGAATTGCAAAAAGTATACAACATAAGAGAAGTGGTACTGTGCAGTGTCCATATATATAGAATAAGAGCAGATACTGAGAATTACACCCAGTTTTTTAAGATAAGAGAAGTCTTTGCTATTATTATGAGAAGTGGTACTGTGCAGTGTCCATATATACAGAATAAGAGCAGATATTGAGGATTACACCGGATATACAAGAGAAGCGGTACCGTGCAGTGCTAATAGATGAAGAACAAGAGCAAATACTGTACTGAGAATTACAGCCGACTCATAAGAAGTGGTACTGTGCAGTGGTTCTTACTGAAAGGAGAATCCTCCTGCATTGTGGGCGTTGAGTGATGTGTTATATTGTCTGAGATAATAAACTGTATAATAAACAGGATCTAAATATTAACACTCAGTGACAACCCTGAAGATGTTGCCTAATCTCTATGACTGGTTGTCAGCACAGCACCCTATCATCTTCTATTGTGTAAAGACAAAAGAAAGTTATAGCAATGCTGAATGTGCAACTCAAAGGCTCCTCAAAGCCACATGCTAAGGCTAGGTTCACATCATCGTTTTGTTTTTCATTCTTATGATCTGTCAGAAGAACAAGAAGAAAAAAAAAGAAAAAACTGAAAAAAGGTACTTAATGGAGGACTTTTTTTCAGTCGAATATAACAGATCTCAGACGGAAATGGCTAAAAGGGATGCAAAATGACATTACTTGATACTGATATGGTCACTTGACATGTGGATTGTCCCATTTCATTGGAGGCCGTACAGCGGTAAGTACCAGACATTGGCTCAGACAGGTTAGTGAGCAGTAAGGATCCCGTTATCTCATCTGTATAAAACAAAATGTTAGCAGATAATTAATCATCCCTCTCCTGATATACTTGGTGCTGCTGGCAGAGCCTAGTCCTTCCACTATGTAACAGTCTGTGACCACCCACAAGATCAGCACGTTCCTTTCCTGAAATACTCTGTGCTACATGAGATCTACTCCTCTCACTATGTAACTCACTTTGTGATCGCCCATAAAACCAGCACTATATCAAGCAGAAATAACTTGTGCACCAGGGCGAAGAATGGTGTGCCTGCTTGGGGTTGTGCTCTATCAGACTCCCTAATAATCTCCAGGGGCAGCACGGTGGCTCAGTGGTTAGCACTGGTGCCTTGCAGCCAGGGGCGGACTGGGAACTAAAAGTGTCCCTGAAAAAAAAAAAAAGACTAAAAGTGGACCCATTTTGTAGGCAGGTCCAAATAACTGAAGACAGGGCAACACACAAGTAGGTGGGGTCAACAATAGCAGGGTGCAAAATGCCATCCCAGCAGTACCAACTAACAAAAGCTGGCCCTCTGTGGTGGCCATAAATAGCCACCATCCTCTGTCCTCCTCCCCCAGTTTTCTATGGAGCAAGAGGCTTAGGAGGTGAGATGTGGGCCACAGAAGTTGAATTCAGGAGAGCATCTGCGGTCGCTGGCTGGTTACATGGGTACCTGATTCTCATAGTGTTAATTACTGTTGAGAGCTCATTATGTACCCTGTCAGCGACAGAGAGAAGGGCTTGGGCGGCCCACTGGGAAATTTCCCTGTAGGGTCTATGGCCAATCCGCCCCTGCTTGCAGCGCTAGGGTCCTAGGTTTGAATCCAACCAAGGACAACATCTGCATGGAGTTTGTATGTTCTCCCCGTGCTTTATTTGAGAGCACAGAAGCATAAATATGTTTCAGCACTCAAGACATCATCAAGACAAAATAAAAGACTAATGAGATGAACAGCTGTAATTACACCGCACCATCACTAAAATCTAGATGGCGTGCAGGTAAACCATGACGAGTATGAGCACTCACATGACTGTCGAGGCCGCTTCAAACAGCTGGTCAGCAGGGTGACGGACCCCTTCTGATCTGATATTCATGACCAATCCAGAGGATAGGTCATCAATATCTGTACCCTAAAAACCCTTTTAAGATGCTAGCTCCATAGGGCAGGTAGTGATAGCCTACATACTCTTCTCCAGAAATACTCTGTGATGCTGGAGACTCTCCTCATCCAACTATATGACCCAATCGGTAATCTCCCACAAAATCAGTTCATACCTCACCTGAAATACTCTGTGCTGATGGGAGGACCCTCCTACTTCTACTATGTAAAGTGCCTTTTGTAAGGCCTGATTATCAGCCGACAAATGAGCAAATGCTCGTAGTAATAATTATTTGTTCCTCATTCAGTTTGCATCAGGCCATCCAAAAATGAGCGCCAGTAGACTTGTATATCATCAATCATATCTTGTTTGTGGCTGAAACTGTCCCATGTAAAAGGGGGACCCTATCTCTCAATCTGTGACCTCCCACATGATCAGCACATTAGTAACCTGTCTATGATAATAATATAACTCATCTCTTGACTTTTTACTGTCTGCAATAATAATCAAAGGTTCATACTTTCCATCATTCCTGGCAGTAGTGCAGTTTTTGCGCCCACTATGGACCAACTGTAGATGGGTGAGGGGTTACCAGTGGAGGAGCAGGTCAGGGTGGCATCTTGGCCCGTGATGGTGTTTCCATTAGACTGACATGTTGGATAAGTTGGAGGAACTGGAAAAACAAAACAAAACATTTATTCCCCTACATGAGAAACTGTTCATGTCCCATAGAGGATGACTCGTCGTGAACGAGAACAATAATACTCAAGTGGTCAGGGTTGGACTGGCCCACCAGAGTACCAGAGGATCCTCTAGTGGGCCCAAGCACTGACAATAATGCACCCCTAATATTTCAGGGCCCTTAAGGTCCTATATAGACAGAGGGTGGGCCCTCAGAATCATTTCCTCTAGTGGACCTAAGAGACTTCAGCTCGACGCTAGAAGTGGTGCCCAGTGCTGGTGCATTCTGCCAAATCAATTATCTTATAATAGGTAGACCCTGCTAGTTGTCCTCAATTCCATCCCACCCTTTGTTAAGCGAGAAGGATGACATCACCTCTGAAAGTAGATTATGTTGGTGACTTTATTTCCCATTGATATAGATAAGCAGCTGCAATGGGGCCCTGAGAGGGGTTGGTCCCATCAATTTTTGCAGAACAATTTAAAGCAGAACTTTCATCTCTAGAGCAATCATATTGCCGGTGACTGGTGGAGAAGAAATTAAATACCACGCTCTCCACTTTCCCCTATAATGGGGGGTTCAGTATCATCTTTACTATGGATTTCCTTCTCTTCTAT